>NC_047093.1:58940918-59247121 GCF_902459505.1 Geotrypetes seraphini | reverse complement strand
AATTAGAACTCAGAAAGAACAATAAGCCCCCCCCCCAAAAAAAAAACCCTCTCCCTACTACAACATCCAGTGTCCATCAGGCCCAAAATGAATTGTTCATGCTATTGTCAGTCCTCAAGCTACATGATGATGGACGAGGGGGGTGCTGAAAAGTTCTCAGCCCAACCAACCAACTTCCTAAATTCTGAGCGTTATTTTGCCACTGTAGCTGAGTGTTATTTCATTAAATGCCAATTTGCAGAAATTAAATTCTCTGTTTTGACATTGTTTCAGATCATTGATTGAACCATATCCATGCCATTCTCTTTTTGGATGGGATAAGAACTTTTCAGCAGCCCCTCATAGCATGACAACGCTGAGCTATAACAAGTCAGATACAGGGACACATTTCCTAGGCAGAGAAGAACCGTTGTGCTGGATCCTGTCTCACGTGTCACTACATGAGAGGCAAAATGCTTTATACTCCTTTCTCCTACCAAACTAGAAACATCTGCAAGGAACTCGGCCACCCACTCCTCCCAAGGTACTCCACAGTCTTCTGTAAACAGGTTACCTCAGCAGGAAACCTAGAGCAAGGTAAAAAAAAAAAAACCCACAACAACCCACTATTATCCCCCCTCCCAGCAACTCCCCATCCTCTAGTGTCAGCCAGGACTGTAGATTCATTTCTGATTAATATAGTGTTCTTCACTCAAGCCAGAGAACTAACGAGTAAAGGAGTAGCCTAATGGTTAGTGACTGTCTTATTTTGGTCACACCATCAGAAGAGAGAGATCACTGGAGAAGGACATCATGTTTGGGAAGATCAAAGGAACCAGGCGAAAAGGGCGACCTGCAATCAGATGGCTGGACACGTTGAAAACAACCATGGGGATAATGTTGGAGGACTAGCATAAAACCGACTTCTTTTTAGATCCGCAATTCATCAAGTCACTAGGACTCGAACATGAGCCAATGGCACCGAACAACAACAATGGTTAGTGAAGTGGGATGAGAACCTGGGGAAACGGGTTCCACTCCCACTGCAGTTCCTTGTGACCCTGGGTAAGTCACTTAGCCCTCCAGGTACAATAAGAAAAAAAAAAAAAAAAAGCTTAGATTGTGAACCCACTAGGAACAGGGAAAGAACTGTGATATCCATCTTAGATCTGGCTGTGTGGATGTCATCAATGTAGTGTAACAGTGAGATGGGGTTAATGGGATTCAATATACCTCTCTGTAGTACAAAGTGGTTTATATTTATTATATGTAAACCACTTTGACTGTAATCTAATCTAATCTAATCTAATCCTTAGGTTTGTATACCGCATCATCTCCACGTTCGTAGAGCTCGACGCAGTTTACAGTAGGAGAAATAGGAAGGAACTACAACAGAGGGTTAGAGGTAGAAGTGTGAAGAAAATTTAGAGGACTTGGCATGCCAAGATATAAGAGTTTCCTTGATTCCTAAGTTGGAGGGAGACTTACATTTTTTGAGAAAAGCCAGGTTTTCAGATGTTTGCGGAAAACTTGGAGAGAGCTCAAGTTTCTAAGAGGGGAGGTAAGGTTGTTCCAGAGCTCAGTGATTTTGAAATGGAGGGAGGTCCCTAGCTTTCCTGTGTGGGAAATGCCTTTTAGCGAGGGGTATATTGAATTGAATTGAATTGAGGTGGTATATTGAATCCTATTAGCCCCATCTCATTGTCACATTACATTGATGACACCCACACAGTCATGTCTAAGTCAGATATCACAGTTGCCCTTTCAGTCCTAGGCCACTGCATGGCAGCTTCTGAAGGGAGAAGGAGTGAAAGGATTGCAGGCAGATTTAATCTGGGCATGGGAGATATACACCATGGTATGGTGAGGGGCCCACCATGTACAGAGAGTCAGCAGGAAGGAGGGGGATCCAGTTTCTGGACTTCTTAGCTCCAAATCCTCAACTGTCACCCTCACACCACATATATACTGAGTGCACCAAGGCTGGAGCACAGACCCCCCTAATATTCCACACTATTTAACTGGTCAGAAATGAACACTGACTGATTAAATAGCGTATCTGTGGCTGTGAATATTCTGCAGGAGATAGTAGCTATCTAGTGCTTAATATTCAAGGTTAGGACCTACTGCTAAACTGGATATGTCATGTGTCTTATCCGGTTAGGCGTGGATATTGAACACCAGACCGGATAAGATTAGCTGTTAAATCAGACTGCATAAATATCAATTCTGTCTTCAATCACTATAACATATCCAGTCAGATGCCGAATATAGCCTTAATCAGTTAAGTGTTTAGCGACAAAAAGAATACTGAATATTCAATGCCAGTTACCAGAAACAGTCTTACATTGAACATTTGGGTTTAACACCGGCAACAGGCAGTCAAAACCCTGCCTGCTGCTGGCTGTATATCGTGGGGGGGGAGGGGTGGAAGGAAAGAAACTTTTATCTTGGTTAACATGATGAATAACGTTATTTTTCCCTAAAAATTTCTTGTGAGATCCTGTAGCATTATTTCTGAAGATTTTATGGTTAGGTCGAGGGCAGAACTTAATTTCTGGGGCAACGACCTAGAACACAGCTCTGCCACTTCTTTTCAGACTCCAGAGCAACGGGCTGTCATTTGCACTGACATAAGAAATGTCAGCGGCATATCCCATGTGGCTGCATGTCACTGACAAATGAAAACAATAATGGTGCGTATTCTGCAAAGAATGTTCATTCTTTTCTGGATAATATGTGCACGAGTGTAGGAAGAGCTTGTCCTCTTTGCAAATAGAATCTCCATTCTTTGCAAAGCGTGCACACTCTCAATGATGAAACTCCTGTAAGAACAAATGTCTGGAAAAATTAACAAAATGGACATTCCCAGAAATGGCACAGGGAACTACTGAACATGAAAAGTTTCTGGCTTCTTATCCCTATTCTGTGTCAGGCCTTTTCTTCCAAGAATCCTACAGGGAAGAGAAATGCCTGGAATAAAGCACAGAACAGATACCCCACTCCTTAATTCAGTCCCTCCTTTTCCCTGGCTGCCACTCCCTCCTCTGGATTTAGTTCTACTTTCTTTTGGTCTACAAATTAAGCGCTAATCATAAGTGCACATAAATATATAGATGAATGATCTTTCTTCACCAATGTACATTCCTCAAGGTCCACTGGATGCACTAAGAGAAAAAAAAGGCCTATCCTCCCTTGAACGCTCTGAGGCACCAAGAATAACATTCCTATATATCTAGAGAGCAGCCTTCTTCTGGGCTGCACATGACTAGAAGATCTTGGCAGCTGTACCCCACTTACCTTCTCTCTTCATTCCCATAGCGAGACACTTCTGGTAACGGCAGTATTGACACCGGTTTCGTTGCCGCTTATCAATCAAACAGTCCTTGTTGTCCCTGCATGTGTAAGTGAGGTCTTTCCTCACCGTACGCTTAAAAAACCCTTTGCAGCCTTCACAGCTGTACACCCCGTAATGTTTACCTGGGACAAAAGAAAAACAAAGATTTGATAAGCAGAGACCTGCAGGGACCTACCTGCTCCATGGTGAAGGCACTAGGCAATTACATCCATTTGGGAGCAAAACAAGATGGTAACTACTTTTTGAACATAGCACTATAAGCAAGAAGGCACAATTAGACAAATAGATGTATTTGTCAACCATATTTTGTGTCAGCATGTTATGGCAGCCTAGTTTAGGTATACATGGTCCCACCCCTGTGCCATTTGTTGCTTCATGTCCTGAAAAATGACTTTGGATGGGAGTTGGAAAACTAGGTACATACCGAACATTTCAGGATGACATGGAGTTTGATCTCCACTCTCACAAATCAGCACAGAGAGAGGTGTGTATGATAACCTTGGGCCTGCAGAGGTGATGTGCCAATACTGTTCCAATCTGACTGGTGACCCTATTGCTTAAGAAAGGTTTGGGCAAATTCCTGGAGGAAAAGTCCATAGTCTGCTATTAAGACATGGGGGAAGCTTTTGCTTGCACTGGATCGGTAGCATGTAATATTGCTACTCCTTGGGTTTTGGCCAGGTACTAGTGACCTGGATTAGCCACCATGAGAGCGGGTTACTGGGCTTGATGGACCATTGGGCTGACCTAATAAGGCTATTCTTATGTTCCCTATTCAGCTGCACTTCAACAGAGATGGTGCCAAGAATACCCCCCCCCCCTCCTCCCACTTTTATTCAAGAGTGCAGGACTAAATCCTACTTCCAGAAATGGCCACTTGATATGGCACCATCTCTTTGGAAATATTCCTGCAGTCCACTCTAGCCATAGGCCATCACTAAACAAGATTGGCCCTAGGTGTTTCTATCTCCAGCATAATGCTGCTGCTTTTCCTCACTGGGAATTAGTTTGTAGAAGGTAAAGGAATGGAGAATATATTTCACTCACAGAGAAGAATGGCTACAGATACTGCAGAAATCAGCTCACAGAAGTTACACTATTGCTATGGCAACCTGAAAACAGGAATGACTGCTCTTGGACAGGTCACAGAGAAAGGGCTATGAGGCTGCAAAACTCTCTCCTGCCTCTATAGTGTGACAATGAAACCTATCAAGGTCAGCGAAAAGAATAATTTAAACCACAGGTGTCAAAGTCGGTCCTCGAGGGCCGGAATCCAGTTGGGTTTTCAGGATTTCCCCAATGAATATGCATGAGATCTATGTGCATGCACTGCTTTCAATGCATATTCATTGGGGAAATCCTGAAAACCCGACTGGATTACGGCCCTCGAGGAGGGACTTTGACACCCCTGATTTAAACACTTAGAGAGCCATTTTTGATAGTGCGTCTAAGTCTGATTTGGACATCTTCAGAAGTACAGTCTTAGTCCTGTCTTTATCTGGTTTAATTTTTGTGGTTAAGTGACAAATATCAAACTTAACCACATAAATGATAGCTGGCTGCACAAAACCAGTTATTTAGTGCCAGGACTCGAATATTGCACAGTATTGAATTTCTAGGCATAATAACAGAGGCAACCAAAACACACTGACCACCACCATCTGAATATTACCCCCTTTGAAATTTTAGTCAGGCACTCCATTCTGGAAGTGGCTGCATATATGTTTCCAAAGCAAAGACAGGTTCTGTTTGAAGGAAAGACTAAAGCAGTGCTTCCCAACCGAGTCCACAGGGCGCACCCAGCCAGCCAAGTTTTCAGAATATCCACAATGAATATGCATGATAAGCAGGTCATGCAAATCTATCTCATGAATATTCATTGTGGATATCTTGAAAATCTGACTGGCTGGGTGTGCCCATCAGACTGGGTTGGAAAGCACTGACCACAAGGGTCATAATGTTACTGCAGCTCTGTCTCCCTTCCTAGAAGGAATTTAAGCACCAGAGATTTTTTTTTTCCTATAGTGCAGAACACTTCTCCCTCCGAATCCACGGTTTCAGCATCCGTGGATTCGGTTATTCGCAATTTTTTTTTTGGGGGGGGGTGCCGTGTTTAATTTTTTGGGCTACTTTTTAAGCTTTATCTGGTGGTCTAGCGGGTTTTCGGGGCAGGAGCGATCTTGCTACGCTCCTGCCCCATGCAGATCACTCATAGGAAATGGCTGCCATGAGCTCCCATAGTCTCTCGAAACTACGACGGGCATGATGAACCACTGGTCTGACCCAGCAGTGGCAATTCTTATGTTCTCTATGTAATAGGTCAAACCCAGAACTCGACACATCCTGCTAAGTGAATCTGGAGCCACCCTAGTCAACATGTGGCTGCTCGTGTTATGGGGTGCTGTTACTCTGATTCCGTTACTTCAGTTCAAAGGTGTTCAGTGCTTCCCACCACTCATTGAAGTACTACTATTAATCATTTCTATAGTGTTTCTAGACATACGCAGTTCTGTGCATCAAAACATAGAAAAGAGCTTACAATCTAATCGAGACAGAGAAACTGGACAAGGTGCATCAATACATAGTGCTCAGTAAACATGCAATAAATTGAAAACTCTTCCATTATCTTCAGGACCACCTGCAGATAGATTTCCTTTCATTTAAGTCTACAAGGACATCGCTACACTCTCTTTCTTCGCTTAAGAAAGTCGGTCTCACCAAAAGAGGTGTACAACCTCCCTCAATAGCTGCTCCACAGTTTCAGCAAACATTAGGTTACTGCTATGTTCCTCTGTTTATCCTAATTTACTGTACTGTCTAATTTGAGAACTAGTCTAGGTGGAATACAATACGCTACACTTACAGAAAAGTAACAGTTGAAAGGCATTCTTTATTTAAAAGCTTGTTTTCTTTGTTTCTATCCCCATTACAAGTAGATCATTTAGATATCACACCAGATTTGGTCACTAGTCATCATGGGTATCACAATCAACGCGAGACTTCTCTTCCTCAACAAAGCCGTCATTCCACAAGAGGTTGGATTTATTCCCAGAAAGAGGTTTTACTGGGATTCATGCTCCTTCTGCTGTTTGGTTTATGTTATTAGATATACACCTACAACGTGAATTAATCCACTCATTTAAAGGATTACTCATGTTCAGATGGATGCTTGCAGTGAATCTGACTCTTTGGTCCTGAGGTTGGTCCCATAGGGAGATTTAAGGTCATGTGTTAGACTGCCGTTCCACACCTCCACCCGCCGCATTATGCTAAAAGCTCTCAGGGTTGCTGATGTCCTCTCCTGCTGTACCACCTTTGAGAATGCCGTACATTGATCAATAAAATATCAGACTTTAATTCCCCATTTGATTTTGCTCCTATGAACAGGTGATTGATTGTTGGAACTGTATTGCTAGCTGAAATGCAAAATTGTAGTTATTACTACAAAAAAATAAAGAGAGAGAAAAAATCAGTCACTCAAAATATTTTATATAGAAGCAGAAAAAGATGCCTCATTTTATATGCAAAAACATAAACAATGAGGGAAAAATACTGCCAATACCCCTACAGGAATATGCCGATAGGCTCTACACTCTTCTGACCGCATGCAGATTAAAGATGGCCAGAAGACATCATACTGATATTTGGGTTATACCCTTTTGAGTGCCCATGTCCCCATCCAAAAATCTTCTCTTCAGTTTTTCCCCATTGATGCACTGTGGCTAAGTTTGAAGCAGTTTCCTCGTGCTGTGCAATGTCAAGCACCACCTCATCCTCGCCTATTATTTCATTTTGGGCTTCTCTCACAGGAAAGAATGGACTAAGATGCGTCAGTCAGCAAAAGACACAGAGGTTATGCATTTAACAATAATCCAGACACAATGGAGACATGTCCTGGTGCCCATCCATGACCTCAAAATCTCGATCTAAACAGCACTTCCTCTTCAACAGTGAAGGCAATGTAGACTACGTTCATTGGCCTCCTGCTGAATTATATGAAATGTAGAGGATACTTCTCTTTGGAAAAATGCCACAGATACAATCAGCTCCGATTCATCTGGAAGCAGGCCAGGACAGAGGGGTTGGAATAGGCAGAAGAGAATATATTTCCTGTTATTACCATTTTACACAAATACCGTATATGCTCCTCAGTGCCGATTTCTGAACTGTCCGATATACAAAGTCAGCTCCTGTTCGCTTAAATCATTTCAACCAGCTGGCTGCCATTATTCCATATAAACTTCCAGTTTTCAGCCATATCCTGAGACAGGAGCCCAAATCCAGCGAGGTCAGTTATCTTGAGATTATTAGGTCAGTTATAAGAAGATATAATTAAGATAAAAGCCAATAAATGACAGGATTAGGATATGAGGTTAGGTTTCGTTATAATATAGCAGTGGGTGGGTAGATACAATGGCTCGAGTCACAAGTAATTTTAATTGTTAATAACATCATTATTTTTGTATTTTACTCCCTCCTGATTTTTCAAGTTTCAAGTTTTATTAGGATTTTATATACCGCCTATCAAGGTTATCTAAGCGGTTTTACAATCAGGTACTCAAGCATTTTCCCTCTCTGTCCCGGTGGGCTCACAATCTATCTAACATACCTGGGGCTATGGAGGATTAAGTGACTTGCCCAGGGTCACAAGGAGCAGCGCGGGGTTTGAACCCACAACCCCAGGGTGCTGAGGCTGTAGATCCAACCACTGCGCCACACACTCCTCATAATGATGATGATGCATGGAGTGAAACTCGAGTTGAGGGACCGGGTTTAGGCACCTACGGGTGTGCACAATTAAAGCACTAATGTTTTTCATTTAAATTCATTCACGTCTACAGCAGAGGAAAACTTTGCACCGTCCTCAGATAAGTACAGATTTCATCTGATATATGTGGTTATAGACGATGCACCGTATGGGTCTACACTGTGGTTATGATGGTCCCAACCATCAGCCTCGGTTCTAGATTTCACTTTGATTTCATTTGAGCACCAAGGTATGCAAATCTAAACACAGCACTGCACAATATATACTTTAATGTTATGATAGAGGAGATGCAGTCAAGTCTCTAGTTTTAGATTAACTTATTTAATATTTAAAGAAAAATAGCCCACGTGGGGTATATGTTTCATTGCCATTATTCCATGCCATTTAACTGTGCAGTGTCGCTGAGTATTCAAAAGTGGGCAGGAGGAGGGTGTTTTGGAAGCAGAGTCAGGAAGGAGCTAGCGGCTATGCATGTACCAACAATATTCAGACCCAAAGCTTGCATATCTTTTCTTTTTTAATTTCAATCACTTTTTATTGATAATTTGGTTTTATACAAAAACAATAAAGGTAAATTAATATCTGAAATGGTCAAATCAAAGCAACCAAATAGAATCACTATAAATAGGCATCCTAGCATTGGTCACTTAGTTATACCAGCATTGAATGTCAGTCAGCGCCCACATAGCTTCTGGATCATCAGTCTGATCCCTCCCCCCTTCCAGCTCCTCCCCCTTTCCAAAGGGGAAGGCTGACCCCTAGAAGTAATACATGAGACTACTGCTCAGGATCATTGTAGCCATCTTGACACCTGGAAATGATAGGGCAAGAGCAGAAAGGAAACTGATCCTTTCCCATCACACTAGATATCGTAGGGGTAAAGAGAAGTCCAAGGGGAGAGGGGAGGGGTGGAGTTTGGATTGTGGGGTGAGATGGAAAGGTATTGAATCTGGGTAAAGATCTGAGGATTGGATGAAGTTTGAGACGATGTTCCCTTTAAGCCAGTGGTCTCAAACTCGCGGCCCGCCAGGTACTATTTTAAAGCCCTCGGTATGTTTATCATAATCACAAAAGTAAAATAAAACAATTTCTTGATCATATGTCTCTTTAGCTATAAATTACAATATTATTATTAAAACTTAGCCAAAAGGAAAGATTTATAAACTATAAAGAGTTTTACCTCATGCAAAATTGTCATTTCTGTAATAAGACATTAACTATTTTTTCTGAGGCGCTCCAAGTACCTACAAATCCAAAATGTGGCCCTGCAAAGGGTTTGAGTTTGAGACCACTGCTCTAAGCTGAGCAGGAGTCTGTCACCTACAGTCCTGCCAGGGGGAGGTGCTGTTTCACTATCACATTTTAAATAGTAAAGGTCAGGCAAGCTCTGCAAGACTCCAGGGAACCTACTTTCCCTAGCAATTGAAAACACAGTATTGAACCGATACCCCCTACTGGCAGCAATGTGGTTGGACGGTTACTACTTAGCTTAAAGGGAACAGTGGTTTGAGGATTGGAGGTGGACATGCTTTGGGGATCAGACAAGGAGCTTCATAGACTCAACTCTTCCCTTCATAGACTCAACTATGTAACCAGCCCCCCAAATTATAATTTCCCCGTAAATGTCCAGGTTTTCTTCTGATGTAATCCTCAAATTTCTACCCGTCCCTTAAGTTCTCCCAAAGACTCAGTTTATATAACCAGCTCCCTAAACTGTAATCTTTCCTGGAAATGTCCAGTTATCTTCTGATGTAATCCACCTAGAACTGCAAGGTACAGGCGGAATAGAAAGCACTAATGTAATGTAATGTAAGCTTGCTCCAGGAGAGATTTGGAAGACCTGAGGGATCAGAAAGATTAGGGTAATCAGATGTCCGAATTTACCTGAACATGTCCTCTTTTTAGAGGACTGTCCAGGTGTCTGAATGGATTTAGAAAACCCAGCATTTTGTCTGGGTTTTGGATGGCTCCGGCTCTACCAGAGCTTGGGGCTGCGTCTGGAGGGCTTTCAAGCATGTGACGCGATGACATGTGACAGGATTGTGCCACATCCACGCATGCTCAGAGGCCTTCTAGACGCGGCCCTGAGCTCTGGGAAGAAGAGGAGATGAGGTCTGTGTGGAGACAGGGCTGGGGGAAGAACAGAGCAGGGATGGAGGTAGAACAGGGCAGGACCACATGTCCTCTTTTTTTCATAAAAAATATGGTAACCCTAAGAAAGATGGTAGAGACCAGATGCCAGAGGGCATACTATAGGAATCAGGGGGGCCTGGAAAGGGAGGGGCTGACAGATCAGACACATCAGATTGACACTTCTCCTTATGCACATCCAGGCCAATATTCAGCTGGGATCTGCGTAAGTGTCTTATGATCTACCTGGCTGAATATCAGCTGGGATCTACATAAGTAACTGCAGTCAAGTGCCATGTGGTTAGACCTTAGTATTCAATGCTAGTTCTCAGACATGGCCCAACATTGAAAATCAGTACTAATTTAGCTGGAGATGGTCAGCATTTAAAAAATATCTCACAAAATTGGGAGATATCGCTTGTATTGCTGGATAATATATTCTTATATTATCTAAAATCTCAGCTTTATTGATTTTTCTTTGTTAAAAACAATACAGTTATTAAAAGTGCTTATAAATTAGTAAAGTGCTCAGTCCATATAACCATTAGTGCAATGGGGCAGTAAAGTTTATGATGGCCCCAGATTAACCACTGCAGCATGTTATCATTGCACTAATGGTTATATGGACTGAGCACTTTACTAATTTATAAGCACTTTTAATAACTGTATTGTTTTTAACAAAGAAAAATCAATAAAGCTGAGATTTTAGATAATATCAGCATTTAAAAAAACCACCGACGGCTGAATATTGACTGAAAACTGTATAGGAACCATGACATCATCTGATTGGTATATTGCCCTCTCTTACAAGCATGCGAGTATCCCACACCTGGAGCTCTAATGTAGAAAAGTGAATAATCAACTCTAAAATCTAAAGAAGCCACAAGTATTTTTAGTTTTTCCCTTAAAATTAACCATGGACGTTGGTTGAGAGGTGAGGTGGGATGAAGTGTTTACAAAACCTTTTAACAGTGTTTTGTCTGAGAAATTGGTTCACTTGGGCCTGCACTTTGTCTGAACTAGTTATGTTACTGTTTTTAATATTTACAGTTATGGTCACCCACCAAGATCTTAGAGGACTGAGCAGTGTATCAAATGTGTTGAATAAATAATTTAATAAAAAAATAATATTTTTAAAACAAAAACAACCTATGAAAGTTCTCGTTTCTCTGCAAAGTATTTGCAGATTTAAAGATAACGTATGAATGCATAAGTAGCTCTTTTTAAATCAAAGGGATATAGCATGAGGATTCAAGGGAAAAACTCAAGAGCACTGCCAGGAAATATTTTAATCCAGAAGGGATAGTGGATCCAAATGGCCTCAAGAACTTTTAGGATAAGCAAAGGTGTTCTTAATTACATAGAGCACTAATCTGCACACACTGTGCAAGAGCCATGCTTTAGCAGTGGGCAGACCAAAAGATGCTGTGTGGACCTCCTTGCAGCATCATCAGAGGTCCTCAACTTGCCTTATTAGCTCTTCTTTTTCTTTTTTTCAGTTAAAAATTTCTTTTTTTTAAAAACCTCTTTATTAAATTTTCCATTCAAAAACAGTGCATTAAAATATATATACAATTGACTTCAAGACAGCACTTACAATCGATCAAAGAAATACTACAAAACATCCCCCCCCCCAATTCAAGAACAAAACCAAAGTGGATACATACAGTAAAAATCATAAACAGCACTTTCATTTGGTCAATGAATACAAGAAAATATAATACACCCCCCCCCCCTTCCCTGGATGTGCCCACTGGACTATGGAAGCAAATCAGGGTCGTCAAGGTGCTCTGTTGCTTCTCTGATCCTATGGGAAGCCATTGAGTCGCTCTGATAACTGATCTCCATGTCATGCTAATCACTTCTCACCCAGGGCAGTCACTCATGTGAGCTGAAGTAATTCTGTAGTGTGAGGAGGTTTTCACGTGGCTTCAGGCCATTTTTTGTGTGTTATTCTACAGAAGGTGCCTAACGTCTTCTGTTTGCTGCTTTGTCTTTCTTTGACCTGTCATAACTCTTTGTACGTGCTTGTTGCATAGTGCCAGCAGACACTGAGTGTTGAAAATATGAAAAGTTGGAAGTCCTAATGGAAATGCAAGAGTTCATATGACCAGATCTGTCTGGAAGGCTATACAAGGGCTCCAGGAGGTCAGATGTTTGGATAACTGCCAATCTAATACTGGTAGCTTATTAGACATAATAGAATAAAACTAGGAGCTGAGTTGGCCACAAGGAAGGTCTTCAGTTGGGGTTCTGCTCCCCAGATCATCTTGTGTGCTACAGAGGCAGTGTTTACAGCCTCCAGAAGGAAGCTGAGGTCACCATTTAAAAGAGATGCCTAATGACTGGGTTTAAGGTCCATGATTACCGGTAAGTAGATGGGGTGGGAGGTGGGCAAGAAGAGCAGAAAGATATACAAAAGAGAAAGATTCTCATAGGGCCAGGACCCCAATCCTTATCCAAATTGAGCTGGAAACACAAAGGAAAAAAAACTGGTGGAACAAAAAAAATTAGAATTAAATAGCTGCTGGATCTGTCTTGCAGACTCCAAGCACAAAAATAATTAGGAGTCCTAGGAGGGTATTTGGTGGTGGGAGCTATTTAGGGGGATTTTGTAAACCCACCTGCCCAAGAGGATGGAGTTCAAATAAGGATGACAATGAGGGTTAATGAGAAGGAATAACTGTGCAGAATGCGTGGGTCACTGAGTTTATTTTCTGCAGGCATCTACTGTGCTATGAATTATGATTAATTTTATTATTATGATTTGTATAGAACATACCAGACATACCCAATACTTTACAAAGACACACGAGAAAACCCCTCTACTGTATAGCACTTACAATCAATCATGACAGACAGATCAGACATATAGCCACAAAAATAAAAAGAGGCATTAAGCTAGGCCATGACTGAGATGGTTTAAAGTAGGTAGATTTAATGTGAGAAAGAGGCAGCTTTAGTTGAGTATTATCAAATATAATGCAGGGCTGGGGTCAAGAAATGTTTTTGGAGAACTCTCTAGTTATGAAAGTTCTAGATTATCAACTCCAGTTCTGTCTGACATAAACAAAGAAATGACCTTCTTAGTCTGGAATGCAAATGGAAAAATCTTGCAGGAGTAGAAAAAGCACAGTTACTTACCGTAACAGGTGTTATCCAGGGACAGCAGGCAGATATTCTTAACGCATGGGTGACGTCACCGACGGAGCCCCGGTACGGACATTTTTCACTAGAAAGTTCTAGTTGGCCGCACCGCGCATGCGCGAGTGCCTTCCCGCCCGACGGAGGAGTGCGTGGTCCCCAGTTAAGATAAGCCAGCTAAGAAGCCAACCCGGGGAGGTGGGTGGGTCGTAAGAATATCTGCCTGCTGTCCCTGGATAACACCTGTTACAGTAAGTAACTGTGCTTTATCCCAGGACAAGCAGGCAGCATATTCTTAACGCATGGGTGACCTCCAAGCTAACAGAGAGGGAGGAGGGATGGTTGGCCATTAGGAAAATAAATTGTGTAATACAGATTGGCCGAAGTGCCCATCCCGTCTGGAGAAGGTATCCAGACAGTAGTGAATGTGTGAACTGAGGACCAAGTGGCAGCCTTGCAGATTTCCTCGATGGGCGTGGAACGGAGGAAAGCCACAGAAGCAGCCATAGCTCTGACCCTGTGGGCTGTGACAGCACCTTCCAGTGAGAGACCGGCCCGAGCATAACAGAACGCAATGCAGGCAGCAAGCCAGTTGGAAAGCGTCCGTTTGGAGACAGGACGACCTAGACGGTTAGGGTCGAAGGACAAAAGGAGCTGAGGAGATAAGCGGTGAGCCCTGGTACGGTCAAGGTAGTAAGCAAGGGCACGCTTACAGTCCAGCGTGTGCAACGCCTGTTCCCCAGGATAAGAATGGGGCTTAGGGAAAAAGACAGGCAACACAATGGACTGGTTGAGATGAAAGTCCGAGACCACCTTGGGAAGGAATTTAGGATGGGTACGCAGAACCACCTTGTCATGGTGAAAAACAGTGAAAGGTGGGTCGGCAACCAGTGCATGCAGCTCACTAACCCTCCTGGCAGAGGTGATGGCAATGAGGAAAAGCACCTTCCATGTAAGAAATTTGAGTGAAGTTGTGGCAAGAGGCTCAAACGGATAAAAATAAAGAAAATCCGACAATTTTTTTTTTTTTTTTTTTTAAATAAAAAGGAAAGTAACCCGAAGGGAAAAAAGAGAAAAACAACGAAAAATTACGCGAGCGGGAAGGCAGGAATTGATTTTTCAACGGCCGTTGAAAACACATGCGTCTTCTTTGCTCCGCGGAAACAAAGAAACTGGGGACCACGCTCTCCTCCGTCGAGCGGGAAGGCACCCGCGCATGCGCGATGCGGTCAACTAGAACTTTCTAGTTAAAAGTGTCCGTACCAGGGCTCCGTCGGTGACGTCACCCATGCGTTAAGAATATGCTGCCTGCTTGCCTGGGATAAAACCACATTCAGGTCCCAGATGACTGGAGGGGGCTTCAGAGGTGGTTTGACATTAAAGAGGCCTCTCATGAACCGGGAAACCAGGGGATGAGCCGTAAGAGGTTTTCCGAGGATAGGCTCATGAAACGCAGTGATGGCACTGAGGTGGACTCTGATTGAGGTCGACTTGAGGCCAGCGTCGGAGAGAGAGCAAATAGTCCAGTACGGTTTCCACCGCCAATGAGGTGGGATCGTGATGATGAAGCAGACACCAAGAGGAGAACCGGGTCCACTTCTGATGGTAACATTGGAGGGTGGCCGGTTTCCTTGAGGCATCCAGAATACGACGGACAGGCTGAGATAGATTCTCTGGAGAGGTCAGCCCGAGAGAAACCAAGCTGTCAGGTGGAGCGAGGACAGATTGGGATGCAGTAGAGACTGATGCTGCTGTGTAAGTAGAGTAGGAAATACAGGAAGAGGAATGGGCTCCCTGGAGCTGAGCTGGAGTAGGAGGGAGAACCAGTGTTGGCGAGGCCACCGAGGGGCGATGAGAATCATGGTGGCTTTGTCCCTGCGGAGTTTGAATAACGACCGCAACATCAGAGGCAGTGGAGGAAAGGCATAGAGGAACCGATCCGTCCAGTCGAGCAGGAATGCATTCGGGGCCAGACGATGAGGAGAGAAGAGTCTGGAACAGAACTGGGGCAGCTGATGGTTGTGAGGAGCTGCAAAGAGGTCCACCTGAGGGGTGCCCCACAGAGCAAAGATGGAGCGGAGTGTGGGGGGATCCAGAGTCCACTCGTGAGGTTGAAGGATGCGGCTGAGATTGTCGGCCAGGGAGTTCTGTTCGCCCTGGATATAGACAGCCTTGAGGAAGAGACTGCGGGCCGTGGCCCAGGTCCAGATGCGGATGGCCTCCTGACAAAGGAGGGGAGATCCGGTGCCGCCTTGCTTGTTTATGTAGTACATGGCGACTTGGTTGTCTGTGCACAGGAGAAGAACCTGAGGGTAGAGAAGGTGCTGGAAGGCCTTGAGAGCATAGAACATGGCCCTGAGTTCCAGGAAATTGATGTGATGTTGACGCTCCTGAGGGGTCCAGAGTCCCTGAGTGCAAAGTTCTCCCAGGTGAGCTCCCCATGCATAGGGGGAGGCATCTGTGGTTATGATCATGGAGTGAGGGGGTAGATGAAAGAGTAGACCCCTGGAAAGATTGGATGAGTTCAACCACCATTGAAGAGATTGCTGAAGAGACGATGTCACAGAGATGGGATGAGAAAGAGGATCGGTGGTCTGTGACCATTGGTTGGCTAGAGTCCATTGAGGTGTCCTGAGGTGGAGTCGCGCCAGAGGAAGCACATGGACCGTCGAGGCCATGTGGCCCAGGAGGACCATCATCTGCCGAGCTGGAACGGAGTGATGAAGGAGCACCTGGCGGCAGAGGTGGAGCAGGGTCCGTTGGCGGTCGGAGGGGAGAAACGCCCTCATGAGAGTGGTGTCGAGAACGGCTCCAATGAACTGAAGTCGCTGTGTGGGAAGCAGATGCGACTTGGGGTAGTTGATCTCGAACCCCAGGAGATGGAGGAAGGAGATGGTGTACTGAGTGGCTTGTAGCACAAGTGGAGACGTAGGTGCTTTTACCAACCAATCGTCCAAGTAGGGGAACACCTGGGGGTTGTGAGACCTGAGAAAGGCCGCCACCACAATAAGGCACTTGGTGAACACCCTGGGCGATGATGCGAGGCCAAAGGGTAGCACCTTGTACTGATAGTGGCGGTGCTGTATCTGAAATCGGAGGTAGCGACGTGAATTCAGATGGATTGGAATGTGAGTGTAGGCCTCTTTGAGGTCCAGGGAACATAGCCAGTCGTGTTGAGAGAGAAGAGGATAAAGCGTGGCCAGGGAGAGCATTCTGAACTTTTCCTTGACCAGACACTTGTTGAGGTCCCGGAGATCGAGGATGGGATGAAGGTCTCCTGTCTTCTTGGGAACCAGGAAGTAGCGGGAGTAGAATCCCTGACCCCTTTGGTCTGTGGGAACCTCTTCGATGGCATTGAGGAGAAGGAGGGATTGGATCTCCCTTAGGAGGAGAAGGGACTGGGAGGAGTGGGACGCAGACTCTATAGGAGGGTTGTCTGGTGGAAGAGTCTGGAAGTTGAGAGAGTAGCCATGGCGGATGATGTTGAGGACCCACAGGTCTGATGTGATGACCTCCCAACGGTTGAGGAAGAGTTGGAGACGTCCTCCGATTGGCTGAGGAAGAGGTAATGATGGTGGAAGACTGGCTATGCCCTGGAGAAAGGAGTCAAAAGGGCTGAGATGGTTTTGACGGAGGAAGAGGCTTGGCAGGTTGGTGAGATTGAGAGCGAGCCTGAGTGTGTTGTTGTTGACGAGGTCTGCGAGGCTGCTGTTGGGGCGGGTTGAGAGGCCTGGCCGAGAACCTGCGCTGGTAAGAGGACTGTGGTCTATAAGGACGAGCAGGTGGCGCCTTCTTTTTAGGTTTTACCAGAGTGTCCCATCTGGTCTCATGTGCTGAGAGCTTCTGGGTGGTCGAATCCAGGGACTCCCCAAAAAGTTCGTCCCCAAGACAGGGTGCGTTAGCTAGGCGGTCTTGGTGGTTGATGTCAAGATCAGATACCCTCAACCAGGCCAGACGTCGCATGGCAACAGCTATGGCAGATGCTCGGGAGGTCAGCTCAAAAGAATCATAAATAGAGCGCACCATGAATTTCCGCAGTTGAAGGAGGCTGGAAATTTGTTGTTGAAAGAGTGGAACTTTGCATTCAGGGATGTATTTTTGTAGGGCGGATAGTTGTTGTACGAGATACTTCATATAAAATGAGAAGTGAAATGTGTAATTATTCGCCCTGTTGGCTAGCATGGCATTTTGATAAAGGCGTTTGCCAAACTTATCCATCGTTTTGCCTTCTCTGCCAGGAGGGGTGGAGGCATAAACACTGGAGCCCTGAGTTTTCTTTAATGTAGACTCAACTAGGAGAGACTCATGGGGCAATTGAGGTTTGTCAAAACCCGGAATTGGGATGACCCTGTATAGGCTGTCAAGCTTACGAGGAGCTCCGGGGACAGTGAGTGGATTTTCCCAATTTTTATAAAAAGTTTCCCGCAGTATGTCATGGACGGGTAACTTGAGGAACTCTTTGGGAGGTTGTTCAAAGTCTAAGGCATCCAGAAAGGCCTGGGACTTTTTGGAGTCGGACTCTAAAGGAATAGAAAGAGCCGCCGACATCTCCCTGAGGAATTTGGTGAAAGAGGATTGCTCAGGCTTGGAAGTGGTATCGGGCACTGAGGGTTCCTCGTCTGTGGATGATGCGTCCTCCTCGGTACCGGGTGGGGATTCTTCCCATAAGTCCGGGTCCCTGATATCAGTGTGCGCACGCCGAGATGTTGGGGTGGAAGGCTCGGTGTGGCGGGTCTTAGAAAGAGACTTGCCAGAGCGCATGGAGACGGTACCGGGAGAGGAAGACCGGTGTTGACACCGGTCCCGGGAAGAGCGGTGCCATTCTGGGTCCCGGGGAGACCGGTGCCCTTCCTGGTCCCGAGGAGGATTGACCTCAGAGCGAGTCTGTACCACAGGACGAGAACGGAGTGGTTCAGCCGAGAAGATTGGCCTGGAAGTGTTGAGTGGCACCGAGGGGGTGGACACCGGTGGGATGGTGCGAGGCTCGGGCCGGTCTGGTGCCGAAAGAAGTGGTGCCAATAGAGTCGGTAGCAGGTGCTGGAGTTGTTGCTGCAGCTGTTCCTGCAATTTGTCTTGGAGTATGGCCGCGATGCGGTCATCCAGGGGTGGCACCGGTACCGCTTTTTTCTTTTTCGGTTCCATAGGTGCTGCTCCACGCCCCGGCGATGAGGAGGCCGATGACGAGGCACTCACCAAGATCGGGGCGGAGCATTTGCGGGGTCGGCGTGAGGCCGGGAGGACCGGGGTCGCCACTGTGGCAGGTGGGCGCTCAAGGGAGGTGGAAGGCTTCTTAGCCGGCTTACCTGGTGCCAGCGACCCCGAGGAAGGATCGGGCGTCGTCGAAGTGGTCGGTGCCGTCTTTTGCGGAACCGTCGACGTCGCGGCAGTTTCCATAGCAGATCCGGTACCGAAAAGGATGTTCTGCTGGATCTGCCAATTTTTTAAGGTGCGTTTCTTAAGAGTGGCACAGCAGGTGCAGGTGTCAGCCCGATGCTCTGGACCCAAACACTGTAGGCACCAATTGTGTGGGTCAGTGAGAGAGATCGGGCGTGCACACTGCTGGCACTTCTTAAAGCCCGGTTGAGGGGGCATAAAGGGAAACACGGCCTCCGCAAAATCAAAGCCGGAGGCTTGTATGATGGCAACAGGCCCCGCCGGGGCCGGCCTGAAAAATAAAGAAAAAACAAAGGGTTTGTTTTTTTTTTTTTTTTACTATTTAGAACGGAAAAAGAAACCCGAAGGGAAAAAGAGAAAAAACAAGAAAATAAAGCGAGCGGGAAGGCAAAAAGGAAGTTTTCAACGGCCGTTGAAACCACATGCGTCTTCTTCGCTCCGCGGAAACGAGAAAACTGGGGACCACGCACTCCTCCGTCGGGCGGGAAGGCACTCGCGCATGCGCGGTGCGGCCAACTAGAACTTTCTAGTGAAAAATGTCCGTACCGGGGCTCCGTCGGTGACGTCACCCATGCATTAAGAATATGCTGCCTGCTTGTCCTGGGATAAAAATGAGATTCAGATATTAAAAGCAATCTTGAAGAGCTGAACCTAGGCTACATTTAACCCTGTTGCACCTGTTTGGGAAGGCTATCCCGTGCATTTGATATAGAATGATAGGGAGTCGATGTTTACTATCAAAATAGTCATAGGAACTGTTGGAAAAATCAAATAACCAATAAACAGAAAGCACCATTCAAATGAACCTTAAACCAAACTTTTTAAGGTGTGGCACACTAATCTCGTGACCGTGGCTGGAGGGCATCTGGAAATGCATGGATGCTGATGCGATGACATCACACACGCACGTCGATGTCCGTGTATGCACAGATATCCTCCAGTCACAGCCCTGAGCCTCCTAGTACCGCCAGTGAGGGGTTGCTGAAGGAGGTGAGGAGAAGGAGCAGAGGCGCTGGCAAGGAGGAGAGGTGGAGGTGCTGGATGACTGATTACAGGATGTGCCTCTTGCCACGAGAGGCACATCCTGTAAGTAGTCAGCCGGCGGCCTCTCCTCCTCGCCGGCATCTCACGGCACACCTGGAGTCTGCAGGGGCACACAGTTTGGGATACACTGCCTTAAATACTTCTTACCACAAATTTCTGTAAGTGCGTAAACATAAAATAAGCTCCGTTCAAATATCTAATAGCAGGGGGAGAAAAAGCCTCAGGGCACAGGCTTGGAACAAAAGTTCTCACAAACCACGCTGAAAGTGCATCCTCCTCATCAGCATTAAAAAAAAAAAACCCAGCTTAGAAATTTTTTTAGAAATCATGCATCAATGCATGCAAAAATAGTTCACATCAGCGCAAAAGTAATTCAACACTTATCAGTTTAAGGTCCCATCGTCATAGTCCCCTGCCAATGATAGCCAGTGTTTTGCTGAAATAAGCTGCCTCAGGGCTCTGGGTCTATGCAGAACTGGTATTTGAAAAAGCTTATTTTATGCTTACGCACTTACAATAGTTTGTGGTAAGAACTGTTTAAGACTTCATTTTGAATGGTGGTTTCTGTTTATTGGAGTTGACATTTACTCTCAAATTCCATCAATGGCATCCAAACTTAATTGGGAGTAAAGTTATAGAACAGTTACATGTTTAACATAATTAACTAATTGGTGCTAAATACCAATAGAGTTAGCAGGCATTAATTGGGGCATATTTTCTATTACATGTATAAAGGACTCTCATCCCTATTCTAGAAATATCATATTTAACTTCTCTCCTGTGCAAATGGAAGGTGGTATTAACGTGGCAGGGGCATGTCAGAGGCATTCCGACTATTCTTACTTGCACTTTAAACAGCACCCAACTGCCGTGTTTAGCCCCCTCTTCTAGGAAACCGTGCTAGCGGTTTTTAACGCAGAGAGAGCACAGAGAGCCACGCTGAAATGGCCCACACTGCTCCCGACACTCATTGAGTTCCTATGAGCGTGGGGAGCAGCGTGGGCCATTCAGCGCGGCTCCTCGCACTAGAAACTGCTAGCGCAGTTTCTTAGAAAAGGGGGTAGGCGCCACCATGTATGCCAGCCATAGACAAGGCATAAGCAACTCTAATATTTCAGGTTTCAGGTTTATTTAAAATGTGATTATATCGCTTATAATACTTCTAAGCGATGTACACTTTAAAATGAGGTACATTATTATAAAATAAGAGTACATATCATACCATACAAGGACCAACATGATAAAACAGGAAAATGGGTTGAACTACAATAGTTATAGTAAAGAAAGCAGTCTAGGGAAGCACATAAAGGATTAACTCATTACCAATCTTGTGTTTGATACAAAAAAGAGTGCCACTTCTGATGGCTTGGTTGGTTTAAAGATAAAAAGTATGAAACAAAGTTATAGTGAACCTTGCTAAGATTTCTAGTAACATAGTAGATGACGTCAGATAAAGACCCGAATGGTCCATCTAGTTTGCCCAACCTGATTCAATCTAAAAATTTGTTAAGATTTTTTTTTCTTCTTCTCCTTAGCTATTTCTGGGCAAGAATCTAAAGCTCTGCCCGGTACTGTTCTTAGGTTCCAACTACTGAAGTTTCCGTCAAAGCTCACTCCAGTCCATCTACAGCCTCCCAGCCATTGAAGCCCCAGTCCATCCTCCCCCAAATGGCCATATACAGACACAGACCGTGCAAGTCTGCTCAGTACTGGCCTTAGTTCTTCAATGTTTACTATTATTTTCTGATTCTAGATCCTCTGTGTTTATCCCATGCTTTTTTAACTCCGTCACCGTTTTCCTCTCCACCACCTCTCTCGGGAGCGCATTCCAGGCACCCACCATCCTCTCCGTAAAGAAGAATTTCTTTACATTGCTCTTGAGTCTCCCACCCCTCAACCTCAAATTATGTCCTCTGGTTTTACCATTTTCCTTTCTCTGGAAAAGATTTTGTTCTACGTAAATACCTTTCAAGTATTTGAACATCTGAATCATATCTCCCCTGTCCCTCCTTTCCTCTAAGGTATACACATTCAGGGCTTTCAGTCTCTCCTCATACGTCCTCAGGTCTAAGATCTCCTAATTGTTTATTGTTGATTGAGGTAGACCTCTTAAGATTACATGTTATTCTATAACACTGCGTACCTAAATTGTCTCATGTGCAACTCAAAAGGGGGCATGGCCATGAGAAAAATATTGGAAGGTCTGGAGCATTCCCAAAATTTAAATGTGTCATAAAATATCAAGGTTAAGCGCCCAGCTTAGAGGGCATAGATTGAGGTTACATGTAGAAAGACTTAGGAGTAATGTTAGAAAATACTTTTTCACAGAGAGGGTGGTGGAAACCTGGAATGCTCTCCCGAAGAAAGAGGTAGAGAGGAAAATGGTGAAGAAATTCAAAAAGGCATGGGATAAACACAGAGGAGCTCTAATTAGAAAATGAATAGTTTAAATTGAAAAACTAAGGCCAGTACTGGGCTGACTTGCACGGTCTGTGTCCCATATATGGTTATTCAGTGCAGGATGGACTGGGGATGGCATCAATGGAAGCTCCAGTAACTTGGAACATAGGGACATTACTGGTCAGACTTTAGGGTAGGTATCCCTCAAATAACAGGATGGTTGGATAGGCTGGCATGAGCTTGGACGGCAACTCCATTAGTTGGAACCTACAACAGTACCAGGTGGGACTTTATGGTCTATGACCCAGAAATATTAGGAAAGCAATAAAAACATATCTCTTCAACTAACCCCCCTACCCTTGACCGATGGACTACAAAGAAATGTACATTGGTACCAGAACCCAGCATGTGTCACATAAGGAAAGCTTATAAGGTAAAATCTTGTATTATAACTATGGCAAATCCAACCTGTAAACTGTCTGTGTGTCGATTAGGATAAAACTTGTACTGGAAAACTTGTACTGCAAGAATAACAAGAGTAAATTATAACCGGTAAAATGTATATTATGTATATTAGTATTAGACCCTTAATATGTGTCTAGGTAGGGAAAAAAAACTTTTATCAGAAACTTGTACTGAAATTATGGCAAATCTAGTGTAAATTGTAACCTGTTAACTATATAGTATGTATGTTTAACTTGTAACCCGTTCTGAGCTCTTTGAGGACAATGGGATAGAAATTGAAATAAATAAATAAATATCAAAGAAAAAAAAGTTAATTTAATTATGAATTTATAATGTGCATAACTAATGGGCAGACTAGATGGACTGTTCAGGTCTTTATCTGCTGTCATTTACTATGGGCTCCTTTTACAAAGGTGTACTAGGGCCTTAACGTGCGCAATAGCGCGCGTTAAATTCCCAAGCGCGCTAGCCACTACCGCCCACTAGGAGGCGGTAGATTTTCGGCTACGGTAATTTTGTGCGTGTGCTAAAAACCCTAGCGTACCTTCGTAAAAGGAGCCCTATGTGCAAATAGAAGAAAAACACCTCGCCTCAGGAGAACAGCAGAACACAAAAAAAAAAAAAAAAAGCAAGGGGAGGTGTCCTTTCAGCCAAACAAGTCTTTGGGATGTTTTGAATAAAGACTTGTTTGGCTGAAAGGACAAAACAAAACAAAGAAAACCTGCAGACAAATGTACAAAAATGCAGGCTTCATTTAATATACACAAGCTGCAAATGCGGTTAATGTTACCTGCATTTTTGTACATTTGTCTGCAGTTTTTCTTTGTTTTGTTTTGCGCTTTCTTCCACGGCAGATATTGTTGGGTTCTTGTCCTTGGTTGTTGGCTGAAAGGACACCACCCCTGTGTTACTATGGGTCAGCATTTATACCAGGTTTCAGCAGGTGTAAATCCTCATGTCCAAAGTTGAGGTGGGAATCCGCACGAAATGCTATTCTATAAAGGTTTCTTAGCATTAAGAGACCTTTACAAAACTGATGAGTAGTGTGGATCCTAATGCTGCCTAACTTTGGGCGCCATTTACTGAATCCGGCCCATGGCATGCAACTCTACTGTTATAGAAAACAAGCTTAGTGCCCAGTTTTTTGGTGCCTAACTTTTAGCGACCTTTGCAGAGTTTATCTAAGAAAATAAGAATTGCCAAACTGAGACAGACCGAAGGTCCATCTAGCCCAGTATCCTGTTTCCAACAGTGGCCAACCCAAGCCCCAAGTACTTGGCACAAACCTATTCCAGAGCTGAGATTGTGATGTCATAATATTTCATTCCACCAATGCCTAAGAGCCAATCTCATCACAATGGCTTGATTGTCCTATACTTGGCTCACATAAGAACATAAGAATTGCCAAACTGAGACAGACCGAAGGTCCATCTAGCCCAGTATCCTGTTTCCAACAGTGTCCAGCCCAGGTCCCAAGTACCTAGCTAGATCCCAAGTGTAAAATAGATTTTATGCTGCTTATCCTAGGAATAAGCAGTGGATTTCCCCAAGCCATCTCAATAATGGCCTATGGACTCTTTTAGGAAATTATCCTAATCTTTTTTAAAACCCCGCTAAGCTAACTGATTTCACCACATCTCTCAACTTAGAGCCTTGAGAAAAGAGCAGAGAAAGACACAGCTCGCCAAGAGAACTAACTTTGAGGAAACTGTGTATGAGGAAAGAGGAGAGATGTAATCAGGGGCTGTGGCCTGAATAGGTAGATATAAAATTAATGTTGTTATTTGAGAAGAGGGGTTACATGATCACAACAGCACTGGAGAATGGTTTTGTGTCACATAGCTGCAGTGGCATAGTCACAGGTTAGCCTGGGTGGACACAGACCCACCCAGAAGCGCTAAATCTCTGGTGTGGCTGATGGACCTCGCCGCCAGCTGAAGACTCCTGACATCTCTCCCGCCTCTTCCCCACAGGTATTCGGCATATCTAAACTCTACCCCAAACTCCCTGTACGTTGTAAACCCTTCAGTGCTTCACAAGCAGCAAGCAGTGACTCATACCATGCCAGCTCAGAGTCTTCCCTCTGACCCAACTTCCTGTTTCTGCATAGACGGGACTAGACGGAAGACTCTGGGCTGGTGTGAGCTTGATGGACCTTTGGTCTGTCCCAGTGTGGCAACTCTTATGTTCTTATGTGAGCCAAGTATAGGACAATCAAGCCATTGTGACATCACTGATGAATCACTGCTTACAGCTGGCGAAGAGCTAAAGTGTTTACAAGGTATTGGTGAGAGGGTTGAGAGATGCCAGAATGAACTGCAGGGGAGTGAGAGATACCAGGTGAGGGGGCAGGATTCTAATTTCCACCCATCTTGGGCTCAGGCCCACCCAAAATTGAGTGTCTGACTACACTACTGCATAGCTGTGCTATAAAGAAACTGTACTGGAAAGAGTTCATTCACCAACAGACTTGTAAAATCATCTAAAAGTTTATTTTCCAGACTTGCCTTTGATTGTTCAAAGTTTTCAATATCATTTGTGAAAGTTAAAGGAACATCTGAAGCATTATAAATAACAAACCTAAAATGCAGCTTCTGAAGTAGGTTTTTACTACATGATTGTCATTTTCAGAATATTTTTTGAGCAAAGTTTGTTAAGAGATGTACCCACTGGAATGCAGAAAAAGCACTGGCCAGTATTTCACTTACTGATTAATGGAACATAGACACACATGGCTTGTTAGTATTATCTATGTCAATCTGATGAGCCACATGGCCAATAATGTAATACCTACTGTGATTTAGAAAGAAAAAGAGTGTTTCAGCATTCTACTTTTTATGCCACATTGGGAACTGTAATGTTTTGGGCACAGCTGCCAACACAAGCTGTCCCTGTTTACAGAGGGCAGATGTGAAAGTCATACCCAGCGTCTATCGTGAGTGTTCTAGTGGTTAAAACATTGAACCTGGGATGTGAGTTCAAAGTTGCCCTCACCATGTACTCTGTGTGATCTTTTTCACCTCATGCCTCCAGGGCACAGATGAATACATGGTGTATTTCCCAAGCTGGCTTTCTTGAACAACAAACCAAATGCATTTAGTATAGAAAATCTAACAGCAACCTCTGAAATCTAATCACAAGTCACCTTACCCCCATCCTCACCTGAAGATCGGTCTCCGCAGATGGCGCAGATGTGTTTGGTGAAAGAGGCCATAGTTCCCGAGGGGTGCATGGGCACTTTAAGAATGCCGTTAATTCCCACAGGGGGCTTAATGTCTTCTGTGCTGCTGATGGAACTCATGGGGGAATTGAGCTAAAAATAAGTAAATAAGTTAATTAAACAGATGAACATTTTACATGAATGTTGTATCTGTCTTTCTTCCTGCCACTTCTTGGCCCACATGGGGCATTCAAAATGCTTAACCACTGCTCCTGCAGAGCTGGCACGCATAAGGACCTTGTTTAGCTGGCATCCTCTTTCAAAACTGCTTGGGCCACAGCCACATGCTGAAAAACCTTTTAAAGGAAGCACTAAAAAGGCAGTCTTATTAAAACAGCGGAACATCGAGTTTCTGGAGCACGAGCAATGTGGTTTACCAAGTCCGTTCCAGACCGTTCTAGTGAGACTTTCAGACGCTACAGCCTGTGCAATGAAACGAGCTGGGTAAAAAAAAAATTGCAACTTGTTTGTTTTATTTTTAAAAAAATGAATTGTAGAGTAGGTAGAAAGCCGATATATACACATTGTGATAGCTGCCCTATCTGTGGTCATATCTGATGACTGAAGCCACGTGGTGACTTATGCAGTTGTTCAATAGTCACATGATTCAGTGAGTTAGTAAAAAAATAAAAGTAATGGATTTAAATGTCTCCAGCTACGTGAGTGAAACAATCTACTTTTCACATTGGAATTGTAATTTGCATATTTAAAGGAACACGACTTGTTTTTCTCTGAGATAAACTATATACACTTAGCTTTAAGCCTTTCATAAACTGGCTAGGTAGCCCAGTGCATCTCAGCCCTCACCTGGAGACTCACCTAACCAGTCTGGCTTACAGGATTAACAAAATGAATATGCATGATGAGAGAGCTTTGCATACAATGAGTCTCAATATATTTATATTCATTTTGGTAATCCTGAAAAACAGAGTGGCTAGGAGTACCTCAAGAAGAGGGTTGAGAAGCACTAAGTTAGCCACCCCAACTTTTGAGTTTCCCATATAATTGCAACCGGTCTGATGGTCCCTAACCTCCCCCCCCCTCCCCCTCCACCACCACCACCACCACCTCGTGGCGTTAATGGGCTACAAAGAGTTCCAGAGGTAAAGCACCAGAGATTCTATTAATGCCACTCAAAGATAGGCACAAAATTGGGCATATGATCATAGAATAGAGTCGCTTGTATGCATAAACTAATTGGCTCAATTGGTGCTTAATTAGCAATAGCTATCAATATTGGCCTTAACAAGTGCTAATTGGTACTAATTAGGAGTTATGTGCATAACTGATCTACACCCCTATTCTATAAAGAGTGGGCCTAATTTCTATAGCATGCATTTCCTAAGGGGATGTGGCCATGGGAGGGGTCAGAGGCAGGTCAGGGGCATGCCTAAAGTTAGGCACAAAAAGGCAGACTTAAGTTAGGCATTCTTTCTCAGCGGCTCCCCTCGGAACTGCTGTTATAGAATTTGTGCTTCCCCCTCAGTTCTTTTCTGTACTATTCCACGCTCTTTACCTTGGGTGAGGGGGGGGAAGACATCACCCAGGAAGCTAGGAAGCACTTGAGTTCAATGCAAGGGGCAAAATAAGCTGGAAATTTAAATTTGCGGGGCCATTTACTTACCGTAAGTGTTTACTAAAGCCGTTACTACACACAGTCTGCCACAGGGTCAACTGTAAGTAAATGACCCCTTGGCTAACACCACATTTAAAAATAACAGCTGTCTATTAAGCATGGTTCAGCAGGCAAGAGTCCCACACACTGCTGCTCTGCAGAAAGCCACCAGCCCATGAACATGTGTCATGGGAGTGATCAGACAGGGTACCTACTAAGAAGAAAAAAGTTTCACAGAAAACACTACACAAGCCACAAAGCAGAAGGGAATATTTGTTAACCGCTTGGGCAGTTATCACAATGCAAACTAAACCACAGAATAGGGAGTTTCCTCAGCATCACTTCTTGTTCTGTGAAGTCTTAGAGTAGTCAGGACCTGTAGGCAATTCTGAGGGGGTTATTCAGACAAGAGCAGCATCCTACTCCTCCGGCTCCTCTTCCTCCTGCAGGGGGACCTTCTCACCAGGCCTATGGGTTCTCTGACAATTTGGAATCTACAGCTTCTACAGATCCACCTTTTATGCCATACACAATGCAGACCAAGAGGTCAGGAATATCCAAGAAACGTATCCAGAACATTCATGGGAGGCTGGATCTGACTGTCGTAGAAGCTAATAGTCCGGGAAACAAGGCAAGTTTTGGCACATATAATACCTGCATCAAGGACAAATGAACAATGCTTTCAGGACACCTTTTTGCTACAAAAACAAACAAAGAAAAAGATTCAATTTCGTGGATTTTTGAACTACACATTAGGTTCAGAGAACCCTCTCTTTGAAACATTTAGAGCAGGGGTGCCCAAATGGTCGATCGTGATCGGCCAGTAGATCGCAAAGGCAACACGAGTCGATCACGTTGCCTTTGCAATCTTTTCTTCCTGCCTCTCCGAGCCAGGCCAGGCGCATACAAGCACCGTACTCACAAGACTTCACCTCCAACGTCAATTCTGACTTCGGATAGGAAGTTATGGGCCAACCAATTGCTGCCTGGCTGGCCTGGAACTTCCTCTCCCACGTTAGAATTGATGTCGGAATTGAAGACTGGTGGGCCCGGCGCTTGTACACGCCAGACCTGGCTTAGGGAAGCAGGGAGAAATCAGCATGGTGGCTTAGGGGGAGGGGGGCGGCAGGAAGAGAGAAAAAGAATCAGGGAATTGAAGAAATTGGCGCAATTGCTTGGGGGGGGCAGGGGGAGACAGGCAGGCAGGCTGACAACAGAGAACCATTTTAACAAGAACTTTTCACCAAGTCTGGCATGTTTAGGTACCCAAGTCAATGCAAATGTAGTTAAATATCCTCTGAGACAGGAACTCTGTGAGAACATGCAAAAAAAAAAAAAATAAAAAATCATGATTACTACTGTGTTTCCCCGAAAATAAGACCCATCCCGAAAATAAGTCTTAGCATGATTTTCGGAGTAGATCTTAATATAAGCCCTACCCCCGAAAATAAGCCCTAGTTGCCGGCAGTAATGCTTACCCCCGCCCCTGCCCCCCCCCCCCCCCCCCGCTGACCCTTCCATCTCTCCCTCCCATCTGAACCCCGACTGCGAGACCGTCATACCTGGTAGCAAACGGCAGCATCGGCAGCACTGGTTGCATCGCGGCCTTCTCATGCCCAGCATTCCGTGCCGTGTTGCTGATGACATTATCAGTGATGTAAAAAATAATCCTTCTGACGTTTCTAAGTTAGAGGAGTAGCAGAAGAATATCCACTAGTGCAATCAAACACACCACAATAATATTATAAATTAATTTTGTGAATACAGGAGGGTCCTCAGTTTTCACCACTTTAGATAGGGGAACTCCATAGTATCCTTCTAGTCAAAAAGAGTTGTCGATAAATCAAACCCAATGGGGTAATTGTTATGAAACATCCCTGGACCGCTCCCGTAGTGCAGTGAATTACTCAAAAATAAAGTAGTGCACTAGTGGATATTCTTCTGCTGCTCCCCTAACTTCGAAACGTTAGAAGGATTATTTTTGGGATTATTTTATTATTCTATTCTCCTTCTTTGGGCTTTTTTTGAGTATAAAGAGCATTCCGGGCATAAGAAGGCCACGATGCAGCCTGTGCTGCTGATGCTGCCGTTTGTTACCAGGTATTTCGGTCTCGCAGATGGGGTTTGGATGGGAGGGAGAGATGAAAGGGTCAGCATGGGGGTGCACGGCGGTGGAGGGGGTGGGTGGGAGGGATAGAAAGATGCTGTACGGGGGGATAGGAGGAAGGGAGGAATGGATGGAAGCTTCAAGGGTTCTGATGGACAGGGGGATGGGAGGGAGGGATAGAATCGGGGAAACATGGTAGCTTTTTATGCTTAATGAAAGAGAATTCCAAAGTATAGGAACAGATGTGAAAAAAGCCAAATAAGGAGTAGATTGAAGTTTTGTCAGATGTATAGATGGAAGTGTTAATTGGTGACCTGATGCAGAACAGAGAGCACCTATCCACTCTGTGCACAAATAATAGAAAGTAGCAGGACAGAGACGGCAAATTACAGACCAGTGAGTCTCACATCCATAGTGAGCAAACTTATGGAAACACTGATCAAGCAGAAACTTGACACAATCCTGGACGAAGAAAACCTACGTGATCCCCACCAACACGGATTTACCAAGGGCAGGTCCTGCCAATCTAATCTGATTGGCTTCTTTGACTGGGTAACTAGACAACTGGATGCCGGGGAGTCTCTGGACGTGATATATTTGGACTTCAGCAAAGCTTTTGATAGCGTCCCACACCGCAGGTTATTGAACAAGCTGAAATCGCTGGGATTAGGGGACACACTAACTGCATGGGTTAGGGACTGGCTACACGGTAGACTTCAAAAGGTAGTGGTTAATGGTACCCCCTCCAAAACGTCAGACGTGACCAGTGGAATACCACAGGGCTCGGTCTTGGGCCCGATTCTATTCAACTTATTCATAGGTGATATGACCCAAGGGCTTAGAGGAAAAGTATCTTTGTTTGCCGACGCCGCCAAACTATGCAACATAGTAGGCAAAGGCATTTTGCCTGACAGTATGATGCAGGACCTACTACTACTGGAACAGTGGTCATCGACTTGGCAGCTATGCTTTAATGCTAAAAAGTGTAAAGTAATGCACCTGGGTAAGGGAAATCCATGCAGAACTTACACACTAAATGGTGAGACCTTGGCTAGGACCACGGCGGAACGTGATTTAGGGGTGATCATTAGTGATGACATGAAGGCTGCCAATCAAGTGGAAAAGGCTTCCTCCAAGGCAAGGCAAATGATGGGTTGTATCCGTAGGGGTTTTGTCAGCAGGAGACCTGAAGTGATGATGCCACTGTACAGATCCATGGTGAGACCTCATTTGGAGTATTGTGTTCAATTCTGGAGGCCACACTACCGGAAAGATGTGCGACGAATTGAGTCGGTTCAGCGAATGGCCACCAGGCTGGTCTCAGGACTCAGGGATCTCACGTATAAAGAAAGGCTAAATAAGTTACAGCTGTACTCACTAGAGGAGCGAAGAGAGAGGGGGGGACATGATTGAGACGTTCAAATATGTCACGGGCCATATCGAAGTGGAAGATGATATCTTCTGTCCTATAGGTCATTCGACCACCAGAGGGCATCCGCTGAAAATCAGGGGAGGGAAATTTCGAGGTGATTCCAGGAAATACTTCTTCACAGAAAGGGTGGTCGATCATTGGAACAGTCTACCTCTGCAGGTGATTAAGGCCAGCAGCGTGTCAGATTTTAAGAGAAAATGGGATATTCACGTGGGATCTCTAGGGGAGTAAAGTCAGGGGGGTGGGTCATTAGAGTGGGCAGACTTGATGGGCTATAGCCCTTTTCTGCCGTCATATTCTATGTTTCTATGATATAGACTCTTATTAAAATTGGGTAAAGGAGTCTCTCCAGACACTGATCTACACTGTGGACATTATACCAGTCTGATGCACAATCCATAATTTAATAAAAAGCACATTGATATTACTGAATGTGAGGACTATATGTTCTGAAAATTACAATCAAGAGCAATATATTTCTCAAATTTTCTAATATATAAATTTTGTTTCACTGTAATATCATTTCTCTACTAACACTATAGGCTTCCTCATAAAATCTAGCTTTTTGTACACCTCAAGTCTGATTAAAACGATGTTTCTTCAACATATCCAACAGAACCTAGTAATTTTTTAGAACCACCCAAATACGGCGAAGTATCCTTTGAAAGTCATGGTCTGGGGTTGCATCGTCGATGGAATAGACAATGGAACTAAGTACATCATAATACTGCAAAAGTGCATGTTGCCATCAGCTGTTTCCAGGCCAGTTCCTGCTCCAAGATGACAACACATCTTGCCATTACTCCAAACAGGTGATCTAACCTAAAGATATTCTTATTTAAAGATGCATTCGACCTATAGCATTCGAAAAGGCTTATCATCACACAGAATTATTTCCCTCCCTAATGTACTTCCCATCTACGTCTCTCTATCCTAACTACTATTGTACTTTTACACTCCCTAATCTCTTATCTGATAATGTATATCTGTCCTTGATATTCATATGTAAATCCCTGATTTTAAATTTTTAACTTTGTACACCGCTTAGAAGTTAGATAAGCGGGATAACAAATGTTAAATAAACTTGAAAAATGATCAATTGGAAGCATCAGAAAAACTTTGAGTCAATCAGCTGGCCTGTCCAATCTCCGGATCTGAATCTGATCAAGAACTTGTGGTACAAGGTGGCCTTGGAGATATCCAAAAGACATTCAACATCAAAACGTGAGTTGATTGAGTCACTCGTTGCAGCCTAGAACCGTGTTGTCACTCATGATCACCTCATCAAGCTGGTTCATTCAATGCCGACATGGTGCAGACAGGTGGTGATCAAGAACAGAGGGTGGCCCACGAAATACTGAAGAAAAAAGGAAAGAAAAAAACCAAGCCTTTTTTCTCCACCAAATACTGAGCCATCACTGACACACATAACGGCCATTTTCAAGGCCACCTACATGAATATGAAGGACAGATGATTCTCATATGTACTTTTTTGGCTAGCAAAGTACATTACTCGATTTATGTGGAAAAATAATTAACATGGAAACTTTAACAAACAAACTCAGACATTTAAGACCAAGCTAGAATAAAAAATTAATTCTAGTAGCCAAATGTATCCCTTATTGGATCAACAAAAAAATTAAAATAAAAGGTTAGAAAATTGAAAGAACGCAAAATTCACAAGTGGATACAGACTTTTGTACACCAGAATATATATATATATATATATATATATCATAATTTAAGACCATATTTTTACCTCCAAGCAAAATAACTTGTGCACACATGGACCTCAGCTAATGAAACCTGAAACTAAAAGCCGTTGCGCTTTTACAATGGCTGAATTTGCGCTACTGATGTTATATCTCTACAGAGAAGAAAATTCCTAAGGAACCTATCATCCCAAATTTACAGATTTAAAATCTTGCTAAACTTTTGTATATATATATATATATATATATATACACACACACACACAGAAAGAGTTGCTCCTCCCTGTGTAGTCAAGGCATGAGTGATCCTCAGTTGCTCTTGCCAATGTCAGCTCTATTCTCAAAATGGCTGCCATTATCTCTTGTGGCAGTACCATAAGATTAACATTAGAGGTTATGGTAGCTATTTTGAAAGCAGAGAGCATGGGCAGGAGTGATTTCCAGGCTACACTGTAGACGGCCAGGGATTGTAAGATAGACCGGGGGGGGGGGGGGGGGCACCTATAGATGGGTAGGAGGGAAAGGCAAATACTGTTTGGAGGGGAGAAGGAGGGAGGAAGAAAGCACAAATTTTTGGCTTCCACCAAAAACATACCGACAGTTTCAGCCGAAACAGAAATCATGGATGTAACCTTTTGCCGAAATCAGGCAGAAAAAGGATATTGGGTCAGTTTTGGCAAAACTGAAATTCAGTTGGCCTCTACAGTGGTCTATATCAAAATATATGGGATAGACTTAAAGATATCAATATGTATCTTTTGGAAGAAAGGCAAGAGAGAGACATGTAAATACCTCTGTGCTGTAAAGGCTCAGGAGGCAGTCTTATCTAATGGAAGGAAACTCTGGAATAAGGGTGAAAGAGAGGATAAAGCAAAGATGATGGATGTGTGGAACAGCCTCCCAGTGGCATGGTATAAACACTGAGGATCTCTAAGAGAGAGGAAAGAATTGTAGAGTTTAGTAGTTGGCTTGGGTGGGCAGACTGAATAGGCTGTATGAAGGGTTACCATAAGGCTCCAGAAAAAGGAGGACAGATTGAGACATCCAGGTTTTACTTCCACTGAAAGCAATGGAAGTAAGGAGGATAGATAGAGATATTTGTGTTTTACTTCTATTGAAAGCAATGGAAATCAAACCCGAATATCTCAATCCATCCTCCTTTTTCTGGGGCCATATGATAACCCTAGCTGTATGGCCTATATCTGCTACCATTTTCTCTGGTTCCACACCCATTTCCCTGAGGAAATCTATATAAGAATTATCCCTAATCTAATTTTAACTCTGAAATTCTGATTGATTAAGCTTTTCTTTCATCCTATGGACATAGAAAGTGAGAAAATCACGCCCATCTTTAAAAAGGGATCAAGAGGTGACCCGGGAAACTACAGACCGGTGAGTCTGACCTCGGTTCCGGGAAAAATGGCGGATCACTTTTGATAACCAGCCAACATGGTTTCTGCAGGGGGAGATCGTGCCTAACCAACTTACTACACTTCTTCGAAGGAATTAACAAACAGATGGACAGAGGTGACCCCATAGACATCATATACCTTGATTTCCAAAAAGCCTTTGACAAGGTGCCTCATGAACGATTACTCCGGAAACTGAAGAACCATGGGGTGGACGGAGACGTACATAGATGGATCAGAAACTGGTTGGCAGGTAGGAAACAAAGGGTAGGGTTGAAGGGCCACTACTCTGACTGGAGGAGGGTCACGAGTGGTGTTCCGCAGGGCTCGGTGCTCGGGCCGCTGTTATTTAATATATTCATAAATGATCTAGAAACAGGGACGAAGTGTGAGATAATAAAATTTGCAGATGACACCAAACTATTTAGGGGAGCTCGGACTAAAGAGGACTGTGAGGAGTTGCAAAGAGACTTGAACAAACTAGGGGAATGGGAGACAAAATGGCAAATGAAGTTCAACGTTGAGAAATGTAAAGTATTGCATGTGGGAAGCAGAAACCCGAGGTACAACTATACGATGGGAGGGATGTTATTGAATGAGAGTACCCAAGAGAGGGACTTGGGATAATGGTGGACAGGTCAATGAAGCCAACGGCACAGTGCGCAGCAGCTGCTAAGAGAGCGAATAGAATGCTAGGTATAATCAAGAAGGGTATTACAACCAGGACAAAAGAAGTTATCCTGCCGCTGTATCGGGCGATGGTGCGCCCACACCTGGAATACTGTGTCCAGTTTTGGTCGCCATACCTTAAGAAGGATATGGCGTTACTCGAGAGAGTTCAGAGAAGAGCGACACGTCTGATAAAAGGGATGGAAAACCTTTCATACGCTGAGAGATTGGAGAAACTGGGTCTCTTTTCCCTGGAGAAGAGGAGACAGAGGGGATATGATAGAGACTTATAAGATCATGAGGGGCATAGAGAGAGTAGAGAGGGACAGATTCTTCAAACTTTCAAAAAATAAAAGAACAAGAGGGCATTCGGAAAAGTTGAAAGGGGACAGATTCAATACGAATGCCAGGAAGTTCTTCTTTACCCAACGTGTGGTGGACACTTGGAATGCGCTTCCGGAGGACGTTATAGGGCAGAATACAGTACTGGGATTTAAGAGAGGATTGGACATTTTCCTGCTGGAAAAGGGAATAGAAGGGTATAAATAGAGGATTACTACTCAGGTCCTGGACCTGTTGGGCCGCCGCGTGAGCGGACTGCTGGGCAAGATGGACCTCAGGTCTGACCCAGCAGAGGCATTGCTTATGTTCTTATGTTCTTAAAATCACCTGAGAATTGGTCTTTAAGTGCTTCCTGAACCTCCTACAAAAGCTTCAGTTAGTACTGCTTTGATAACGATGCATGGTAAATCATGTGTCCACATGCTTGCACTCCACTTTATCATCAAAAACCCCATCAGTTGACCAGTTTGTTTAATAAATGATGTGAACAGACCATGCATGAATTTCCTTGATTGGAGAATAGGATATCATTTGTGCATTGGCAAACTTCCGCCAAGTGCTGTAAGGAAGCTTTCTATCTTATCTGAATGCACATTTATCTTAATCCAGCTCTTGTCTCAGTGCAGGGGAGGGAACCTTGTGCAGTAATAATTTGCACTGCTGAAGTGTAGGAGTATTCTTTTCCAACGATAGCTTGTCTTTTCAGCTAATACTGACCAGAGCTCTTCCACTGGGCTGCTCAGACACTTGAATGTTATAGCCCGTCTTTCAGCAGCTTCTCCCGGAAGGAGGGAAACTATATCTCTTATTCCCCCAATGCGGTGGATGCTGGCTAAAAATATGCACTAACCTTGATGATCTGCCTATGTCGCGTCGTCCTGAGAGTAGAGTATTATGAGCCGGGCTATCTGAGACAAACTGACCAGCACTAACTCTTCATTCAGAAGCAACTCATTCAAGTCTCCAGCCTCCCCAGAACCTCATTTCACATTTCCTAAGACTAAGCAAATAGGTACTAGGTCCAATGGTGTCACAACTAACTGGTAACACCCCTACTTCAATTGGCATAAGGCTCCAGCATTGAATGATTTAAATTCAGATAAAGTTGCAAAGCCAAAGACTTTACTAAGACTGCTCAGAAATCTTTATGTCTACTTAAGGCATAAGTTCCCAAACCTTTCCTGGGGGAAACCCCAGCCATTCAGAGCATCAGGATATCCACAATGAATATGTGTGAAATAAATTTGCACACCGAGGAGGCAGTGTATGCAAACTGATCTTATAAATATTCATTGTGGACATTCTGAAAGCCTGCCTGGCTGGGGTTCCCATAGGGCAGGTTTGGGAATCATTAACTTAAGGCAAGAAAACTAGACACCTGGGTATTCAGAAGACTGTGTTGGCCATTATTTCCAGTAGAGAATGACACCGGACAGATTTTTACCCATCCTCATGGGAACTCATTTTCCCGTCCCGTCGAGTTCTTTTCCTGTCCCTGCCCCTTTCCTGCAAGCTCTGTCCTCATCTGCACAAGCCTCAAACACTTTAAAATCATAAGTGTTTTAAGGCTTGTGCGATTAAGGCAGAGCTTACAGGAACGGGGTAGGGACAGCGACAAAACTTGCAGGGACGGGATGGGGAAATTGAGTTCCTGCAGGGATGGGGGAAAAATTTGTCCCCTTGTTATTCTTTACCCATCACACCACAATGCCAAATACTTACTGGAAGGGATTATAGGCCCTAGCTCATGGCAATGAGCTCAGAGAATTGCTCTAGCCAGCTATTGGGCTCAGAAATTTCCTAATGTGGACTTTGCTCTCTAAATCTGACTGATCAACTTGTTAAGCACAATACCAGTGCCAACACAACACATAAAAACAGAAAATAAAACAGATGTTCTCAGAGCCATCCCTTCTAGTTTACCTGCACTTTTCCACCTAGCCCTTTAAGGTTTGTGAAGGTCAACTAATTGGTTGTAACACTTTACTGTGCCAAGTTAAAAATGTTAACTGGGGACACAGGCTTGTTAAATACTTGGAAGAAACCTGTCTAATGCACAGCCATGTACAGAGTCCACTCCGAATGTTGTTCTTTTCACATATTCACACCTTCCAAAGTGGTACTGCACATCTCTGAAGGCCGGGGGATTTTATTAATAGAAAAAAACTGAATGAAAAGCTAACTCTTCAGATGTCAAAAAGCACTAGGGATACACAAAACATTAAAATACAGGCGATTCTGGAGACTATGAAGGTACCTGCGACCTATGCCAGTTGCTCATTAGCAGGTGCCACTATCCTCTCCCCACTGGCTAATAAGCTTGTGGTCACAGGCTATCGATGCAGCTTAAAAAAAAAAAGATCATTCATTTCTGCCTCTATTAACAGTGAAAACTGGGCAACTCATAGCAAGGGGAGACACTGCAAGAAATGGGCAGAGCACCCAAGACCAGAACAAGACAATCCTTGACCGCCGAATGAAGCTGTGTAGGGACTCGCAGGCTCTAAGGCAGCACTGCCTGGATGTGGTCCCCATGTCCTCCACCCAGGCCCGCTTTTTAGGATTATCACAGTGCAGCAAATCTGCAGATGTGCAAACAATGTAGCTTGCGGGTAATGAATGCATGGAAGTTGATACGTTTCGTCTAAGACAGGGGTGTCCAATGTCGGTCCTCGAGGGCCGCAGTCCAGTCGGGTTTTCAGGATTTCCCCAATGAATATGCATGAGATCTATTTGCATGCACTGCTTTCAATGCATATTCATTGGGGAAATCCTGAAAACCCGACTGGACTGCGGCCCTCGAGGACCGACATTGGACACCCCTGGTCTAAGAGAACCGGGTTCACTTTGCAGTTTATCAAGAAGCCTGAAAACTAGACCTGTTTGTGGGGAGGGAAGAAAGAAGAGCTGAGAAGTATGTGCTGAAACGACCCGGGTCCAAGAATGCAAAACAGGTACCGGATTTATTATCATGAGTCCTCCCTACATTTGTGCACCCCTGCCCCTTAAAACCTCCCTCCAGTACATTTTTATGAGCCCAGGGCTCCATCCTATTAACAGCTTTCCAACATCAGTGGCCTGGGTCAGTTCCTTTCTAGGGGCAACATTGATGTTTCTTGTTGTTCTGATGGCTTTAACATGAGTAGCAGCTCCAGTCAGTGTTGTGAGGGATTATAGATGTCCATGCTGAGAAGTGCATCAATCTATTCCTTTGACATATGAAGCAATAATTTTTGGAACGATTCTGCATGATAAACCCACTTTGGATAGAAATAATAGTCGCCTTTTCATGATCCTATCAGGAATAGGGGTTCAAATGATCACATCTAATTGGAAAAATCATGATAGGATTAATTTTAGTTTTTGGTGGGCAACTGTATGTGCAACATATAAATATGAAAAGATTATGGCAGAGCGTTTAGGGTTTGTTAAATCCTTTAAGGGGATTTGGGGTCCATTAACTAATTTTGTCACATAATTAAAGTGATTCCTTTTTCTTTATGTTAGATTCCTTTGCACATCCAGGGTGGGTGGGGGGGTGTATTATTTATTTAGAGGTATAAATTTCATAATATTCTATAATATTGATGAGTATAATATAATATCATTACTGTTATAGGTTAAGAAGGGATTTAAAATTTTTATTGTAATATTTCTGATGTTAATAGTGTATTTTCATATAGTTGTTTTTTTTTTTTTCGATTTTTCAAATGTATACATTGTCAAGTTCAAAATATCAATAAAGAAATTAAAAAAAATATATATATATGGACCCTGCACCCTAAAATTACCAATCACAATCACGCCCTTACCTCTGTACACTTCAATCCCTGGAAAGGGATAGGTGTGCTTCTAACAGCCATCACCGTGACTGCTCAAATCCTGCATAAATTAAATTGATCTCCAGAGTCTAGCCCCATGCCAGCATGTACAAACCTCACCAGTCCCCTCTCCACCCACCCCAGGAGAGAGTGTGCCTGGAAGGAGCATATGAGAACACGGGATGCTCAGGCTTCACGCTGAATCTGTGTCTTGGAGCATCCTTTACGCAACGCAAGCCCAAAAATTGACCCAGGGTGCTCCACAGATAGAAATCCGGCAGAAACAAAAAACTCTGTGGAGAATTGATGTTCAAGATGTAGGCTTTATTTAAAAGTAATACTTGTTAATCCACATAAAAATGCCAAGGACCCGATATTTTGATAAAACAGTCTTTCTCAGGGATCCCTCTTGGTCCTATGAAATTTTCATCAGCACAGAGTTTTCTTCGTATCAGTTCAATTGGACTCTCTTAATCTACGAGTTTTTATCATAGTACCAAGACTGTTTTGTCAAAACACGGACCGTGTTGGGTCCGGAGTTCCCGGTTTATTGCATCCTTCATGCAGGCCATTGCAGCAGGGATGGCTGCAGGAAGGCAAACGGTCTATCCTGCTGTCCACGGAGAACCTACGTTACAGGTAAGTAACTACACTTTTCTGACTCCAGTCTCGCACTGCATACCAAAGGGAAGGCTCTTTCACATGCCAGACTCGCACTGAGAGGGAGAGGGCCAAAGTTTTCTGTCTTCTGAAATGGATATATGGATTTCACTGAACATATCCTTACCATCTATTCTGTTTTCCTTATATAAAAGCTCTTAACAGTTCGGCTGGATCCCTCTCTTTGCTACGCCAAGTGCACTGCACATTTCAGCTGTTTGAGTCACGTTATTGGAAATATCTGGTAAGCACACACTGACCTCTGCATGAACAGCTCAGCAGCAGGAGAGAGGTTCTGTGAAAGGAAATCCCGTCTTGTGTTGTACACTTATTCCCAGAAGAAAAACCACAGCAGGAAATCTGATTGGCTCGTCATTGGAGTATAATCAGAACCAGCCTGCATAAAGATACTGCAGAAATCTGCACTGGTACAGTGTGTGTGGGGGGGAGGGAATTAACTAATAAAATGTAATGTAATTCCAGTTTTGGAAAGCCGGATAACTAGTACTCATCGCTTATTATAATGTATGGGAATAATGTGATACAGTAATAGTAAAAAAAATAAAATAAAATACATCACATGAAACCACTAAGACACAGTAATACAATATCAACAAGTAAGCACAATAGCAATTAAGGGGATAACTTTACCACTGATTGCATAGATGCTAGGTATGCACACACTTTTCACACAGTGGACTTTGCTGGATTTAAAAGGACAAGCATATTTTTTACTTTCGCTCTGAAAACGATCTCTGGAAAGGTGGTCATGCACGCTCACATCTGCTGTCTTGTGCAGATGTTTTTTCTACACGAGTAAATATATGCATATAGTTCCAAATTCCCCTCCCCCGGGAAAAGGTGGGCATGAAAAGACTATGCAGTGGGCTTTTGCACAGGCAGGATCAGTGGCTGAGTAAGGGGTGCGGTCTGTCCTGGGTGCCATGTTGGGGGTGTGCCGGCACCCCTCCTCCCTGCCCTCGCCTCTTCCCACTCCTCCTCTCGCCTTGTGCAAGCCCCCATTCCCTTCTCCCGTAACCCTAGTTATTCACCGCTGCGAGCAGCAATTTTAAAGTGCTCCTCGCAACCGTGTCATCTCTCCCGCTGACGTCACTTCGGGGTACCGTGCATAGGAAGTGGCGTCAGCGGGAAAGATGACAGGGTCACGAGGAGCAAACTGACGTCAGCCCAGCTCCGGGCGCTAAAAAAAAACGCGAGCGTGGTTTAATAAAAGGGGGCCTTAACTAGCCGAGTGCTAGCTCCGTCCCCAAAATGTCTTCAAAATAGCCGGTTTTCAGTTTGGCTCTAACCGGTTATTTTTAGTGGCTTTTATGCAGTTAACCTGACCAGTTATGTTCAGAATATCATTCACATCAACTCTCCCCCCTTTTCCTAAACATGCCGACCCAGATTCCAACTGGCAAAGCTGGGTAATCCTTTCCGGGACCACTTACCGTGCTCTTGCCCCTTTATCTACTAAACCTGTCTCCAATTCCCACAAGGCACCCTGGTATCTTCCTTACCACAGGGAATTGAAGCAGAAATGTCGAGCCCTGCAGCGTAAATGGAAAAAATTGAAATCCCCCTCTGACAGACAATCCTGGAGAGACAATATCAAGTTCTATAACACTGTATTAAAAAAAGCAAGGAAGAATTTCTATGGAGATAAAATCACCAGATCAAAAAACCAAAACAATACATTGTTCAACATCTGGCGCAACCTAACCTCAAAAAACGACTCCACCTTTCCCCCTTCCCCCCATCAGCACACAACCTAGCCAAATTTTTCAACGAAAAGATTACTACCATAAGGAGTTCTTTCCCCCCAGCTGTCTCTTACAATTCTCTGCCTCCCAATGACTTCAACCCTATCCCTGCTGATAGATCCTGGACTGCCTTCGAACTTGTAACCGAAACCCAGATCTCTAAACTTTGTCTCAAACTGAAATCCTGCAAATGCATCCTAGATCCTTTCCCATCCTACCTGTACGAAAATATTCCTGCGCAGGCCATCTCCTCCCTTACCAGTCTTATAAATACTGCTCTACTATCGGGCCTGTTCTCCACAGAAATGGGACACATTGCGTTATCCCCTCTTCTGAAAAAAGCTGATCTCGACCTTTCCTTACCATCGAACTACCGCCCCATAGCAAATATCCCTCTCCTAAATAAACTCCTAGAGACCATAGTCACTACCCAGCTCTCTTCTTACCTAGAGAGATTCTCCATTCTCCACCCCTACCAACATGGCTTCAGACCCAGCTTCAGCACTGAGTCCCTCCTAGTTTCCCTAATTTCCCTAACAACTACATTCTCGTAACAAATTTGCTGTTCTCTTACAATTCGATCTCTCTGCAGCTTTTGATGTCGTCCATCACGACATACTCCTTTATCAACTTTCCGAGATAGGAATTGACTCCACCATCCTAAAGTGGTTCTCAAACTTCCTTCGCTCTCGCTTCTACACTGTCAACACAAATGGCACCATGTCCGTTCCTTGGACACCATCTTGCGGTGTCCCTCAGGGATCACCCCTACCCCCTATTCTCTTTAACATCTACATGTCCTCCCTGAAGCTCCTCCAACTTTCCCCCCTTGAAACAATCTACACATACGCTGATGACATCCTTGTCCTCCTTGAAACAGACCAGAACCTCACCAACCTCCACGAGAACATTACATCTTGCATAATGAGACTCCACTCCTGGTCCCTCTCGGTACAGATGAAACTAAATGAATCAAAAACAAAATTACTCTGGCTCAGCCCAAAGTTAGAACACCTGCCCACCCTCTTTGCACTACTCACAGGCGCTGCTCTATACCTTGAGTTCTCAAGCAAGGTCCTTGGCATCATTATTGATTCTTCTCTCTACCTCAACGACCACCTCAACTCCTTGGCAAAATCATGCTTTTTCAGCCTCCACATGCTGAGGAAAGTAAGATCCTTCTTTCGCCAAAAACATTTTGCCGTCCTCGTCCAATCCATCATCCTCTCCAAACTTGACTCTGCCAAACTTGACTACTTATGCCTAACAAAAAAAAGTCTTCAAAGACTCCAACTTATCCAGAATACTTAAGCCAAGTTGATCTTTGCAAAATGCAAATCTGACCATGTCTCCCCACTCCTGTCCAATCTTCATTGGCTTCCAGTGATTTCCAGAATCCATTTCAAATGCTCCTGCCTGGCTTTTAAGATCATTCACGGCATTCTTCCTCCCCTTATCCCACTATCCTTTAACTCCTCAAATCCTGACTCCACCAGACCCGCCCATAGATATAAACTGTCCTTCCCCTCTCTACATGGTATTCTCTATGCAGGTAAACTGGGAAAATCTCTTCTCTTCAAAATCACAGGTCTCTGGAACGACCTTACTATCCCGCTGCGGAACCTGGGCTCTCTCCAACTATTCCGCAAGCAACTGAAAACTTGGCTCTTCTCTGACATGTAATTCTATTTTCCCCCTTACTCTTCCTTTCTATAAATAAGCTCATGTAAACCTTTTCCTTTCTCTTCTTATATTTAAGTTCTTGTAAACCGTGCCGAGCTCCACTTCCGTGGAGATGATGCGGTATATAAACTTAAGGTTTAGTTTAGTTTACCCTCTGGAATTCTCTGCTTTCTACACTTCATACTGAGCCATCATATTTGAGGTTCAGATCACTCCTAAAAGCCCTCTTATTTTCCCAGGTTGGGGGGAAGCAAACGAGCTGTGGCTAGCCCAGGTAAGCAGGATGACTGATTCTCTCTCTGTTCTTTTCTATCAATAACTGTAGCTCCTTTCCTCCTTATCTTTTAATGTAATATAACATAGTAACATAGTAGATGACGGCAGATAAAAGACCTGTATGGTCCATACAGTCTGCCCAACAAGATAAATTCATAAATTAAGGTAGTGTAGTGAAGACACAGAAGGATAGCGAAGACCTGCAACGTGACAAACACGCTCGAGAAATGGGCCGCGACATGGCAAATGAGGTTTAACGTGGATAAGTGTAAGGTGATACATGTCGGTAACAAAAATCTTATACACGAATACAGGATGCCCAGTGCAGTACTTGGAGAGACTCCACCAGGAAAGAGACTTGGGAGTACTGATCGACAAGTCAATGAAGCCATCTGCGCAATGCTTGGCAGCGGCGAAAAGGGTGAACAGAATGCTAGGAATTATTAAGAAGGGGATCACGAACAGATTGGAGAAGATTTTCATGCCACTGTACCGGGCCATGGTACGCCCCCACCTGGAATACTGCATCCAGCACTGGTCGCTGTACATGAAGAAGGACACAGTACTACTCGAAAAGGTCCAGAGAAGTGCGACTAAAATGGTTATGGGGCTGGAGGAGTTGCCATACAGTGAGAGATTAGAGAAACTGGGCCTCTTCTCCCTCAAATATTTTAATGAAAACTTTTAGGATTATATGATATCAACAAATATATACAATGGAAAGATGTAGTTTTGTAAACTATTTTGCTTGCCCTGACGTAAAGGTGGCATAACAAATGCCAAATAAACATAAAATAAAAATAAGTTCTGATAGGTCTTACCCTATATTTTGGGACTTGTTCAGTGACGGGGCTATAACTACCGTATTTCCCCTTATATAGGCAACGTGTATGGGATGCTGCCTAGTTAAATGGGGAAACCTATGTATCAATTTTATATCATCCCCCTCCCCGATACCTTTTTTGGAGCCCCCTCGCTGGATGGCGGACAGCGCACAACTCGAATCTCCAGTAGTGCAGGGCAGCTGTGATCTCTTCGGCATCCGGCTGCCCCCACACTGCTGGCTGAGTGGATGACATCAGTTCTCATGAGTCCCGAGAGAGCTGACGTCGGCCATTCAGCAGGCGGTGTGGGGGCAGGCCGGATGCCGAAGAGATCACTGCTGCCCTCCACTGCTGGAGATTCAAGTTGTGTGCCATCTGCAGTCCAGTGAGGGGGTTTTGAAGGAGGTACCGGGGGGATGATTGAAAAAGGCAGGGGAGGTACCGGAAGATAAGCCGTGGCTAATACCATGGGGCGGCTTATCTTCTGGTTTTTAAACATAGGTCACCTTTTTCTGCGGCCTATACATGGGTGCGGCCTATGCAGAGGGGCAGCCTATTTGCGAGGAAATACAGTATTTATTTTCATTAGTGGAGTGGAAAAATATTATGGTTTGCTTGTGTGAGCTAGTTACAATTGGCACTGTTGGAGGAAAACTGTGATGGGAGTGTGTGGTGCAGTGGTTAGAGCTACAGCCTCAACACCCTGAAGTTGTGGGTTCAAATCCCTCAATGCTCCTTATGCAAGTCACTTAATCCCCCCCATTGCCCCAGGTACACTAGATAGAGTTTGCGCTCACTGAGAGAGATAGGGAAATATGATAAAGTACCCTGAATGTAAAACCACCTAGGATATAAGTGGTATATAAATTAATAACAATATTAATTGAGAGTTTATTTTTAAGGTGCTCGCAAAAGGCTGCACACCTTTACCCTTCTTTCCTCTGGTTCCAATAATGGACCCAATATTTTGCCACTTGGCCATCACAACAGACTCTGGAAAATGTACTGTATTATTATTAACTTTTAAAATGCATTTCTCTGAGCATGACTTGTCAGTTTTTGTTCCTCAAATTCTTCACTATTTCTACTCCTTTCTCTTATAGCTGGGTCAATTTTCTGTCCTTCTGTCAGCAAAAATGACACCCCCCTCCCTCAGCCACTCCTATAGTGTGGGACCCTCTGCCTCAGCACATCTCAGTAGAGTGGAAGCAGCACCCAAGTTTCGAACAGAAATATTTCTTCCTTAAATTGTCTCCTGTCTGCCAGTCACATACAAATGTGGAAATTAAAAATAAGAAATGGTATCTACCAAGTTCCCTTTCCTTTACAGTGTCTTTGAGATTTGAAATATTCAGTTTCTATTTCATAGCCAGTTGTGGAGATACAGCGTAAAAGACTTTAAAAATTCATAAAGAAAACATGTAAACCTGTGCAACTTCTAATGAATTCAGCAGCTAGATTGATAATGGGTTTTCCTAGGATTGCCCGTATTACCCCGATCTTAAAAGCTCTACACTGGTTACCTGTTCAGCAGAGAATTTGCTATAATTTGGATGTCAGCATTTCGTTTAAAGTTAAATCCAGAAAAAACTAAATTCTTCTTAGCAGCCCCAAATGACAAAATCAAGGAAACCATGCTACTTGTGAATGGGCTGGACTACTGTACTGAGCAATCCTTAAAAACACTAGGCGTCACTTTAGATAAGCATCTCACCTTGGAGAAACACTCCGACCTAGTATTCAAGAAAAGTATCTCGGTGCTCTGGAAACTCTGCACCATAAAAAAATACTTCGTTGATGCCTCCTTCCGTCTGCTGGTACAATCTTCTATTCTGAGTGTCCTGGACTATTGTAATATCATATACTTAGGCGCCTTCAAGAAAATCACCAGGATGCTGAGGTTGGTCCAAAACACTGCCGTCCGTCTCATCTTTGGCCTGAAGAAATGGGAACACATCACCCCTTTCTACCACAAGTTGCACTGGCTGCCGTTCGAATCCAGAGTTCTATTTAAGTTCTCATGCATCTGCTATAAAACAGTATTTGATATGTCGCCGGATTATCTTTACCCTCACTTCAACCTGAGCCACAACAACAAGAGCTCCCGCAGAATAAACCTGTTTGCTTTTCCCTCACTAAAATCGTGCCCCCTGACAAGATTCTTCGAAAGAACCTTCTCCTTTCAAGCGGCTAAACTAAATTCATGGCTCGCCCAAACTATACTTGATGCCTCTTCATATCTCAATTTTAGAAAGCAAATTAAAACTCAGCTATTCAACAGTCCGAATCCCAACCATACCACATGACCTACCCCTCTCACGCTTCTAAGACTGTGGCTCCCTCCTTACGGCTTGCATACTTTTTCCTTATAGGCTCTTTCCTCATGGCGTGTATAAAGTTCTCCTGCACGTACTTATTGTATCTATTACTTGTATTTTGCTGCATGTACTTACTGCTGCATGCATTTATGCATGTCCTTATTCCTTGTACTTATTGTACTTTATTCTCTTTGTACATGTTGCATTGAATTTTTTTTTTTTTGCTCCCTTTACTTAAATTGTAGACGTATAACCAGCATGTTACTGTTTATAATTGCTTTGCTCGTTTTGTTGCCAACTGCACTGTTTGTACTGAATCTATCTGTTGTGAGCCGCCTAGAACTCCCTGGATATGGCGGTATACAAAATAAAAATTATTATTATTATTATTATTATTATAAAGCTCTGTCAGTTGTTCATCAAATATTGTACTCTTCTCCTACTTGCCTTCAAAACTTGTGGGAAGTCTATCAACCTGCAAGACGTTTGAGATCTGAAAGGGGGGGGATGTTGCTCATTGGTTTAAAAGAAAATGGGATTCGCTATGTAAAATCTAGAATATCTATTTTCTCAATTGCTGGTAAGAATCTCTGGAATTCAATTCCAGGTATAATGAGATTATGCAAAGATCGTATGTCCTTTATTTCTTTGCATAATCTCATTATATCTGTTAAAAACACAATTGTTTGTGGGGTGCCTTTCTCTAACTCTGGTTATTATTTGTCTCAGATTTGAATAATTCTGTATTAGGGAAATTTTGTGGGGAAGATTGATTTATTTGTTTACTGCATTTTAGAACGTTTTGTTTGTGTTTGAAGCCGTGGATGTAAATGTTTTGTACATCGCTTAGATTTAAGCGATTCATAAATTTTAAAAATAAATGTAGTTGGAATAAGCAAGTAACATAGCAAATCTTGTAACCCTGTCTCTGCAATTTGATATACTCGGCTTGTGTTAATACTGGCTACCTGTTGCTTCCTCAGAAGCATTTTCATTGTTGGTGTTCATAGTCACAAAAACCAATAAAAATTTATGAACTAAAAAAAAAATAAATAAATAAATACATAAAGATAGGTGCATCATATCACTACTGGCAGATCTCTCCTTTATATCACCTTTATATCCTTTATATCATCCCTTCAACTTCTAATAAGCATTCAGGTCAAAAGAAAAAAAATCATTGAAAACCAGGGCAGACTTAAAATGAGAGGTTATCTTTTGTATAACTGAACACTTCAGTTAGTCCTGGTTCCAGATTTGAAAATTTGCAGGGCACAGATCAGATTCCCTACACTTAACACCACTCTACAAGTACAGTTTACTCAAGGACATAACGCCCTTAGGCAGGGACCTAAAATAATCCATCTTGCAATGATTTATCATCTACACACACAAGCCACCATAGCACATCTGGAACTGAGCTGAGTTTTGAAGGACAGCTGGAGAGAGACACCCAGCAGGAGAGCATGCCTTTGATCTGGACCCTGCAACACTTCTCAAGTGAGCGTAAGGAAGCCCAAACTCACACAAAGCAACCATCTGCAAATAATAGAGAGATAAAATTGGCATTTCCTGTCTATCAAGCCATCTCATTTATCTTGGTTGGACATGCTCTTGTTCAGTATCTACAATCGTTCTCATGACCAAATGTTTAAAACTTCTCAGGCATATATTATATTCAACAAGTCTACAAAATATTTCTGACATTTTTCAGGCCAGAAGCCTCCAACATACAAGAGCACAGTAACTATCCTCAATGGTCTTCCACTGATGCCATCTTTCTGTGCAGTGTGCCAAATGGCAGGACAGTGGAATCATAATCCTTCACTGCTTTCCCTCCACCTCCATCATGAGAGAACCCAGCTTTTTTCTACCCTTTTTCCCACACACCTAACATGTCAGAGAGATGGCCACAGAAGGGAGAAGTGCTCCTGGGAGCAAAATGTACATACTGTACATTATGGCTACTTTTCCTGGGATAATCTTCAAATTGAAAGTAAACAAATATGTTTACTTTACAAATCCAGCAAAGTCCATTGAGTAGAAATTGTGCACGTACTTATCACCTATGTAATCTTTGGAAAAATGATCACTATAATCTCCATTGTATTTATTTGTTGATATTGTATTACTCTGTATTAAACAATTAGTTGTTGTTATTATTATTATAATTGTATCATGTTATCCCCCTCTGGATTATCAGGGGAATTGTAGGCCTCTCAAACCTAGAATTATATTACATATTATTAGTTGCATTTTCCCACCACTTTCTTTTCCTTCATTGTATACAGTACAGATTTCTAGGGGTTCCTGCAGGGTCTCACAGTGGGAGAAGATGCCCTCAAGGAGGATGTATGACCAAAGATGGCCAGCTGGACTTATCCAACCCGAGGACATCATTTACCGAATTATATTCACCAGTCAGTCAGAGATTGGTGGTCAGGTAATAGGTCAATTATTAAATACCACTATCGTTTATTTGGGTTGCAGTTTAATTAAACTTATATTCCCTCCTTCATTTTGTTCTTAGCTTTGCCTCTCATTGTGCCAATTCAGTTCCAATACACAATAAAGGGGACAAAACGCTTGAATTATTCACAAGTCAAGTGATAAAGGGAAATGTGCACAATACAAAAGATCACTCTTGTATTACTTTTGAACTTGCTATACTAGTGTTTCATAGCTTGTTGCTAAATTTTACGCTCAGAATCATGGAGGCAGGAACTGGGAAGAAAACCCCCCGATACCATAACCTCACCGCCCAATCATCGCGTATATCAAAATGAACAAGGATTTCAAATGAATATACTTATAACATGCCACTAGGGCTAAACTTGTGTACGTCTAGTTGGAAGAAAACTGCAAACTTATCTTATAGCTTGCAGGTTCCGACATGCCATGTTTTGTTCCTGCTTCAGGGAACCAATGATGATTTGCAACTAATGTTTGATAACGGGCGAGCATGATTCTGCCCTTCTGGAGTATAAGGCCCTGGTGCACTTCTGTTTCCTGGCAGAGAAGGTCTGGTTCTCTTCTTTCAGTTCCAATGGCATTGCCACAGCAGGGTCTCCTTGCATGAAATACCTTAGGACTTTCAAGAAGAGCTATGAGAAATCCATCAGAAAAGAAAAAGCCTAATTGAGTGGTCTTCACTAATTTTTAAATTAGAGCAATTTGGGGGTCCAGAAGGGCTGAAGGAGAGAGAGCCACCATATAGAGAGCTACCATATATCTTCCTACATGGGACCATGATATCAACCAATGCATGTAGACATCTAATCCCTCTATAACACCTGTCCCCAGTCACACATGAAGAACACAGATATGAGTAGTTCCTCTTCAAATAAAGAATGTGACCACAAACTAAAAGTACTAACACAGACAAAAAAAACAAAACAAAAAAACCATTAAGACAGGAGTGTAGTTTACCTGGAAGCATGCTCTGTACAGCACAACACCAAGCATTCCCACCTGCCCACTGGATTATAGCTGAACAAGGGAGGCAAACGAATGGGATGTCATTTTGGCACTGCCTCTCTTGTGCCTTGTGTGGCTGCAGCAGCTGCACCAGTAGTGCAGTAATAGGTGGGCACAGGCCCACCAATAAGTGGCACATCTATAATCAGATGTCAGGAGGCATTCCGACATAGAAACATGATGATAGATAAAAAAAAGTCAAATGACCCATCCAGTCTGACCATCCGCAGTAACCATTATTTCTTCCTCTCTCTAAGAGATCTCACGTGCCGATCCCAGGCTTTGTTGAATTCAAACACAGTCTCTGTCTCCACCACTTCTTCCGGGAGACGGGTCCAAGCATCTACCACTCTTTCTGTAAAAAGTATTTCCTTAGATTACTCCTGAGCCTATCATCTCTTAACTTCATCCTATGCCCTTTCATTCCAGAGCTTTCTTTCAAATAAAACAAACTCGACTCATATGAATTTATATCATGTAGGTATTTAAAGTATCTATCATATCTTCTCTCTCCTGCCTTTCCTCCAAAGTATACTGACTGAGATCTTTAAATCTGTCCCCATACAGCTTATGACGAAGACCACATACCATTTTAGTAGCCTTCCTCTAGACTGACTCCATCCTTTTTATATCTTTTTGAAGGTGCGGCCTCGAGAACTGTACACAATATTCTAAATGAAGTCTCAACAAGTCTTAAACAGGTGCATCAATACCTCATTTTTCCTGCTGAACTTACCTCTCCCTATGCACCCTAGCATCCTTCTAGCTTTTGCTGTCACCTTTTCAACCTGTTTGGCCACCTTAAGATCATCACATACAATCACATCTAAGTCCCGCTCCTCTGCCATGCACATAAGTTCTTCACCTCCCTAAGCTGTACCGTTCCCTTGGGTTTTTGCAGCCCAAATGCATAATCTTGCATTTCTTAGCATTAAATTTTAGCTGCCAATTTTGAGAACATTCTTCATGCTTCACCAGGTCTTTCTTCATGTTATTCACACCATCCTTGGTGTCTACTCTATTGCAGATTTTGGTATCATCCGCAACGCGGAAAATCTTACTCGACAGCCCTTCAGCAATATCATTTATAAAAATGTTTAAAAGAAGAGGCCCAAGAACAGAACCTTGAGGTACATCACTAGTAACATCTCTTTCCTCAGAGCAATCTCCTTTGATCACTACCCTCTGTCGCCTTTCATTCAACCAGTTCTTGACCCAGCCCATCCACTCAGTTTATTTATTAGATGTCTGTGTGGAGCACTGTCAAAGGTTTTGCTAAAATCTAAATACACCATATCTAGCGCACTCCCACTCTCCAATCCTCTGGTCACCCAGTCAAAGAAATTGATCAGATTTGTCTGACAAGACCTACCTCTAGTGAATGTCTCAGCTCCACCTCCAGCTCCAGCTCCTTCCGTACCTTTTCAACTTTGCTGGTAGTAAGCAACAAATCATTCCCACTGCTCATGTGGGCCCACAGCCTTCCCTCTGACACAACTGCCTGTTTCCTAATAAGTGGTAGCAGGTCAGAGAGAAGGCTTTGGATCAGTGCAAGCAGAAGGTATGAGTCACTGCTCACTGCCAGTGAAACATTGAAGGGTTGAAAAAGTATCAAGGGGTGGGATGGGAATTTAGAGTCAATCTGTCAACTGGGGGATGAAGTAAAAAGAGGGATGCCAAACAGGGGACTGGGATTTTCATGCCCTTATGCAATTGGCCCAAGACAGCTAACAGTTATAAAGTTTATTACAGAACACCAAAATGTACACAAATTAACATAGAAGTAGATACTTATTCATTAGCGTTTAACTGGCTAAGAAAGTGTGGTCTCCAGAATTGCACACAATATTCTAAATGAGGTCTCTCACTGGAGTCTTTTATAAGGGCATCAGTATTTCCTTTTTCCCACTGGGCATTCCTCTCCCTAAGCACCCAAGCATCCTTCTAACTTTTGCCGTTGCCTTTTCAAACTGTTTGGCCAATTTAAAAATCATCACATCATATAGTCAGCACTATGTGCTTGACATGAAATCTGAAGGAATTTAAAGACAAAACGTGCTGTTTCTTATCACACTCTACAGAGGCAATGTTTACAGCTTTATTGTTCCAAGGCTTCATTCCGACAACCTTGACTACACATCCCATATTACATTACATTACAGACTTTTATTCCGTCTTAACCTTGCAGTTCTAGGCGGATTACAAAAAAGGTTAGCTGGACATTTTCTTTCCATAATTAGGCCTGCTGTGGTCATAATGGATGATAGTGAGAGACTTATATGAAAAAAAATGAAGAAACTGAAAAAATTAAGAGTCTATAACTGTAAAGTTATTCTCATCACTTATACCTCTTACATTCTGCATTGCCACAACCCAAAACTTCATAACAAGGGCTAACTTAAAAAAAACAATATGGCTTCTTCCAATGTCAGTAATAATTATCCTGCTATCAGTCTTGCTCAGAATTGAGATATCTCCTGTCTGCTAGGTAAACAAAGATGCATTAGTCAGCCTGGCCTTCTGACTGGCTGACGCTCACCTGTGGACTGCTGGTTCCAAAACTAAGGGTAGGTGTTGAAGGGATGGGTAGCGAGTGGTGGTGCCCCATGGGGGAGTTGATGACTGAGAAGGGAGGCCCCATGCCATTCATGGGGGAGTTGAGGTTGCCGATGGGGGAGTGAAGCTGGCTGGGTGACCCCAGCGAAAGACTGACACCCGAGCCACCAATGGACGGATGGAGAGAGGGCAAGGCCATCATTCCACGGCCAGTGGGGGAGTTCAATGCCGTGGAATTCACTTGCGTGGAGAAATCTGTAATGACACAAAAACAGAACAAGAGAGAGAAGATTTACTATCAAATTCTAACCAGACTGAAATATGGTCATACAATCTGACTGCCAGTTATATCTTCTGAGTACCTCAAGGGTTCACATTGTACACGGAGTAGAAGGAATCTACATCCAGGGCTGTATAATAACTTTTGTAGGCCCTAGGCACTTTTGCCTTCATTGGCTCCTTCCCCAGTAGCATTTAATATATACAGTAACTGCCATTTTAACTTGAATTGTCTCTATATTTTATTTGCATTTTATTTGTATTTTATGTATTTTTATTCTGTTTGTGTTATACATTGTCAAGGCCAGAAGGCAAGGTATGAAAAGAAATAACTTCTACTTCATTTTTATTCTTTCTGATTTAAAAATATTAAACCCTTTTCACAGGCAATGTTTACAGCACTCTATGAGAATGTATCTCAATAGCTACAATCTACTCTCAGTATCTTTCTCCAGTTGCTGTGAAGTTGTGCGACTGACAAGTTTGGTGTCATCTTCTGCCTGTGCCAGGATGCTGAGGGTCAGATTTAAAAATAGTTTCTAAGATATGTGCCTACCAAAGCCCTTTTTACTTATTTCCTCATCCTGTCACACTGCTCCTAAACAATACAAGACACTTCTCAGTGGCCCAAGGCGTTTCCTCATGGCCCCGTTACAGAGCCTGCCTGCCTCTCCCTCCCTTTCTTTTAAAGAAACTATAGTGTGCAGGTATAAACTACTGTCATTATTCTTTGGCTCTTATGAGCTACTCAGTCTGAAGCACCCTGTCCTGCCTGTTTATTCAGTTTGAAAACCTGCAGGCTTGTGTCACAGGAAAATCAAAGCTCTGTGAGGGTGGCCTACTCAAAGAGTGCAGGAACACCAAACACTGCACCCCTTCAATCCATGCACTGGAGAAAAAGGAGGTTTCTGGCCCTCTGGGATATTCTTTCCTTTAATGTGCCACAAGACAAAATACAGACATCAAGCCCTGAACCACATGGCAGTAGCTTTAGGGACCAGACAGTATCCCTCCCATCTCTCCAACACTTTGGGGTTTCATTTTCAACCAAAGTTCCATTTATAGCAGGCTCTGGGGATCACTCTGTTTAATTAGAGCCTCAAACCTAACCTAAATCTTAAGCCAAGCTAGTATTAGCAGAGCCATCCTGGCATGAAGCTGTAAGGGTGTACATTTCTAGGCCTCATGCATAATGTATCTTCTGGACAACATACTTACCTCAAAATTTAAAACATATACACACACTCTCTCAAAAATCTACACATATGAGTACACCCACAGTTTCTGGTATATGTGGTTTTCTCTTGCTGAGTCTGGTTCTAAAACCAAGCACCCACACTGATTTTGTGCTTGTGTTTTTAAATGGGTAATGCCATCTCCCTGGGTCCCAAGTCAAAGTCTTGACTGTCTGCTCACCCCGGTGTGAGAGATTTAGCACTGAGGTGTGTGGAACTCAGAGGAAGCATTACAAGAACACAGAATCTATTTTAACAGCTCCTGTGACAGAAGCGAAAATCAAAAATAGCAATTCAAAAACCAGTTCAGGGTTTCAAAACACAATCCCAGCCTTGCAAATGTATGTAGTATATTTCTCACAGCTCTGTAGAACATACAAACTCATCTGTGGTTGTCTTGTGACCCTGAATTGGCCACAACCTATAGACCTTGGGCTGGCAATGCTGCCTGGTAGGCAACCGAAAGACTCAAAAGGCCCCATTGAATATTAGAACAGATCAATCTGCAGCATTCCCATGGCATGGTCTATGACAGGCTCACGAAAATGCCCACAATGTAGGCTGCCTAATAAGGGGTGTTTTGGGGTTTTTTACATGCGTCCCGATTGGCTGATTAGACAGTGGTAGGATGCCTACTGCCGCCAACAATCGGGATGCCCTTTATAGAATTTGCCCCTCTGTATATAATGTCCAAAGTTGCACATGCTACTATGTGCGCATTCCTGATTTGCACACCCAACTTAATGGCTTAATAAGCTAATTAGCACCAATAATTGCCAATTAACAAGCAATTATTGGAACAAATTAGCACTAATCAGAATTTATCCACATTTCTTTCTAAGCATATTCTATAAAATGGTGTGCGTAAATTCTAGTAGCCAGGAGAGGAGTATGGTCGGGTCATGGGTGTTCCATGCACAACTTAGGTGCAGGCATTTAGGCCTCTAGACTCCATCCCTTCTGCCTTGCTGCACCATATGCTTGGAACAAGCTGCCCGAATCCCTATGGCAGGCTTAGTCTCTGGCAATGTTCAAGGCCCAGTTAAAAGCCCACCTCCTTAAGAGTGCTTCTCCTCTCACCTTGGTTTCTACATCCCCAACCCTATACGTCATGTCTGTCTGCCCAAGTTAGATTGTAAACTCTTCCGAGCAGGGACCATCTATAAATGTCAAAATGTACAGCGCTGCTTACGCCTTTCAGCGCTATATAAGTGATAAGTAGTAGTAAGTGACATCAGAGGGGAGCTGAAGCCGGTGTGAGCAGCAGGTGGAAGATTATGCTCACACCGGCAAACATTTAAAGAAGTACTCGGGGAGGAGGAGAGGCACCAGCGCCCCGTGAAGATGGAACCCAGGCTGCTCCCCTTACTACGCCACTGACGCTATATGTGATTCTATAACTTGCACCTAACACCGAGGGTGGTTTATAGAATCACATTAAGGGCAACCTTTTTAGCCATGATTTTTTTAGGCAACATCTAAAGAATTTGGTCCTATATTGCATACGCAGAAGTAAAATACTGATCCCCACCAGCTCCTGGACTTTTAAGACAGACGAAGAACCCTAAAGGAAAAGGCTGAGTCACACCAAACCAGATCACAGCCAGTACATTTCCAAAAGAGAATCCAAACAAAGAAAGGAAGAGTTCTTGCCTCGATATATAGCAAGTAACCAAACACCGGACTTGTACTCACTTGGTTGTGGAATGAAGCCCTCAGATACCTGTGCTGCTGAGTGCTTATTGCAGCAGTTCTTTACAGGTCGGCACTTTGTCTTTCATTGGGCTTCAAATCAATTTTTTTGAATATTTTTACTTGCTTTTAAAACTCGTTAAATTTTTATGTTTCATGCAAAATAACTTAAGCGACACTTATCTTGTTTAACAGTCGCTTGTCAGCTAGGCTCGAATTATCGGCCCGACGGGACCCGTTTCGCCACTGAGGCTTCTTCTGGGGTCAGTGTATTCGAGCGCTCACAGCGTGACCTGCCCTTGCAGATCAAAAAATGGCGTCGGAATCCAAACAAAGAAAGGAAGAGTTCTTGCCTCGATATATAGCAAGCAATCCACAAAAGGCAAGCGAGATGTCTAAAGAAGCAACCAATAGGACTGTTTATTAACAAAAGGACCTTAGGGCTCCTTTTCTGAAGGTGCGCTAGCATTTTTAGCGCATGCACCGGATTAGCGTGCGTTAGCCGAAAAACTACCACCTGCTCATGAGAAGGCGGTAGCGGCTAGCGTGCGCTATTCCGCGCGTCAAAGCCTTAACGCGCCTTCGTAAAAGGAGCCCTTAGTCTCCGGTTTTATGACTTTGATGTTGTGACTTATTAATAAACAGTCCCGTTGGTTGATTCTTTAGACATCTCGCTTGCAAAACAATATCCAGAGTTATACATGCTTCTCTAACTGGATTATCCTTCAAGAATCCAGGCTGACTGGTTGGGGGGAGGGATGAAGAACTTTGTGTGCAGAGGACATCTAACATGAACTGCCATTTTACAAACTGGAACATCCAACATACGAACAGCAAAAAATGCAGGGACAAGGTAGATATTCCTGCAGAGCAGAGAGGCAACCTAGTGGTTACGGCAATGGAGTTTAAACAAAGGGACTGAGGTTTGGAGAAGGCTATCATGCCGTTGTACCGGGCCATGGTGCGCCCTCACCTGGAGTACTGCATTCAGCACTGGTCGCTGTACATGAAGAAGAACACGGTACTACTCAAAAGGGTCCAGAGAAGAGCGACTAAAATGGTTAAGGGACTGGAGGAGTTGCCGTATAGTAAAAGATTAGAGAAACTGGGTCTTTTCTCCCTCGAACAGAGGAGATTGAGAGGGGATATAATTGAACCATTCAAGATACTGAAGGGAATAGACTTAGTAGATAAGGACAGGTTGTTCACCCTCTCCAAGGTAGGAAGAATGAGAGGGCACTCTCTAAAGTTGAAAGGTGATAGATTCCGTACGAACGTAAGGAAGTTCTTCTTCACCCAGAGAGTGGTAGAAAACTGGAACACTCTTCCGGAGGCTGTTATAGGGGAAAACACCCTCCAGGGATTCAAGACAAAGTTAGACAAGTTCCTGCTGAACCAGAACGTACGCAGGTCGGGCTAGTCTCAGATAGGGTGCTGGTTTTTGACCAGAGGGCCGCCGCGTGAGCGGCCTGCTGGGCACAATGGACCACTGATCTGACCCAGCAGCGGCAATTCTTATGTTCAAAGCCACTTACTTTATTTATTTTGTTTCTATCTCGTCCTCCCCAAACAGCTCAGAACGGGTTACAGGCTAACATATATAATATATCATACAATACAAAGGAAAAAAAACACAGGTGAACTATAGAACAAAAAAGGAAGTGGGGAAGGGACACAAGTCAAACCACTGTGCGGACAAATACGTTTATTTAAAATGTCAAACAAATTTCAGTCAAAATCACACAAATATATAAATAAATAAAATGAGGCAGGCATATAAAAGTCCTTTGTGATAAACATGTACTGGACCCCAACACGGTCCGTGTTTCGGCCACAACGGCCTTCTTCAGGGGGTGTAAAAAAAGTAGCCCAGTAGATGGCATTAAAGGACACAAAATCAAGCAAAAACAAGGTAAACTTGGAGTAAGTGTTACAAGGTTCCTGCCGCCTGGCACACTATTAGAACAAAACGCAGATTCAAATAACGCTGCGATAAAGTAGAATCAAAAATGCATAATATACAGTTCACAGGTTGGAATTTGCCATAGTTACACTGCTACCTACTGAAACAGGCATAACTTAGGACGACCTTCTTTTTAAGCTTGGACGTTTCTTATTGCGAACTAATCATTTCTATAGCACTACCAGATGCAAGCAGCGCTGTACATTACTTAGCCATGTAAGACAGTGTTTCTCAGCTTCTTCAAACCAAGTACCCCCTAGATCAGTGATCTCAAATTAAAACCCTTTGCAGGGCCACATTTTAGATTTGTAGGTACTTGAAGAGCCTCAGAAAAAAAATAGTTAATGTCTTATTAAATAAATGACAATTTTGCATAAGGTAAAAATTCTTTATAGTTTATAAATCTTTCCTTTTGGCTAAGTCTTAATAATAATATTGTCATTTATAGCTACCTCTTGAAATGTTCATCAGCGCGAGCAGCATTTCCCACTGGCTACTTGTGCCGGCCGCAGCTCCCGACATCACTTCCTGGTTGCAGCACCAGGATGTGACGTCAGAAGGGAGCTAAGGCCAGTGTGAGCAGCTGGTAGAAGATACTGCTCATGCCAGCAAACATTTCAAGAGGTACGCAGAGGCAGGGGTACTCAAATGGTGGGTAAGAGGGGGGGTGAAGAATGCAGCGATGCTGGGCACCATTGCCTTGGGCACCAACCTCCCTCGCTACGCCACTGCATACATCCCACCTGCCCTCAGCCACTCTGCCCTTCTCTCTCTCACACTCACTCACACATTCCATCTGCCCTCAGTCACGCTGCCCTTCTCTCTCTCTCTGTTGATTTTGCTGTCTCATGAGATTGGGAGTTAAAAGATCAACAGGATCTTCTTGCAACTCAACACATATCAGCTATTACAAAATGTCTAAAGCCCTGCCTGATGTTATCACAAACTATATTAAAAAGTTTTGATATCACCTCAGTAATGCCAATACAAAATCCTGCCACTGCAAAGCACTATGCACAACTTGGTCCCAGTTGGAACCTGACCATATCATAACAGCTTTACCTCCCAAGACTCAAAGAGCAACAACCATATGTGTGAAAAAATGCACCATAAATATTACGCCAGGTCCTAAAACAATAATACAACACCTAGTAAGAAAACAGAACAATGGGACTACTGAAAGATTTCTACACAGAAGCATTCCAGTTAATAAATTCAGAATGAAATACTTTTATCTACCTTTGTCTGAGTACTTTATTTTTCCATTCACTTTGGTCGCAGTCTCTTTGTTTTTTCTCTATTTTCTTTTTCTTCTATCTTTGCTAGGTGTCTGTTCACATGATATATCTCTCTCCATGTTCACCTTCCATCTTCCCTACCTCATACACAGTGGCATATCAAGGGCGGGGAGGTGCGGACCGCTCTGGGTTCCAGCCCTGGGGTGGTGCACAGCTGTCCGGGTCCGGAACCTCCCGCGCTGCTCTAAACGGCACCTGCACCTCAGCGCGGCTGCCATACTTATTCCGAAGCAGAGTTGGCAGCCTTGCTGAAGTACAAGAAGGTCCGGCGATGACTGCTTCTGCTGCCTTTGCTCCGGAAGATGTCAGTGACGTCGGAGAGGGTGGGCCGGCAGAAGCATGGAGTTGCGGCAAGGTCCCGCGATGACTGCTTCTGCTGCCTCTGCTCCAGAAGACGTCAGTGACGTCGGAGGGGGTGGACTGGCAGCCGCAGTCATCACGGGACTTTGCCGCAACTCCATGCATCTGCCGGCCCACTCCCTCCGATGTCACTGACGTCTTCTGGAGCAGAGGCAGCAGAAGTAGTCATCGCAGGACCTTGCTGGTTTGGAGGGAGAGAGGAGCATAGAAGGGTGGTGGAGGGAGATAAAGAGGGTCAGGGTGGTATGGAAGGTTGGTGGAGGAAGAGAAAGGGGCAGGGTGGTATGGAAGGGTAGTGGAAGGAAAGAAAGGGGGTAGATGCTGATGGAATTGGTGTGCAGGGAAAGGGGAGAGAGACATAAGGGGAAAGGATACTGGATGGAATTGGGTTGGAGGGAAAGAAAGGGGGCAGATGCTGATAGAAGTGGGGGAAAAGGTGAGGAGAGAGTGAAATGCCAGAACATGGGGGTGTGGTAGAGGGAAGGGAAGAATAGGAGAGAAGAGAGATGCCAGACCATTGGAGGAGGGAAGGGAAGAAGATGGATGCCAGACCAATGAGGGTGAAGGGAGAGATTACAGTTTCTGGAAGGGGAATAGAAGGAGAGAAGATGTCATATAGAAGGGGCAGAGAGAGGGTAGACAGTGGATGAAAGGAATAGAGTGATAAGAAGATGAGGAAAGCAGAAACCAGAGAAGACAAGGTAGAAAAAAAATTATATTTATTTATATTTTTGCTTTAGGGGAGATGCATCGCTGTTTCTGTTTTGTTGCATTATATGCAGAGTCCAGCTTCTTGGTGGTTCAATTTAATCTTTGTCTATGTATTTCTATTTTATCTCCCCTTTTACAAAACTGTAGAGCGTTTTTTAGCGCCAGCCGTGGTGGTAACAGCTCTGATGCTCAGAATTCTATGGCTAAAAACCACACTACAGCTTTGTACAAGGGGCAGGGATTAGTTTGTGATTACATATTCCTTACTAGGCAAAGGTGTTTTCTGTGTTCAATAGACATGCTTTTCTGTTAGGATTAACTGTGCAGGATTGATCTGTACTAGTCTGGCTTGTTTAGTTTTACAATGAGTGTATTGATGTACTGCTCACTGCAGTATGTAAGATGCTGCCTTTTCCTAGATACACTCTTGTGTGACGTGTGGATTGTTACTAAAAATCAAGTTTTTCATACAGATGGGAGGGGGGTGTCAAAAAATGATGGGTCCTAGGTGTCACATAGGCTAAGTACGCGACCGCTCATACATAAGCATTTTTCTCTATTCTGTCCAGCATCTACCCTCTGTGTTCTTTTCCAATACAGGTTCAAGGTGATTTACAGGATAAAAGGCCCATAAAACAGTATAGGGAAAATATAAAGATGAAGAAGGTTATACTAATTAAGGGGAATAAGAATACAATATCTACCTATCTGTGCTTATCATCCTGACCACTTCGCCCTGTATTATTATAATTCTAGACCTTAAATTATTACTGCAATCTAATTTTATTCAACTGATTTAATTTGCAATCTAAGCCATACTCAGTGACAGTTTTTATTGTGTTTAGTTAATTATTACTCATTAGACAGGTGTGAAGAAAAATGTCCCTGCCTTTCCATCCTATAGACATCAGAGCACCTCTTCATGACTACAGTAACATCAATGACTGACTTCAGGAAAAGTAATACTGCACTAATCGTGCAAGTCTGATTTATGTTCTCAGCCTCTCTTTTGCTCTGCATCTCCCTCTAAGCCTAGCATCTCTTCTCTGTGTATCACCTCTCTGTTCTTTTCTGCCCATAGCTCCTCCCACCATGTGGCTTGCATGTCTCCCTCTCAATTCCTTGCTCTCCCCCTGTGGTCTACATCTCTACCTCCCTGAGTCCAGGTATTAGGTATAGTCCAAACGTTTCTATTTTACTAAGGGAAGCACCTAAGAGGTCCAAATGGGATTCAACTGTCTGCAGTCTAGTATGGGATTCAACTGTCTGCAGTCTAGTAGCCAAGATGAGTTTTGAGGCTGGAAGTGAATCGCGTTGAATAGCTTGCAAGAAAAAAAATTTTGCAAACAACCTTGAAACTTTGGCTCTAAAATATTAAATTTAACAATTGGGCAAAAGCTTTTGCAAGTGCAGCTTCTCCACTGCAAGAAAAATACAATTATTGGGAAACAGATATATGCAAACACTGATTTACCCAAAACTTATACCCAGTCCATGGGGTTTACTGGATTATAAACAAAAGTCCCTTAATTCAACTAGAGAGTCTTGTCAACACATCATAAAACTTCCCAAAGTCTATACTTTAAATTCTCACTTATAAAAATAAAAAAGACAAAGCTTTACTTCAAGGAGGTGAACTGGAACTGACCCTTTACCTTTAAAGGGCACACTCCATGCTTGGAGACACTTCATTCACAAGACTGTAAAAGCAAACAAAGCTTAGTGCACCTAGCTAAAGAACATACCATGCGTTACTACCAGATAATGACTTTAAAAAGATAAGGAGCAGTACAAGGGGCCCCTGAAAAGTTCTCAGCCCAACCAAGAAGAGAATGATGTGGAGCCATGAAACTTACAAGTTATTCTGCACGTTTCTTGACACTTCTCATTTAACTTCATATCATTGAAACGAAAAGTATCAAGAAATGTGCGGAATAACTTATAATATGGTTCAAGTAAATAAAATACTTTTGGAAGGAACCACTTGCGATTTTGTGACTTTTGCCTTTTCATATATCTCCAGTGGATGTGCATTGTTCCATCCCCACTTCTTTTGGACAAATTTACACCAGCCATTGGCATGATATAAGCAGCCATGCCTAAATATTCATGCAAAACTGCTGACACAGAAACATGATGGCAGATAAAGGCCAAATGGCCCATCCACTCTGCCCATCCACAGTAGCCAATATCTCTTCTTCTCTCTGAGAGATCCCACATGCCTTTCCCATGCCTTTTTGAATTCAGACACAGTCTCTGTCTCCACTACTTCCTCCGGGAGACTGTTCCAACATACCACTCTTTCTGTAAAAAAGTATTTCCTTAGATTACTCCTGAGTCTATCACCTCTTAACTTCATCCTATGCCGTCTCATTCCAGAGCTTCCTTTCAAATGAAAGAGACTCGACTCATGCACATTTACGCCACGTAGGTATTTAAACGTCTCTATCATATCTCCCCGCTTCCACCTTTCCTCCAAAGTATACATATTGAGATCTTTAAGTCTGTCCCCATATGCCTTATGACGAAGACCATGCACCATTTTAGTAGTTATCCTCTCGACCAACTCCATCCTTTTTATATCATTTTGAAGGTACAGTCTCCAAAATTACACACAATATTCTATATGAGGTCTCACCAGAGTCATACAGGGGCATCAAAACCTCCTTTTTCCTACTGGGCATTCCTCTCACTATCCATCCTAGAATCCTTCTAGATTTTGCCGTCACCTTTTCAACCTGTTTAGCCACCTTATGATCATCACATACAATCACCCAAGTCCCGCTCTTCTGTCGTGCATATAAGTTCTTCACTGCCTAAACTGTACCATTGTGTTTAGGCAGCCCAAATGCATGACCTTGCATTTCTTAGCATTAAATTTTAGCTGCAAAATTTCAGACCATTCTTCAAACTTTGTTAGGTCTTTCTTCATGTTATTCACATCATCCGGGGTTTCTACTTTATTGAAGATTTTGGCATCCTCCGCAAAGAGGCAAATCTTACCTGACAGCCCTTCAGCAATATCGCTTATAAAAATGTTAAAAAGAACACGCCCAAGAACAGAACCTTGAGGCACACCACTGGTAACATCTCTTTCCTCAGAGCGATCTCCACTGACCACTACTCTCTGTCATTGTCCATTCAACCAGTTTCTGACCCAGCCCATCACTTTGGGGCCCATCCCACGGGCACTCAGTTTATTTATTAAACGTCTGTATGGAACACTGTTAAAGGCTTTGATAAAATCTAAATATACCACATCTAGTGAATCCCTCTACCCAGTTTCACCATTCTTTGTTTTAAAAGCATTTCCATTAAGTTGCTTACCACAGAAGTCAGACTTACTGACCTGTAATTCCTTACTTCTTCCTTACTTCCACTTTTGTGTGGAGGGACCACTTCCGCCCTTCTCCAGCCCTCCGGTACAACTCCTGACTCTAGAGAAGCATTGAAAAGGTCAGTCAGCAGAACCACCAGAACTTCCTTAAGTACACCATCTGGCCCCATCGATTTGTCTACCTTTAATTTAGCTAGCTCCTCATCAACACAACCCTCTGAAAATCGATCAGGGTTTACTACTTCTCCATCCATATTTACATTTGTCTTCTGCAGTCCCACTCCTGGTGCTTCAGCCATGAACACAGAACAGAAATATTTGTTAAACAATTCAGCCTTTTATCAGCTTCTACATATTCCTCCCCTTCATTTTTGAGTCTCACAATGTCACTTTTGCACTTCTTCCTATCACTGATATATCTAAAAAAGTATTGTCTCCCCATTTTACCGTATCAGCTATTTTTTCTTCCATTTGAACCTTTGCTTTCCTGACTACTTGACCAGCTTCTCTAAACTTTTCCAGATATTTTTACCTGGCTTCCCCTTTCTGCGATCTTTTGTAGTTTATGAAAGCTAACCTCTTATTTCTTACCTTCGCAGCTATTACTTTTGAGACCCAACGCAGCCTTCTTTTCTTCTTACCTTTAACAACCTATGCAAAGTTTATCTAAGAACATAAGAATTGTCATACTGGGACAGACCAAAGGTCCATCAAGCCCAGTATTCTCTTTCCAACAGTGGCCAACCCAGGTCTCAAGTACCTAGCTAGATCTCAAGTAGTAAAACAGATTTTATGCTGCTTATCCAGGAATAAGCCATGGATTTCCCCAAGCCATCTCGATAATTCTCTTTTAGGAAATTATCCAAACCTTTTTAAAGTCCTGCTGTTAACTGACTTCACCACATTCTCCGGCAACGAATTCCAGAGTTTAATTATACATTGTGTGAAGAAATATTATAAAGTAATCAGTATTACAATCTAATCAAAACAAGCATACAGGACAAATAAGGGATTAGGAAATTTATTACAGTAGGAATATTAGGCCCTGAGTGTATGACCTGCCCATGCCCTACCAACTTGCATGCCCCTTTTGCAGCTAGCTGCTAAAGAACTTAGGTTATCACTTATAGAATAGCTCCTAACTGCTATAATGCTCCTAACTGCAATTTACTCCTGCATGGGCACCTAACTTCCATTTGAATATATAAAATCAGGTATCAAATTGTTACCCAACTTGTGATGCATTCTATAGAATTAGGGAGTATGACTCTGATTCTATAAAAGATGCTTAAAGTCAGTGCCTACCTTTAGGCATCAGTTTGCTTAGCCGATCTAGGTGCCTAACTTAATTATTTAAAAAGCCTTAATCGGTGCCGTTAATTGAAAATTGTAATTAGATGGTAGGTGGCGGCGCCTACCACTTTGAGGTAGACATCTACTCTGTGGTGCCTATCAGCATGGTTAGTGGTGGATTGTGGGCGAATCTTGGGTGTATTTTGACTTAGGCACACTCATTTAGGCCAAGAAAACCCTAGTATAAATAGAGTGCACCTAAGGTTTTAATGCTTACCAGTGCCTAAGACTACTTTAGGCACCACCAGGCACGATTCTCCCCAGTTATGATACTTGGGCTTATCATGCCACTGGGGCTTAAGCACATCTGAGAAGCTGAAAGCTATGCTGTCGGTAGTTTAGCAAGGCCTCCTAAGGTAGACAAGTTTCATTGGAGATATCAGACTAACGATGTACCACCCATCTGGACAGCAGCAGATGGGCAGTGTTGGAGGTGGAAGATCACGTCTGACTAGACAATGGCGACAACATCAAATATATACTGTGCAGAAGAAAGACCTGGCAATCTATTTCTGTATTCTGCCACGAAAACTTGATAATGTTCAACAAGTCGCTAGGACTCGAACACGAGTCAATGGCACCGAACCAGCCATGATTCTATAAACAGCACCTAGCTGATGACTGACATTCATGCTTATTGGCGCTTACAAGTTAGACACCATTTATAGAACCAGGGTCTATGGGTTTTTATAAAACAGTGGTAAAATAGGCACCTTCCCCTGCTCACTTAACCTCTTTGCCCCATTATAAAACTCCCCCCTAAGAGATAGTTGTCAGTCCAGTCTACTGAATAGTGATTTATTCACTCTGGGCAAACGCACATACAAATTCCCATATATACTTTTGTTTATTAAAATTTGGTACACTATCTTTCGATAGTCCCAACAAAGTGTTTCACAAATTAGAACAAAAAAGAATGTAACACAGTATAGACAGACACAACAGAAGAAAGATAAAATGCATATAGAATTAGATTAACATCAAACAAGATAAAGGAAAGGGATAACACATGCCAACACCACATGCCAAAGACAGCAGCAGGCACTGTCTTTAACAGTTAAAAGCAGGGAAATGGCCAGTAAGGAAATAAGACCTAATATTGACTTTATGTTTCAATAGTTCTTGAACTGAAGAATAAATTATCTTTAATCGAATGAGGCAGGATAGCACGAAGCTGTTGATTATGAGAAGAGAGAAGGGGTTGATACAGAATCAGACATTTAGCAAAACAGTGAGGAGCATCTGCGTGGAGTGAAGTTTAGTCTTTAGTCTTTGTAATTTCTGAGTGAATTGATTTTTTTAATCCATCAAAACTTACAAAGACTAGGGGAAACTCGATGAAGCTACAAGGAAATCCATTTAAAAGCAATAGGAGGAAATATTTTTTCACTCAGAATAGTTAAGCTCTGGAATGCATTGCGGGAGAATGTGGTAACAATGGTTAATAGAGCTGGGCTTAAACAAGGTCTGGACAAGTTACCGGAAGAAAAGTCCATAGTCTACTACCCCAAAAACAAGCCCTAGTCCCGGGATTCACCGGCAGTTTCCCTTCCCTCCCTCCCATCCCTTGTGCAGCAGAACCCGTAAGTGAGCACTGCCCCCCCAAACACCCGCCCCCTCCGCGCAGCCAAACCCCCATCCGAAACCCTGCCGACCGCGAGCGAGCCCTACATATGGTACCTCCTTAAGCAGCATCAGGCCAGCAGCACTCTAAACAGGCTGCTTCAGCCTTGTCCGCCTGTGAATTCACTCTGCCGTGTTACTGATCAGTAACGCGGCAGAGTGAATTCACGGGTGGACAAGGCCGAAGCAGCCTATATAGAGTGCTGCCAGCCTGATGCTGCTTAGGGAGGTATGTAGGGCTCGCTCGTGGTTGGTGGGGTTCGGATGGGAGGGAGGGAAGGATGGGGGTTCGGATGCGCGGCGGGGGCGGGTGCTCGGGGGGTGCTCACTCAAGAGTTCTGCTGCACAAGAGATGGGAGGGAGGAGCGGGAAGCTGGGCAAAGGTCCTGCTGCACAAGGGATGGGGGGGAGGGAAGGATAGAAGCTGGGTAAGGGTCCTGCTGCACAAGGGATGGGAGGGAGGGAAGGGAAGCTGGGCAAGGGTCCTGCTGCACAAGGGATCGGAGGGAGGGGAGGAAAGATGCTGCACATGTGGGGGAGAGAAAGGAAAGAGGAAGAATTGGGGTGAAGGAGAAGAAGGGAGAGATGATCTTGTACATACCCCCAAAATAAGATCTAGTGCGTTTTTGGGGCCTAAAATTACTATAAGACACTGTCTTATTTTCAGGGAAACACAATGGAATGTTGCTATTATGTGGGTTTTTGCCAGGTACTTGTGACCTGGATTGGCCACTGTGGAAATAGGATACTGGGCTAGATGAACCATTAGTCTGACCCAGTATGGCTATTCTTATGTCAGTTTCAATATTATCTTTCAGGTTCAGGTATTGATAGAGACATGTATAGGAGCAAGCCTTGAGGATGAGTTTCCACTGCTGTGTGCCTCCGGACAGGACATAGAATACAACTCCCTCTTTGATGGATGAAGAAATGTTAGAAGCGTGTTCCCTTTTTTATTTCTGTAATGTTGGGCTTGACAGTGCTACAAATGCCAGTATCGTCAGTCCCAACTCAAGCTCTTCCAGAGTCCCCTGTGCCCCCATATTGCTCTTTAAAGAACAAAAGATTCTACCTTCTGCATTTCAATTCCACATCACCCCTGAAACCAGAATCATGCAATAACATGTCCACAAGAGAGCCTTCCAGAGAGGCTGATGAGATCCTAAACCGAGAGAACACCTTGTTTCTTCTTCTACCCCACGGAAAGTTGAGCAGACACATAGACATCCATAGGAAGTACAGCTGCAAAACCATAAATTCTTAATCATTTATGGTAGAAGCAGAGTGTAACAGTGACTTGGTGATCCTCCCACACATTGATCTGATATAATCTGTGAGTGATTGTAAGGCTGTAATGTTGCTGGTACACTCAAGCAGCAATGAGCTAACAGCAGTAGCACTGTGGCACTACCAGGCCTTGTTCACCTGTAGACTGATGAACTGGAAGTCAGTGTGGCCTGTGTGGCCCTTTGCACTCTGTGGCACATTCACTACTGCCGAACCGTAAGGAAAAGCCTTGTGCGCATTGCAGATAATCTGTGTGCTCCTGCAAACCATCTCCTTCCCTCTCCGTTCCTTAATTCTCCCCACCCTAATGCTGTATTAAGAAATGCGGTCATATTTTAAGGTCAGGCCAAAAATAACAGTCCTCTGTCATTACCTAAGAACGTATGCCCTGGGTCAAACTGGCAGTGACCTCTGGCATTAACAGGGAATACTTTTCCTTCCAGGAACTAGCAGATATCCTAGAAGTTCTTGCACAAATTTCAGATCTAGCATGAACGCAAAATAGTCACAATTTTGCATATAGTTTTTTTGAGGTTAGCATTTTGCCTGGCTCATTGTACGTTAGCTGATAATCATTGCAATGTAATAATATTTAGGTTTATGCAAAAGCTCTGATATCTGTCTAATTGTTCAAACCACAAACATCCCTCCTCCTGATTATTTGTCTCTTATTTCTTGCTCTTCTTTATTTGTAAAGAATCTCAGATATTAGCATGGCTAAAACAGCCAAGCAGCCAGCCGAAGGGCATTCTTTAGAAATAGCATTTCTTCCAAACTGGGACTTCCCAGTAGGAAACATCTGTACAATACTGAGTGTGAACTGACAGAGAAACATCTGCTTCTGCTCCACCCTGGCAAAAGAGGCTCCCTGGGACACCAATCCCTACCCATGAAATCATCACCCCAACCACCTTTCATTGGATTGACAGGAATAGCCCTGTTTATTCCTCTGAATTGTGTCCAAAAACATTCTGTTAGGATCAAATCCCAGAATGTTCTGAAGAGGAAGGGAAAAGTCTGGCTCACCCATTTCTCATGACCCCAGTAGATTAAAAACTACAAACCTAACCTATACCTGGCCTGCATATATGACAACTAGAATGTGTGTGTCCAGTGGGTTTGGACTTTTTTCCCAAGATTAATTATGATAGCCCATAAAAGCTGGAGGTTCTGTTTGAATGCCCTGCTGTCCAAGTCACCAGTCTTTCAGCTTAGAGCTAATTACAATCCTCCCACAAACCACTGGAATTTAAGAAACTGTACTAGTCAACATTCACAGACCCTTCAACAAAGCAAAAAAACATGCCATATTCTGTGGAAAGACACATTCATATTTCACTGTTAATGTATTTATTTATAAAAAAAATTAGACTGCTTATCCATAAATCTAGGTGGGTAGCAATTACATAAATAATAAAAACAAAAAACTCATAAGGCACATATTCTTCCACAGAACAAAAAACAAAAAACTCATAAGACACAATTCTTCCACAGAACAAAAGTAATGAAATATGTTACCAGAGTCATGAAATTAAGACTGGTTTAAATCACGCCATGGACATAACTATACTGAAACCTGAACACATTATACATGGTATCTGGGAAAAAAAATGGAACTCCCAACATTTTTCTAAATAATCCAAAAAAAATCCTGCTGCAGCAGAAACTTCTGCCTCAAATACGAGACATTTCTGAGCACTTTATGTTTCAACAGGATGGAGCTCCAGTGCATCGAGCTTGCAAAACAGTTGAGCTGTGGATGGAGATGTACACAGATGGATCAGGAATTGGTTGGCGGGTAGGAAGCAGAGGGTAGGAGTGAAGGGCCACTACTCGGACTGGAGAAGGATCACAAGTGGTGTTCTGCAGGGGTCGGTGCTTAGACCGCTGCTATTCAATGTATTTATAAAGATCTAGAAACAGGGACGAAGTGCGAAGTAATAAAATTTGCAGACGACACCAAACTATTTAATGGGACTAGGACTAAAGAGGACTGCGAAGATTTACAAAGGGACCTGAACAAACTAGGTGAGTGGGTGACGAGATGGCAGATGAAGTTCAATGTAGAGAAATGTAAAGTCATGCACGTAGGAAACAGAAACCCGAGGTACAGCTACACGATGGGAGGGCAGTTATTGAGTGAGAGTATCCAAGAAAGGGACTTGGGGGTAATAGTGGACAAGACAATGAAGCCGTCGGCACAGTGCGCAGCGGCCTCTAAGAAAGCAAATAGAATGCTAGGTAGGGTATTGCAACCAGAACAAAAGAAGTTATCCTGCCTTTGTATCAGGCGATGGTGCGCCCGCATCTGGAGTACTGCGTCCAATATTTGTCGCCGTACCTAAAGAAGGATATGGCGATACTCGAGAGGGTTCAGAAGAGAGCGACACGTTTGATAAAAGGTATGGAAAACCTTTCATACGCTGAAAGAATGGAGAAACTGGGGCTCTTTTCCCTGGAGAAGCGGAGACTTAGAGGGGATATGATAGAGACTTACAAGATCATGAAGGGCATAGAGAAAGTGGAGAGGGAAAGATTCTTCAAACTTTCGAAAACTACAAGAATGAGAGGGCATTCGGAAAAATTAAAAGGGGACAGATTCAGTACCAATGCTAGGAAGTTCTTCTTCACCCAGCGGGTGGTGGACACCTGGAATGCGCTTCCAGAGGGCATGATAGGACAGAGTACGGTATTGGAGTTCAAGAAGGGTTTGGACAATTTTCTGAAGGAAAAGGGGATAGAAGGGTATAGATAGAGGGTTAAATACAGGTTTCTGGATCTGATGGGCCACCGTGTGAGCGGACTGCTGGGCATGATGGACCTCTGGTCTGACCCAGCAGAGGCACTGCTTATGTTCTTATAATTAATGAAACTCCAGAATTCATTGAGCCAGCAACTCAGTGGCATCAAAGACTTTGGGCTCCTTTTACGAAACAATGGTAGCGGCTTTAACGCACGCAACTTTTAATCATGTGCTAACCTCTGCACTAGCCGAAAAACTACCGCCTGCTCAAGAGGAGGATGTAGCGGCTAGCGCATCCGGTGGTTTAGCACACGCTATTACACGTGTTAAACCGCTACAGTGGCTTCGTAAAAGGAGCCCTTTATGAACGAATCAAGACTGAAGGAGGACACTTTTAATGCAAATTATAAATTAACTAAGAAAAATCCCATCATATTAATGTATTTTCATAGGTCATATTACATGTTTTAGATCAGGGGTACCCACACTTTCTAGGCTTGCGAGCTACTTTTAAAATGATCAAGTCATAATGATCTACCAACAATAAAATTTTTAAAACACACAAAGCACACTGTACACAGAGAAAATGTTAATTATCATTTATATTCGGGGGGGGGGGGGTTTCAAAGAGGTCAAGGCAGATGATTTTAAAATATGCAATGTCACCTCAGTAACAACTATACAAAAATAGACAAATATACCCCCTTCCCTTTTACTATACCGCGATAGCGGTTTTTAGCACAGGGAGCTGCAGTGAATGCCCCATGCTGCTCCCAACGCTCAAAGGCTCCCTGCGCTAAAAAAACGCTATCGCGGTATAGTAAAAGGGGGCCATTGTGCGAGATGATGCGGTATACAAACCTAAGGATTAGATTAGATTAGATATAAATTTGGACACATTTTGATCACAAAATTTAAAATAAAATCATTTTTCCTACCTTTGCTGTCTGGTGATTTCATGAGTTTCTGTTGCACTTCCTTCTTCCGACTGTAAATCCAATATTTCTTTCTTTCTGCCTCCAGACCTCATTCCATTCCCCAACCAACTTCTCTCTCTGTCCCTCCATAAGTCCAACATTTTCTTCCTCTCTCCCTGCCCCCTCCCCTTTCTTTCTTTCTCTCTCTGCCCCTTTCTTTCTTTCTCCCTGCCCCCTCCCCTTTCTTTCTTTCTTTCTTTTATTTTAACAACTTTTATTGAATTTTCACAATGGCAAATACACCAGATAGCCAAATCCCCACCCCGAAACATAAACAGTCATACTGGTACTCTTCAATATTAGGCAATACTATCCAACCCAAAATTCCCCCCCCCCTCTCTTTCTTTCTCCCTGCCCCCTTTCTTTCTTTCTGTCTTTCTCTCTCCCTCCATAGGAGGACTATGAGGAGAAAATAGCGCAGGAGGCCAAAAACTTCAAGCCCTTCTTCAGGTACGTGAAAGGGAGAAAACCCGCAAAAGAGGCGGTGGGACCGCTGGACGACCAGGGAAGAAAATGGTACATCAAGGAAGACAAACAAATCGCAGACAGACTAAATTCATTCTTTGCGTCTGTCTTTACAAAGGAAGACACTGCAACAATTCCAGAAGCAGTGAAAATGTTCCAAGGAGTAACAGAGGACAGCCTTACCACAGTAGACGTGGATTTGGACCAGATCTACCGCCAAATCGACAAACTCAAAAGCGACAAATCCCCTGAACCGGATGGAATTCATTCAAGAGTCTTGAAAGAGCTAAAAGTGGAAATCGGAGAACTATTCCAAAATCTTGCCAACCTGTCAATCAAAACAGGGCAGATAACAGACGACTGGAAGATAGCGAACGTCACGCCGATATTCAAAAAAGGATCAAGAGGAGTACCGGGCAACTATAGACCTGTGAGTCTCACGTTTGTCCCTGGGAAGATGGTTGAGGCGCTGATCAAGATAGCATAACCCGGCACCTAGACACACATGAACTGATGAAAGCCAGCCAACATGGATTCAGGAAAGGGAAGTCATGCTTGATGAACCTACTTCAATTTTTTGAGACAGTGAACAGACAAATTGATAATGGAGAACCTGTGGATATTATATACTTGGATTTTCAGAAAGCGTTCGACAAAGTTCCACATGTAAGACTCCTCAGGAAACTGCAGGGCCATAGAATAGAAGGAGATATACTAAGATGGATAGGCAAATGGCTGGAGAACAGAAGGCAGAGAGTGGGCATAAATGGGAAATTCTCAGACTGGGAAAATGTGACCAGCAGTGTGCCCCAGGGCTCGGTACTTGGGCCCATCTTATTTAATCTTCATCAATGACCTAGAGGATGGAACATCCAGTGAGATCATCAAGTTTGCAGATGACACAAAGCTATGCCGGGCCTTCAAATCGCAGAAGGACAGTGAGGAACTCCAGAGTGACTTGAGCCGATTGGAGAATTGGGCAGATAAATGGCAGATGAAGTTTAATGTAGAAAAATGCAAAGTGATGCACTTAGGCAGAAAAAATAATGAACACAAGTATAGTATGTCAGGTGCAACTCTGGGAAAATCTGAACAGGAAATGGACCTGGGAGTATTAATCGATAGGACACTGAAGCCGTCTGTGCAATGTGCGGTGGCAGCGAAGAACGCGAATAGAATGCTAGGCATGATAAAGAAGGGAATCACGAGTAGATCGGAGAAAGTCATAATGCCGCTTTATAGAGCGATGGTCAGACCACACTTGGAATACTGTGTCCAGCATTGGTCTCCATACCTAAAGAAGGATATCAAACTGCTAGAGGGGGTGCAGAGACGAGCAACAAAGCTGGTGAAAGGTATGGAGAACCTGGATTATGAAGAAAGACTTAAGAGACTGGGGTTGTTCTCCCTTGAGAAAAGGAGACTACGAGGGGATATGATCGAGACATTCAAAATACTGAAAGAAATCGACAAAATAGAGCAGGAAAAAACGTTATTTACAATGTCCAATGTGGATGGACAAGAGGACATGGGCTGAAGCTAAGGGGGGACAAGTTCAAGACAAATATCAGGAAGTTCTGCTTCACGTAATGAGTGGTGGACACCTGGAATGCTCTCCCAGAGGAGGTAATTGCGGAATCCACCGTTCTAGGATTTAAGGGTAAGTTAGATGTATATCTCCTTATGAGTGGCATGAAGTGACATGGGTAAGGGTAAACTAGATGCACTTCTTTTTACGAGAAGCTTAGAGCAATATGGGGACCAAAACTATGCCAGGATACACCTGGCGGGGCCTCCACGTGTGCGGATCGCCGGACTTGATAGACCTAGGGTCTGTTCCGGAGATGGCGCTTCTTATGTTCTTATGTTCCCTGTCCCCCCAAGTCACCACCACCGATTTCTCCCTGCTTCCCCGATGCCAGGCCAGGCACGTACAAATGCCGGGCCCACAGCCTTCGCCCCAACGTCAATTCTGACGTCGGAGAGGAAGTTCCGGGCCAGCCAGGCAGCGATTGGCTGGCCGGAACTTCCTCTCCGACGTCAAAATTGACATGGGGGGGAAGGCTGTGGGCCCGGTGCTTGTACGCGCCAGGCGTCGGGGAAGAACAGAATGTAAAGGCAACGCGAGTCTATTGCGGAGCCCGGGATTGCCTTTGCAATCTACTGGTCGATCACGGTCGACCTTTTGGACACCCCTGTTTTAGAGGATTGCAAAATGTTCTGAAACAATGTAAGGGGTCCCGTTTTCTTTTTTGGACATCATGTATGCAAATTGTCTAATCTTTAAATATTAAGATGTGGAACCCAAAATGCTGGCAAATGCCTGTCTAAAAAGTGAGATTTATACTTTACTAAGAGTAATGTAGTACTGCAGGCTATTTTTCATGTATTTATTTTTGTAAACTAATAACAAAATCAAAAGGTAGCTTTAAAAAATGAGAGGGAATGAATAGTTACCTCCTTGGCCAGTGCAGGGGAACAGCCCAGTCCCATCCTAAGCCAGGGGTCCTTTTAAGTCCTTACAAGTTACAACCACAAACTTATCAACCCTATAGTACCTCTAAGCACATTAATCACGTAAGGCAGGCTTCAGCTGCAGGAGTGGACAGCCCCAAAAGGATTTAGGTGGAAAATTAATGTACAGTAATAGGGCTGACTGGTTCCAGCTGGAGTAGGAAACCTTTTTGCTGGAAATCACCACATCTGTCTTCTGAATTTTTCAGCGTCAGCTCCACTTTTCTTTCTACTGAATTTTGAAATTCCTTCATTTCTGGAAACCAGGCGGGGTCAAGTCACTGACCGTACGGTTCCTTCCACTGCACCCCTACCCCCCATCCCCATGACCCTCCAAACACACACACACACCACAGTCAGAAGCTGAAGGAGAATGGATCCTGGGAATATTTTGCATGGGTGAGGCAACAGGAAAAGGCCTGCCAGGCTCAAGACTCTACATTCCAAATCCGTCACATCTTCAGAGCAACACAGAACAAATACGGCCATGTCATACTTGAATTATTACATGCCAGTTTTATTTTTTTTTAGCTAGATACTAGAAGTAGGTGACTTAAAGGCCCCATTTCTTTCACACAATTCTGCCAGTGCACCCTACTTCTGTACCAAAGCTGAGAATCCAACTCCCCCCCCCATACAAAGTTCTGCCTAATGCCCTAGTATAATCAACATGGGCTACTGTTAAGACATATTATTTTACTGTTAATCCCAATTATTCAAACTAGATCTTATTGCATAAAATGGGACCTGTGCTAAAATAGCCCACGTTGATAACTTCCCCCTTAAGTGTTTTAATTTACAGATCTGCTTTACTGTAGACTTCAAGTAAACCTCTTCACTATACAGATAGTGGCTGAATAGTGTTGGGGCAGTTAGAGGAATGTTTAGTGGACTGCCTAGATTAGTGTATCTCAAACTGTGTGCCTCCTGAGATTCCAAGTGTGCCAAGGCACACTGAGGAGGAAGAGAGTTCTCCTAGGACAAGCAGGATGAGTCAGCCACATATGGGTGTTGTCCCAACAGCTCCCAATTTGCGGATAAGCTCTCCAATAGCTCAGAGAGATTTTTTTTTTTTTTTTCTCTGAGCACGTGCAGTGCCCAGGCCCCACTGGGCATGCCCGAGCCCTACCCATTTCCCCCTGCTTCCCCCTAATCCCCAGTCTTTAGTTTCCGCCCGTTCTCATCGGTCGGATTTTCTACAGCTCTCCATTACAACTTTTCTACTCATCAACTTGAAGATGCCTGAATCATCTAAAGAAACAACTGGGATGCAGGAGGAGGATGAACACATTGGATCCTCATGAATTGTGCGCCCACTGATTGGATCCGGCGCTCGAGGTTTCCGTGTTGCTTGCATTGTGCGCACATGTCACCACGTGCACGCAAGCTAAGGAAGAGGGCACTGAGAGACTTCATGAAGAGAAGTGAGGCCCGAGAATCTTCCTCCAGCAGCCATCCTCATCGGAATGCAGCAGCGGGGGATCCATAAGCTACAGCGGCAAGGAGCCTCCAGGATGCCCTGGCTCAGCTAATCCCCCCACCTGCACTTGGCCCGGTAGAGAAATATCTCCAGGAGTCCCTGCATGTTTCCGCTTATAGCCAGTCTCTGTAGGGCATAAAGAAGTGAGGCCCGAGAATCTTCCTCCAGCAGCCATCCTCATTGGAATGCAGCAGCGGGGGATCCACAAGCTATAGTGGCAAGGAACCTCCAGGATGCCCTGGCTCAGCTAATCCCCCCGCCTGCACTTGGCCCGGTAGAGAAATATCTCCTGGAGTCCCTGCATGTTGCCACTTACAGCCACCCTCTGCAGGGCAGCCGATAGGAGTCTCGCCAGACCGAGAGATCTCTCCAGGAGTCCCTGCATGTTACCACATACAGCCAGCCTCTGCAGGGCAGCCGATCGGGGTTCAAAGGTAAGTCCTATCTGCTTGTTTTTGGGAAAACCTCTGATAATCTGTTGCAGCCCCGAGGGCTCTGCCCCACCCTCCTCCCAATCTGAATTTAAGGAGAAAGAATCTCCCATGCTTCTTTCCCTTGGAGGGGACCTGCAGACCTCTCCCCCCAGTAGGAGACATGCTGCCCCAGAGTTCAGCTTTTAAAGGACATGCTGGAAAAAAAAAAAAAAACAACTCGATGTTTCTTTCCCTCTTGGGGTCCTGCAGAGTCTGCAATTCACACCTCTCCCACCCCGCCCCCCCCCTCCCCTCTCATGTTGGGAACGAGGAGTCTGCCTTTCTCAGCAGGGTGCTGATATCATCAGAGATGCGGCATGTCAGACCATGCCTCTCCAAAGGTGGGGGTTTGAAACTCCTCAGTCTAAAAAGCTGTTTGCTCTTCATAATACCTAGCTAGCTTTTCCAGCTAGCATGAGGGACTCTGATACTTTCATGATTTCTATAGCACTGAAAGGCATATGCAGCGCTGTACAGTTTAATATACAATAGGCAGTACAGCAGGAGAAGCCTACTCAAGAGGCATTATCACTCCTCTTTCTCTGCCTCCAGGCACAGTGGGAAACGCAGCCAGGAGCACTGGCACAGATGAAGGGGTGCATCCTGCCCCCTCTCTGCAGGCTCTCCCCCCCTCTCAAGAAGGACAGAGAAGGGCGGTGGGGTACATGGAGCCACCCAACCAGTCAAGTGGAGCAGCACATGAACCTGCGAACCACCAGGGGTGGGACCAGCAGCCACAGTTAATCCTCCTGCTGACCCAGTCCTTTCTCAGCGGGCTACACTCCCCACAATGCCCCCTTTAGAGGGAGCCATGCACAACAACATGGCGCGGTCCAGCGGCATGCCATGCACCCAAGCAACGGAGGAACAAGCTACACACCAGCCTCCAGCCACGCCCCGAGTCACCACTCACAAATAAATAAATGAATATTTACTAAAAAAAAAAAAAACAACAAAAAAACCCCACAAACGAGGACTCACCCCAAGTCCCTCCAGAAACTCACAGCCTTTCTCAAGATCCACGTGGGTGGACAACAAGTACCCAAGACAGAGTACTATAAGACCTGAACTACCAGTACCAGTACTTCACGCAGGCAGAGGCGTTTCCAGTCCACAAGAACCTCCTGGACTGCAGAGACAAGATTTGGCTGACTCCCTCCGTCAGGGCAACCAACATCAAGGAGACTGGGATTGAAGTACCAGATCTTTCCAGCCCAGGGATTCGACAACCCGCAGCAGCCATACATGGACATTGTGGTAGCTTAAGAGAAACAGGGCAGCACGACCCCCCCCAACCCCCATCAGGGAAGGACCTGAAAAACCCTGGTTTCCATGGGGAAAAAGACCTTCGAGGGCGCAATGCTGAGCGCACGAATTGCTGCGCTCCAGTTCCAGATGCAGCTTTATCAGGAGGCCAGTGAAAGGAAATAAATAAATAAAATAAAATAGGGACTCCAGCTCACTACTGAGCCAGTCCACACTGGCAGCAGTCTGTGCCCCAGCGCTCGCAACAGTAACATAACTGCTACGCAAACAAACACCGCCAGAGGGGCAGGGGCATCCAAGGGCAGCCCTCTCCCCAAGACAAAAACAGAACCTTGACCACCCTCCGGCCCAGCAGGATTAGATTGTCTGCGAAGGCTTGGCCCAGGATCACCATCGACCAGTGGGCCCTCAGCATCATCAAGCAGGGATTCCGAATTCGTCTTCACTCCACCCCCCCCCCCCGAGTGGGCGGGGCACCCTCCATCTGACGACCCAATTTTCCTGCAGCAAGGAGAGGACCTGCTTCGGCAGAATCAATAGAGGCGGTGACGAACAGAGGAGATCACCAAGGGGTTTCTACTCCAGGAACCCCCGCGTCACCATAGACAAGGACAACACTCGTTCCTGGATCTCTGCAAGCTCAACAGGTGCATACACAAGGTCCAGATGCACTCTCTGGGTACAGTCTTGGCCCTGCTACAGCCCGAGTATTGGCTAGTATCCCATGCACCCAGCCCACAGGAGGCATCGTCGCTTCTATAGCCAAGACAGACGCCTCCAGTACAAGGTCCTGCCCCTTGGACTCTCAACGGCTCCAAGAGCGTTCACAAAGTGCGTGGCAGTGGCACATCCTCGCCTTCAAGGGGTGTGCGTCCTATCTTATCTCGACAGCTGGCAGCCCCGTCAACCACCATAACCCTCCTCCAAGAACTGGGGTTCCTCATCAACTACATGAAATCCCACCTGTTACCCACCCAGGGGATATCGTTCATCTGGGCAGTCATCGACACCATGCAGACCAAGGCCGTCCTACGGGACTACCAGATCGACGCCATGACATCCCTGGCCCAGTGCATCCCTGCCAGCAGCTCATCGTCAGCAAGCTCCGGTCTTTGTTGTGCAGCACACCAGACTACTCATGAGATCCCTGAAAGGGCACCTCAGACGTCACTGGGACCAGTGTACCCAACCTCTGACCACCCACCTACTGGAGCTCAGGGCCATAGGGAATGCCCTCGAAACCTTCAAACAGGCAGGGCAGTCCTCACCCAAACAGAAAACCAGGTGGCCTTGCACTATATCAACAAACAGGGAGGGACAGGGTCAACCTCGCTATGCAAGGAAGCTTGCCACATGTGGGAGTTCTCCAACTCCATTCAATGCCCCATCCAGGCAACTTACCTCCCGTGGGAGCAGAACAACCTGGCAGAAAGACTCAACCACCAGCTGGATCCTGATGAGTGGTGTCTCAACCCAGCGGCGATGAAGAAGATCTTCAGCACCTGGGGCACACCGAGCATCGACCTGTTTGCAACCGAACCAAACTCAAAATACTCGACCTTCTGCGCAAAGAGATCAACCCATCGCCGTCTCAGCCCCGACGGTCTGTCTGTGAGTTGGAACCATGGACTCTTATATGCCTACCCGCCACACCCTAAGTCCTGCAGAAGATTCTTCAGGACAGAGCAACGGTGATCATGATTGCCCTGTTCAGGCCCCTGGAACCATGGTTCCCGTTCCGGCAAGGGATAGCGGTTCACCCACCTCTCCCCCTTCCCGATCAGTGCAGTTATCATTACACAACGTGGGAACCTTACCCTCCACCATGACCTGCGTTACTTAGCCCTGACCGCATGGATGATGAGAGGATGAACCTACCACAAGACGTGGAGCACACTCTTATGGCAGCCAGAAGACCTTCAACCAGAAAACGCTATGGGTTGAAAGGGAGAAGGTTCCGCTACCAGTGCACAGACACGCAGTGAGACCCCTACAACTGCCCCATACCGGACATCCTGCAGTACATAATGAGCTTATCTCAGGGGGACCTAAAACCCACTTCCATCAAGGTCCACCTAAGTGCAATCGCGGCATACCACGCTGGCCTAGACAACAAACCAGTGTCGAGGCATCCAGGAATCACAAAATTTCATTTCATGATAACTTTCCCCTTAAGTGTTTTAATTTACAGATCTGCTTTACTGTAGACTTCAAGTAAACCTCTTCACTATACAGATAGTGGCTGAATAGTGTTGGGGCAGTTAGGGGAATGTTTAGTGGACTGCCTAGATTAGTGTATCTCAAACTGTGTGCCTCCTGAGATTCCAAGTGTGCCAAGGCACACTGAGGAGGAAGAGAGGTGCCTGTCAGCTGACTTCCCTATACGGTACAGCGCCAGCACTGCTCAATTCGTTGAAGGCCTGCACGTTTCCCCCTTTTCTCTAGCGTCCTCCAGCTTCCCCCCTGGACTCCCGGTCTCACCTTTAAAGCTAATTACAGCAGCCTGCAGAGGATCACCGGTAGGTAAAATGATTTTATTTTCAATATAGTGATTGAAATGTGTCGGTTTTGAGAATTTGTATCTACTGTGTATATTGTGTGTATATGAGAAATGAATGGAAAAAATTGCATTACAATTAATAAAGGCGTTGGGATCTGGGGCAGAGCATGGGTGGACCTAAAAGGTATGTGGTTGGGGTACTCAGTTGATATTTGTTAGATTTAGGGGGTACTTAGCTTGAGAAACACTGTTGTAGGCAATCTGCTGGCACCAGTGCCTCTCCTTCTTTCTGGCCCTCTTCCTGCTGGCACCCCGTACTGGCGTCTCAGGGTCTATCTGGAGGGCCTCTGCACATGTGCGGACGTTGACGTGATGATGTCATGAATATATGTGATTTCATCACAGTGACGTCCACACACTTCTGGGTGCTTCAAGCCATGGCCACTACATTTAGTGTGCCCCGGCTCGAGAAAGTTTGAGACACTGGTCTAGATAATACTGTTGAAAATCCATGGACAAAAGACATATGTAGCAGTGCTCACTAGACATAGAAATTCAAATGAATAGCGAGCTCACTGTTGCTGCTGCAGGGGCAGCCCTATAATGAGGCCAACTGAGGCAGAGGCCTCAGGTGGCACTCTTCTGGGAGTGGCATCCTGCTGCTCGCCGCCTTCCTGCACGTTACCTCTACCTTCCCCGGCATCTCTCCTTACTTTCCCTAATCCCAAAGCAGAGATTTCCCCTCTTCCTCAACCCCCCACCCCACAATTCTACCTTTAATTGTTCCAAAGGTTGGCAATTCACACACGCTGCCCGTCTGAGGCTGGCCCAACATCTTCTCTCTACTGCAGCCCACCCCAGAGGATACAGGAAGTTATGTCAAAGAGCATGGGCCGAAGTAGAGAGAAGAGGTCGGGATGGAACAATTAAAGGCAGAATATGGGGGTGGAACTCTCTCATCATTCCAGGGAGGAGGGAGGGTGCCCTCTCATCATTCGCCTCAGGCAGCAGATTGCCTTGGGCCACTCCTGTGCTGCTGTATTACCTACTGTATAAGAGCAGTCACAATGTTGGCATGTGTTAGCTTCTCTATTCTATGGTCTCACATTCACCAGGCAAAAAACTTTCAAGAAACTACTAGTGGGCTTAAAAGGTTTCCCTAAAAGAGCAATGACTAATCAGAGTGTGGCGCTCTCCTTTGGGACAGCAGGTGAAGTGCTGACTTTAAGGAAAGCTTCCGTTGCCTTAGTGCAGTCATCAGTGGTCTATTAAATCAGCTTACCAGTGGAGCCATGGGATGAGGGAGGGAAGGAAGAGTGCTGCTAGCCCCATCTTTGCTCCTAGTAAAAAAATAAAAATAAAAACAGACTCTCCTACTGCCTCATTCACATTTCACTGGAAATTGGTTCAAAAGTTCAAGTTGTTATTTTGGTGGCATGGTGGAGGGAGTTTCCACATTTCTCTGGAAGTTGCTAGAGTGCCCTGGGAGAAGGAGGGTGGTTTCCATGTGTCTCTAGAAGTTCTTGGAATGATTTAAGGCAGGAAAGGAGCAGTGTCTGATTGACTGACTGCCCATTAGTACAAATACTTATTGTTATTGCAAGTATACAATGCTATACAGTGGTGATAAGTATTCAGTGTATGAGAAGTCCCTGCCCTAATGAGCTTACTATCTATAGGACTGATGCAGATAGATACCACAGGCCTAACTGCATGGTTACTTAAGGTTGTACATGGGTTGCATGTTCCAAGCAACGCAGAGGGTGCTTGTGAATAGGTAAGGGCTTTTGATACACAGTTAGCACAAGAATATTTTCATTGGACCTGAGACAGCATACAAGGGGGGTTGTGGCGAGGATTTTATGCCAGTTTTGAGATGTAACTGCCCATTTTGTCTCGTTTTGCAACCAAAAGGAAGCCTCAGCAAGTTTCAAAAGCGGACACGTGCAAATGTCTGAACAAAACCAAAAGTGCCAACACAGTTCGGTGCTTGTTCATCGGCAACTAAATATGAAACTCACCAAGAATATTATGTGCAAGCAATTTTTGCAAGGTTCATATTTTGGCACAGAAGAACAGGTGCTAATGTATACTGACACTTTCAAATTTTGTTTCGACGTGTGCACGAAAAGCCATGCTTACCATAAAATGTTTCAGTGCAAATGTCCAGCACAGTCCCCACACACACACACACACACACACACTTGCTGCAAGTGTTCCATGCATAAAATTTGCATGCCATTATATTTATGCATGACATGGTATTACATTCATGGTAGAAGCCACATGCTCCAACATCCGTACATGGCTCTATCACAAGCTTTTCTGCATCAGCCTCCAAGTGATGTGCTTTCATTTGAAATGAAGGGCCTCAATGAACAGGAACCCATCTTTACTGACCAAACATGAGCCATGTTTCGGCATACAACGCCTGCATCAAGGGTCAGCAAAGTTTCCACAATGCCTCATAAAACAAGAAAAATGCAGTACAATACACTTGAGAACAATTGTATAATTTATTTATTTAATTTTCTATACCATTCTCCCAAGGGAGTTCAGAACAGTTTACATGAATGGATTCAGGTACTCAAGTATTTTTCCCCATCTGTCCTGGTGAGCTCACAGTCTATCTAATGTACCTGGGGCAATGGGGGATTAACACCCCCTTTTATAAAACTGCAGAAGCAGTTTTTAGCCCAGGCCAGTGTGCTGAATGTTCCGATGCTCATAGGAACTCTTATGTGTGTCGGGGGCAGTGCAGAGCATTCAGCGCACTGGCCTGCGCTAAAAACCGCTTTTGCGGTTTTGTAAAAAAAAAAAGGGGGGGGGGGGTAAGTGACTTGCCCAGGGTCAGAAAGAGAAGCGTGGGTTTGAACCAGGGCGCTGAGGCTGTAGCTTTAACCACTGCTAAAATATCAAAAAGCCTAAGAATATATGTATTTGAGGAGGGGTCAGTCTCAAGTACAAATCAATCCCAAAGACCTGCTCCTAGTCCTTTGTATTCTATCTTTGCACATGCACACCTACCATTCAAAAGGAAGAAATTGTATTAAGTTTACACAGGGTGACTAATCAGTTCATGGGAACTTCCTAAAAATTAACCACTGCACCACACTTGATAATGTTCAACAGCTCATGTCAATCAAAGCACCCATTTCCATCCATATCATAAAGCTTGAAATACCATCGGTTTTACGAGGCCCTTTGTGTTTTTTATTTGAGTTGTTTCAGTGTACTTTGACCCTCTTCATGTTTTTCATTCATTTGAAACAACATCAATACATCATTAACAAATGAAACAGATGCAGAAAAAAACCCAAAAACTTGGTGGCAAATGCCAAAATATAGACATCACAAAGAGACATGGCTAATACCAATTTTGTAATGGCATTAGGGCAGGGGTGCCCAACATGTCGATCGCGATCTACCAGTTGATCACAAAGGCAAAGCAAGTTGATCGTGGAGCCCTGCCTTTCCAGTATTCTCCCTAGCGTCTTTTAGCCAGGCGTTCCCCCCAGCTAATTTAGGTGAGCGCCCAGCTGTCTTCCTCAAATGACACGTTTCCCCCTCAGAGTCCTCCGGATTCTTCCCTGGTCTCACTGTCTCACCTTTAAAGCTAATTACAGCAGCCTACAGAACGAACCCAGCAGGCTGCCGTCAGCCTCCACAGTACATTCCCTCTGCCACAGTCCTGCCCCTGACGTCAGAGGCGATGCAGGACTGCGGCAGAGGGAACTTGCTGCAGAGGCCGACGACAGCCTGCTAGGTACATTCTGCAGGCAGCTATAATTGGTCCTCAATAAGCGGTGGTCACAGTGCAGACGATGTGGGTGTGGGAAGCAGCAGAAGTAAGGCCCCGCTCATTGTGGTAAGGCTGTGCATATTGCGAGGGCCCTGGCAGGATGGGGGTTGCCTTAGAGCCGCTGGATGTGGACGGAGGAGAGAGAGAGACAAAAGAATCTTGAGGAGGGGTGGGAAAGCAGACTTGAACCAAAAGGGAGGGGGGAAGGTAGGGCAGATGTTGGACTAGAGCAGGGGTGCCCAACGCGTCGATCGCGATCGACCAGTAGCTCAGGAAGGCAACGCGAGTCGATCGCGGAGCCTATCCCGGGCTCTGTGATAGACTCGTGTTGCCGTCCTGATCTACGGGCCGATCAGCCTTCCTCTCCAGTGTTCTTTCTCCCTAGGGCCTTTTAGCTGGGCGATCCGCCCAGCTGTCATCTGCCGCTGCTGAACAAAAAACCGGCTTGGAGATTTCAGCCCGTAGCGAACTTATGCTCCGGGCTCTAACGTGTGCGTGCCGGCTTCTCTTCTCTTCCCTCCGAAACCGGAAGTTATGTCCGGAGGGGGAGGGGAGAAGGGAAGCCGGCGCGCACATGTTGAGAGCCCTGAAGCAAGCGTTCGCTACGGGCTAATGCGGGAGACAAGCATTTGTTCTTCTTCCTGCCGGGTCCTGCCTACTTTCTGTTTCCGCGAAGGCAGGACCCGGCAGCATTTCCCCTAATAGGTCGATCACGATCTTGGGCTGATCAGCCTTCCTCTTCCCGATGGCAGAATTGACGTCGGGGAGAGGAATGCTGGTTGGCCGAAGCAGGGAGAGCTTGGGGCCTGTTATTGGTGGCGTTTGGGTCCTGGTCCCCGATGGCAATGGCAGTGGCAGTGACTTGGGGGAGGGCAGGGAGAAAGAAAGAAAAAGGGCAGGCAGGGAGACAGAAGGAAAGAAGAGAAACAGAAAAAAATGAAAGGGAGGCAGAGAGAAAGAAAGGGCAGGGAAGAGGAAGGAAAAGTTGGGGGAAGGAATGAGGTCTGGAGGAGAGGAAGCATACAGGCTAAAAGAAGGGAAGAAAGATTGTATGCACAGTCAGAAGAAGAAAGTGCAACCAGAGACTCATGAAATCACCAGACAAGGTAGGGAAAATGATTTTATTTTAAATTTAGTGATCAAAATGTGTCTGAATTTATATCTGCTGTCTATATTTTACACTAAGGTCCCCTTTTACTAAACCGCATAGAGGTTTTTAGCGCAGGGAGCCTAGGAGTGTCGAGAGCAGCGCTGGGCATTCAGCGCAGCTCCCTGCACTAAAAACTGCTAACGTGGTTTAGTAAAAAGGGAGGGAGTATATTTGTCTATTTTTGTATGGTTGTTACTGAAGTGATAGTGCATAGAGTCATCTGCTTTGACCTCTTTGAAAACCCTGGAATAGGAATGATGATTAACATTTTCTATGCGTAAGTTGTGTTTTTTTAAAATTTTATTGTTGGTAGATCATTGTGACTTGGTCATTTAAAAAGTAGCTCGCAAGCCCAAAAAGTGTGGGCACCCCTGGACTAGAGGGATTAGAGAGGGGAAACACCCTGAACTGAGGAGAGGGAGATGCCAGGCCCCAGGGAAGGGGAAGACAAAGAGAGTGAGAGAGACAGAAAGACCTGGATCAAAGGTGGGAGGACTCAAAATGTTAGCAGAAAGAAGGCAGAGAGGGAGAAACCTGAAACAAAGGGGAGGCAGAAGAGAGGGAGGCAGATGTTGGACTTGGGGGTATATAGAGGAAAGAGAGAGACTGCAGAGAGGTGGAAAGATTCTGGACCAGGGAGGGAGGAAGGAGAGAGAGAGGCAGAGAAAGACCTGGAAGAAAGGAGAACAAATGCTGGATGGGGGGGGGGGAGGTTTGTAAGCAGAAGAAAGACAGAGAGAGAGAGGCCTGAACCAAAGGGGAAAGATAGGAGGCAGATGCTGGACTATGAGAGGTGCAGACAAAAGAGACAGAGGGGGAGAGACCCTGAGGATGAACAGAGAGATGCAAGATCATAACAGAGGTGGGAGAGAGAGGGAGACATGTTGCCAATAGGGGTGGAGGAGAGAGGAAGAAAAACTGGATTCCTGGAGGGACAGAGAGAGATGTTGGTTGGGGAATGGAATGAGGTCTCAAGGAGAGGAAGCATTCAAGAGGCAGAAAGAAATATTGGATGCACAGTCAGAAGGAAGTGCAACCAGAGACTCATGACATCACCAGACAACAAAAAGTAGGAAAAATGATTTTATTTTCAATTTAGTGATCATAATGTGTCAGTTTTGAGAATTTATATCTGCTGTCAATATTTTGCACTATATTTGTCTATTTTTCTATAGTTGTTACTGAGGTGACATTGCATATTTTAAAGCCTTAACATCTTTGAAAAAAAACTGAATATAAATGATAATTAACATTTTCTCTGCACACAGTGTGCTTTGTGTTTTTTAAATTTTTATTCTTGGTAGATCATTTTGACTTGGTCATTTTACAAGTAGCTCACAAGCCAAAAAACTGTGGGCACCCCTGCATTAGGGTATGCCTAACCTATTGTAGAATTCTAACGCAAAGCAAACTTGATGTGCCAATACCTAGGCATGACTACTTATGCCATGTCAATGGAAGGCACAAATTGCCATACTTAAGTGTGCCTTTCAGCATGCACAAATCCTAGTATTCTCTAAATTGCAATGTCACTAGTAAAGAGTGAGACCATTGTTTTGGCAGAGGTTTAGAGCTGGATTTTCTGAGGCAGTTTTGGCAAAACGTGTCAAAACTCAGGAATGTTTAACACAGATAAGCACACTATTTTTTTGTTGTTTTAATTCCGAAGTGCTGGAGGAGCCTAAGGCTCCCGGGCCTATTCTAATTGGCCCAGGTGCCTCAGGCCCCACCTGTGGGTGGGGTTTCTTCCACCTGGGCCAATCCGGCCCCATTCAGGACCCGGCTGGCCTGCCGGACAGGCGGGCTTAGCACCCGTTAGGGTGGCGGTCTGGCCAATGTTCAGGTACGGGGAAAGGGTGGGGGGGTCGTGGAGTCGGCCGGGGGGGTCATGAGTCGGCGGGGGAGTCCGATCGGGGGTTCTGGGGGGGGGCGGTCGTTGGGGGGAGGGGGTTGTGTCGAGGGCAGGAGAGCCTGGGATCCCTCCTGCACGTATTGTAGTGGGGGGTAGGGAGTCGCCGGGGCCAGGGGGGCTTGGGCTCCCTCCTGGCCCAATCCAGTAGGGGGGGGGGAGTCATCGGGGCCAGGAGAGCTTGGGCTCTCTCCTGGCCCGTTAAATCGGAGGGGGGGGTCGCCGGGGCCAGGAGAGCTTGGGTTCCCTCCTGGCCAGATCGAGTCGGGGGGGGGCACGATCGCCGGGGCAAGAGGCCTTGGGCTCCCTTGCCGCGACTGCCGCGGGGCAAGAAGGCTTGGGCTCCCTCTTGCCCCGATGTTGTCGGGGGGGTCGCGGTTGGACGGGGCAAGAGGGCTTGAGCTCCCTCTTGCCCCGATGTTGTCGGGGGGGGGGGGGGATCACGGTTCGACATGGCAGGAGGGCTTGGGCACCCTCCTGCCTGGATCATTGTGGGGGGGGGGGGGGTGTTCTGTAACCGGTGTTGTTTTTGACAGACACTGGTTACAGAATCCAACTTTTAGGCAAAGGACTGGTCCTCCTTCGCCTAAAAGCCCTTCTGTTGGACGTTTGGGGCTTAGGCGTTTTTTTGGTTCATTATGGCCAAAAAGTGTAGGCGTCGTGGGGGTGTACTTTTAGACGTAGTGGTGACCTGGGCGTTTAGTAGAGGCAGGCCATAATCAAAACAAGGATGTTTGTTTTGGTTATGGACACTTTCCCTGCTTCTGCTTTGAACGTTTAAGGCCAAAAGGGGACTTAGATGTTTTTTTTTATTATGCCCCTCTAAATGTTCAGATGCTGCTTTGACACTCATAGAATTCCTATGAGCGTCAGAGTATTTAGCACTCTACGCCATGATAGAAACCTCTACCGCGGCTTAGTAAAAGACAGCCAAAGATAGGACTGTGTTTTATGAAGTATTACTTAAGCAGTTATCCTAGCTGGTTATGTGCTGAACATCAGTATTTAATTGACTAAGTGCCGACTCCGTCCCAGGAAAGCCCATAAAGCAGCCAGTTTTGGCTTAGGCACTAAGGCCCATATTCTATAAATGGCGCCATTTTAAAAATTTTTTTAAATGTGCCTACCAGCGCCTAGAAAACCAGTGCTTTCATCATGTCTACTGCCTTAGAATGCCTAAGGTCAAAGTAGGTGTGGTTAATGCCAGAAACGACCTTAGGCATTCTAAGGTGTCTCTAAAGACATGATTCTTGTCAAAGGTAGGTGCTGGAAATGTAGGCCTTTAAAAGCCTGGCCCACATTTCCGGCTCTTACCTTTGACAAAAGCCATGATTCTTTTTTTTTTTTTTTTTTTTAATCTTTATTAAATTTCCAAACTACCATTGTGCAAACAAACAATTTCAATATACATAATATTGCAATATAAACGGCACTGTTACGTGATTGACTTGCGATTGGCAGCCATTTTATAGGCGGTTGCTGATAACAGTGGTGCTTATAGAATCCAGCCCTTAACTGGGCATTTTCAGTGGTACTACCAGTTAAGTGCTGCTGGATTTGACTGATTAGCCCTGACAAGGGATTTAAATGACCAGGAGCCATTTCTGGCAGTTTAAATATTTTTTTTTTAGAGGGAAGGAAATCCTCAAAACAATATCCACAGTAAATTGCTTTATAAATAAATGTCCACCCTAGTAACCATGTATGTTACTATTTATGGGTGTAAACTTATTTGTATGGAACCATAAGAGGGGGGATTAAGGATGGGTTTGCATTTATGCATATAGCTTTTGAGCTTCGATACAATTTGGGTGTGTTTTTTCTTTGGGAAATGACCTACACAACATGAATCATCACTACATCCTGAGTGCTTCACAGTATAAATAAAAACAAACAATAAAATAACCACAGCATCCTCACACTCATCAAATTATAGCACCCCTAAACCCCCTGGTACCTGTAAATATGCCCAGGTTATTTTCAATGTTAAAATCTATTGGTAAAAGATTTCCAGTAATTAAAAAAATTTTCCCCGAGTCCAAAACCTGCGGGGGTTTCATTTGGGCCCCACAAATGAAACTTTTCATAGGTCTAGTTCTCCAATGTTAAAAGCATCCAAATATGGTCCCCAGATATTCCTTGTGAACCACTTTAGGAAAAAAAACAAAAAACCCAGGAATAAGGGCTCCTTTTACAAAGGTGCGCTAGTGTTTTTATTTTTATTTTTTTATTTATTCAATTTTCTCTACCGTTCTCCCAGGGGAGCTCAGAACGGTTTACATGCATTTATTCAGGTACTCAAGCATTTTTCCCTGTCTGTCCCAATGGGCTCACAATCTATCTAACGTACCTGGGGCAACAGGGGGGATTAAGTGACTTGCCCAGTGTCACAAGGAGCAGCGCGGGATTGAACCCACAACCTCAGGGTGCTGAGGTTGCAGCTTTAACCACCGCGCCACTCTGCGCTACCCAAAAAACTACTGCCTGCTCAAGAGGTGGCGGTAGCAGCTAGTTTGCATGACATTTTAGCGCGCGCTATTCCGTGCGTTAAGGCCCTAACGCACCTTTGTAAAAGGAGCCCTAAGTTAGGGAGATTCTGCATCCTAAATAAGAACTTGGAATACAATTATTTTTTAGATAAGTCCAAGCACCAGAGCAGGTGGCTAAAATGCAATGGCAGAGAAGGTGAGACATAATAGTTACAGCATCAGCAACCCTGCATACACTCATATAGGAAGTGCAAAAGTGGCATTGTGAGTCTCAAAGGTGAAGGGGAGGAATATGTAGAGCCTGATAAAGATAAGGTTGAAGAGCTTAACAAATATTTCTGTTCTGTGTTCACAGATGAAACACTGGGAGTAGGACCGCAGAAGACAAAGCAAATAGGAATGGAGGTGTGGCAGACCCTGATGGTTTTCAGAGGATTGTGTTCGTGAGGAGCTCACTAAACTGAAGGTGGGCAAAGCAATGGGGCCAGATGGTGTACATCCGAGGGTACTGATGGAACTTAGGAAAATTTTGGCAGCTCTGCTGGCTGACCTTTAAAATGCTTTCCTAGGGTCGGGAGTGGAGAAAGGCAAAGGTGGTCCCTGTCCACAAAAATAGAAGTAAGGAACAAGCAGGGAACTGCTTAAATCTGACTTCTGTGGTAAGCAAACTAATGGAAACACTTTTAAAACAGAGAATAGTGCAGTTTCTGGAATCCAGTGGATTACCCAGGGCAACATGGATTCACTAGAGGCAATCAGGTCTTGTCAGACAAATCTGAGTAACCAGAGAATTGGATAGAGGGAGAGTGCTAAATGTGGTGTATTTAGATTTTAGCAAAGCCTTTGACAGTGTTCCACACAGGTGTCTAATAAATAAACTGAGTGCCCTCAGTATGGGCCCCCACAGGAATAGACTGGGTCAAGAAATGGTTGCATGGAAGGCAACAGAGGGTAGTGGTCAATTGAGATTGCTCTGAGGAAAGGGCTGGTACCAATGGTGTGCCTCAAAGTTTGGTTCTTGGGCCTGTTCAACATTTTTGTAAGCAATATTACCTGAAGGGCTGACTGGTAAGATTTGCCTCTTTGCAGATAATACCAAAATATACAATATAGTAGACACCCCTGATGGTATGGAAAATATGAGGAAGGACCTAGCGAAGCTTAAGGAATGGTCTGAAATTTGACAGCTAAGATGTAATGCTAAGAAATGCAAGGTCATGCATTTGGGCTGCAAAAACCTGAGGGAATGGTACAGTTTAGGGGGTAAAGAACTTTTGTGCATGAAAGAGGAGCGGGACTTGGATGTGACAATATGATGATCTTAAAGCGGCCAAACAGGTTGAAAAGGTAACGGTGAAAGCTAGAAGGATGATTGGTGCATAAGGAGAGACATGGCCAGTAGGAAAAAGGAGGTATTGATGCCCCTGTATAAAACTCTGGTGAGACCTCATTTAGAATATTGTATACAATTCTGGAGATCACACCTTCAAAAAGATAAACTGGATAAAGACGGTCCAGAGGAAGGCTATTACACTGGTCAGTGATCTTCATTATAAGGCAAATGGGAACAGACTCAAAGATTTCAATATGTATACTTTGGAGGAACAGTGGGAGAAGGGAGATATGAAAGAGACAATTACATTACATTACATTACATTAGTGACTTCTATTCCGCCCATACCTTGCAGTTCTAGGCGGATTACAAAAGAAGCTAACTGGAACATATCCAGGAAAGTTACAATTATGGATATAGGATTACAAAAAGACAAATGGACATTTCCAGGAGAATTACAATTTAGGGAGCTGTTTACATGGTTGAGACTTTGAAGAGAAAAATTGCAAGAGTAGAAGAGACTTTGAGGGGGAATTTACAAGGGGGGGGGGGGAATGACAAGGGGAAGCGTTAAGATATCTGGATAAATTTTTTGAATAGCAGGGTTTTGATTTCTTTTCGATACCTATGTGACATAAATACACGAGGCGACTCTTAATTGAAAGGAAACTCCAGTGTGAGAGGGTGTTGAATGAGGTTAAGCGATGTTAGGTCCTGGAGTATTCTGAGTAAATACTTTTTTACAGAAAGTGTAGTAGATGTATGAAATAGTCTCCCAGTAAATTGTCTGAATTCAAGAAAGTGTGAAACTGGCACCTGGGATCTCTTAGGGAGAGGAGATAGTGGATGTTGCGGAAGGGCAGACTGGATGGGTCATTTGGCCTTTATCTTTCAACATGGTTCTATGCTTCTCTGTTTTGAATATATTTTATGAGTTACATAAGAACATAAGAAGTTGCCTCCACTGGGTCAGACCAGAGGTCCATCGCGCCCAGCGGTCCGCTCCCGCGGCCGCCCATCAGGTCTGTGACCTGTGAAGTGGTTTCTGACCATTTCTATAACCTACCTCTAGTTCTATCTGTTCCCCTCAATCCCCTTATCCTTTAGGAACCTATCCAAACCTTCCTTGAACCCCTGTAATGTGCTCTGGCCTATCACATCCTCCGGAAGCGCGTTCCATGTGTTCACCACCCTGTGCTGTTTTTCTTAGAAACATTCAATGTCTCATTGTCTTGTGGTCATTTCTCATTTTTTTTAAAATCTAGAACTGGTTTGATTTTTGTTTTATTCTTAAACAAATACAGGGGTCCTTTTACTAAGGCCCGCTAGCCGTTTTAGCGCACGCTAAATATTAGCATGCGCTAAATGCTAACACGTCCATAGAATATAATGGGCACGTTAGCGTTTAGAACGCTAACTCGGCTAGTGCGTCTTAGTAAAAGAGGGGGCTAGTGACTTATTTTTCTGGGCTTTGGGGAGGAAAGACAAGTTTAGCCATTACAGTTTGACTTATGCTCACTGTATGTCTATGAATTTTAGAATTGTAATGGTACTGTATCCATGTATGGAGTTTGTTTATTTTGCTCACCCTAGCGCACATTCCATGAGTACTTTCTACCTGTGGATTTTGCAGGAGGTAAGCACTTTCAGTCACCTTTTAAACCAATTATTCTAACCAGCATTTGAGGTGGTTTCTAAATAAACAATGTAATACAAATACAAAATAGCTTTAGAGAGCGTACATTATAAAATGATAAAATACTGTACATGAAAAGCCCAATGGTGTAAAAATGATAAACTATAGGGCTCCTTTTATGAAGGTGCACTAGCATTTTTAATGCACGCACCGGATTAAGCTAGCCGAAAAACTACTGCCTACTCAAGAGGAGGCGGTAGCGGCTAACGGGTGCTATTCCGCGCACAAGTACAAGGAGGCACTCGGAGAAACTGAAAGGGGACAGGTTTAGAACCAATGCCAGGAAGTTCTTCTTCACCCAGAGAGTGGTGGACACATGGAACGCACTCCCAGAGGTTGTGATAGGGCAGAACACACTACAGGGATTCAAAGAAGGTTTGGATAAATTCCTGAAGGATAAGGGGATTGAGGGGTACGGATAGAAGTAGAGATAGGTTATAGGAAGAGTCAGGGACCACTTGACAGGTCATGGACCTGATGGGCCGCCGCGGGTGTGGACTGCTGGGCGCGATGGACCTCTGGTCTAACCCAGTGGAGGAAACTTCTTATGTTAAGGCCCTAACACGCCTTCGTAAAAGGAGCCCATAGTATCAAGTGTAGAGCAGCAAAAGATTCACTATAAACAGGAGTAAATAAACCACCCAGACTTTGAGGGTTGTTTTAACCTTTAAAATAAAACTGAGGTTGTAATTTCTCTTTCAATTCTACCCCCCCTCCCCCCACACACACACACTTTTTGAAAGAGCTCACAGGCCTATGTTTTTGGAACATTCTTTTTAAAGGCAGAAATATGTGCATGGCTTTGATTATTCAGAACTGTGTGCACTCTTAACTCTCTCTCAACCCAACCCTGCTCTGGCTACAAGTGCACATATTGTAATTTTACTCACGTGTACAGTAAACAGTATTCAACGAGCCAGGAAAATGGAAATATTTCCCCTCATAGTTGGCAGATTACAAAAGTCATTTAAACATGCGAGAGGATGTTCTGAAAATTGCCTGCCCTGTATGCAGAGGTAACCCAGGATGGGGTTAGGCCAGGGGAGCCAATAATGCACTTGGTTTTCAATGCATTATTTTTGCAGAGAAAAGGTTGAAATCTCAGCAGACTTTCTTTGAGCCATTTTCAAAATGTAACGGTGCTCCTACTTTCCCTTTGAAAACTAATGTAAAAATCCAGAAGTACAGTACCTGTATACTTTATGTTTACCCACAAAATTATGTAAATTGCCCAGATAATACAGCATGTGGATATATTGTATGTATGTATGTGAATAAATCACATGTGTTCAGTGCAAGCTTCTAAGGTGATGTATATATTAAGGAACATTCCATAGGAACCACTAAGAGCCACAAGTGAACCCCATCTTCCATCATAACTCAGGGACCTACCTGTTCAGGAAACTGAGCTGGCAAGATACGGAAGAGTAGCCCAGTGGTTAACACAGTGGTTTAAGAACTGTAGAAACCAGGGTTCAAATCCAACTATCCTATTCCTTGCGACAGTAGAGAACTTGATCCTCAACTGCTTAAGGTACGAATCAAAAAGTAAAGGCAACTGTTAAATTACACAATAACCAGAACTGAGCTAGCAAAATGCCTGTACTTGTACATTGCCTGTTGGGTAGTTTGTCCAAGCACAGCGCAGTGCTTGGCCTTTGGTCGTGTGGCAGCCACGAGGTCAGAAACATGGATGTTCTATTGCAGGGGTGCCCAATAGGTCGATCGCGATCGACCGGTAGCTCGCCAAGGCAAAGTGAGTCGATCATCCAGGACTCCCTTTGCCTTGGCGATCTATCGGGCCGATAAATCTTCCTCTCCCCGACGTCAATTCTGCCGTTGGAGAGGAAGTTCGGGCCAGCCAATCGCTGCCTGGCTGGGCGGAACTTCCTCTCCGACGGCAGAATTGACGTCGGGGAGAGGAAGATTGATCGGCCCGAAGCAGAGAGAGCATGGGGCGGCGGCGGCTTTGGGGCCTTTTATCCATTGGTGGCATTTGGGTCCTGTTCCCCGATGGCAGCGGCAGCGGCAGTGGCAGTGGCTTGGGGAAGGGTAGGGAGAAAGAAAGAAAGGGGCGCAGGCAGGGAGACAGAAGGAAAGAAGAGAAACAGGAAAAAAAGAAAGGGGGCATGAAGAGAGAAAGAAAGAAAGAAAGAAAGGGAGAGAGGAAAAAAAAGTTGGGGGAGGGAATGAGGTTTGGAGGAGAGGAAGCATACAGGCTGAAAGAAAGATTGGATGCACAGTCAGAAGAAGAAAGTGCAACCAGAGACTCATGAAATCACCAGACAAGGTAGGAAAAATTATTTTATTTTAAATTTAGTGATCAAAATGTGTCTGAATTTATATCTGCTGTCTATATTTTACAATATGGTCCCCTATTACTAAACCACAATAGTGGTTTTTAGCGCAGGGAGCCTATGAGCGTCGAGAGCAGCGCTGGGCATTCAGCGCAGCTCCCTGCGCTAAAAAATGCTATTGTAGTTTAGTAAAAAGGGAGGGGGGTGGGTATTTGTCTATTTTTGTATGGTTGTTACTGAGGTGACAGTGCAAAGAGTCATCTGCTTTGACATCTTTGAAAAAACCCCGGAATAGGAATGATAATTAACAATTCTATGCGTACAGTGTGCGTTGTGTTTTTTTTTTAATTTTATTGTTGGTAGATCATTTTGACTTGGTCATTTTAAAAGTAACTCGCGAGTCAAAAAAGTGTGGGCACCCCTGTTCTATTGCAAGACTGCATCATCGAAGAACAACGTGCAGTAGTGCACTTTGAGCAGAGGGAGTGAAACCTGTGGAAAGACACCAGTGGAAATTAACTCAGTATGGACATAGCATGGGCAACAGTGAACAGTGACATTGCTGCGATATGAACTTAAATCTGCAATTTGCAGCAAAAGAAGAGCAATGCACGTTCTTGTACAGCCGCAGAAATAGAAGAGACAGTGCAACAGCTTGGGTTCAAACTTCTTCCACATCCTCCTTACATAACATAACATTGTGCTCATTGACCGCGTAACCAGAAGTTCAACGCGGTTTACAAACAGTTATAAAAGTAAACATGTTACATGAAATAAGATGATTCATTAAACAGTCAAATATTTCGAAAAAAGATGGGTCTTCAATTGTTTTCTAAAATGGCCATAGGAATGGGTAGTAAGCACCAATATTCGGAATTCGGATCTGGCACCTTGTGATTAACACATCTTCAGTCCACTGAAGGAGACGCAGTGAGGTCACAGATTCACCTCTGATGATGAAGTAAAAGAAGTGATGCTCACCTGGCTTCGGGAGCAGCCGAAAAACTTCTCTGCAGGGATGCGGAAGCTAGGTGAATGGCACAACAAATACGTCGTCTTGCATGGGGACTATGTGGAAAAGTGATATGATCATTTGCTCATGGTTACCTCTATTAAAGCCATTAAATGTATTTTGCTTTACTTTTTGAATTACCCTCATACAAACTGAGACTTCAAGCCTTCTTGGGACAAGAAAATGTAAGCTAAATCCAAATTTTTAAATAAACACACACAAGAGATGACACCCATTTTCTAAATAATTTAGATGAACATTGGTCCTACATCTACCAGAGATAGTCGTAGATGCCCAATCCATGGATGCTCTGGATTCTTGAGTACTTCCAAAGGGGAAATCTGTGTTGAGTTTATCAGCTCCAATCATTTTCAAATTTGCCCCCTATGCTACAACAGCTGAGAGAGCTATACAGATCTCAAAATACTTAACAAAGCTTAAGATGTGGCACAGGTCAGCGGCTAGCAACTGTGCACATCATATGGCTAGCCACGTAGAGCACAGCTGAAGGTTTCAGCCATGCATATACACTGTATGAAAACCTCCCCCCTCCCCTCCCCCTATTTCAGTCCCCTTACTCACAAATCAGTTTATTACAAAAATGAGTCAGGCAGTGAAGCTGTTCCAGACTCCTAAAACCACAGACACCTCCCCTCGCACACAGGAAGCGCTGTCTGCAGTCTGACTTTCAGTCCCTCACTTCGGCTCTGCTGAACCACATCTGAGGTGCCTCTGAAACCAGCCCGTCAAGTGATCACAGCTCTCTGCAATATCATTGCTGCTTTCCCCCATTTCTGGAGTCTCTTAGTCACACCAGATCCAAAGAGAGCAAATGGCAGATGTTGGCAACAGCTGGGAGTAAGCATTGAAAAAGAAATCTGTCGCAAATGAGTCATTGTATGTTCTGGTGCGTGTAGTATCAAGTCCCTGTGTTCACTGCTGCCTAAGAGCTCCACCTGTCTCAGCTTGAAGAGAGCATTAGGATTTGGGCTAGGTTGCTGACAGCTCTCTCTACGTGGTAATCCAGTAATTCAGGGGAAGGCCAAAATAAGCTTTGCATCTCTGACAAAATCAACAGCAATGGAACCAATTTTTGGTCTCTGCTTCTTGTATTTTTTATGTAAAGAACCATCCGTAGTGCTGCGCAAGGCATGGATGATGCAGCTCCACTTCCCAGGTCAAGTCTTCAGCTCCATTGCTTTCAATGGAAGTAAAACCCAGATGTCTCAGTCTATCCTCTTTTTTTCTGGAGCTACATGAGAAAGGGTAAGACAGAAGCTTCAAAAGGAACATGGCATGTGCTAGCACAGGAAAACTAAGAAGCACTATACAGTCTGAATAGAGGAAGAAGACTCAAATACACCTCTAAACATACAGTATCTACCCTCTCCCATTACCAGTCTGCCCTTAGTAATGGGAGGCAATTCTTATTCACGTACATTCTGATCAGTTAAAGCAGCCCCTCTCCTACGCCACTTTTACCAAGAGGCTGGCGCAGTATCAATGCGCCACGTGACAACATCGGGGAAGAAACCAAGAAAGACAACTTCGTACTTATCCATAATGCAGATGCCACCTGACCCACATCAACCCTGAAAGGTTCAACCAGTCCTGGGGGGTTTTACCCCACTCTATTTACAGATCTGTACTTCTCTTTTCCCTCAGAAAGGCAGAAACACAAGTCCACACATACATCAGACCAATACCAAAACTATATCAACTCCTTAAGGTTGACCTAGGTCAAATTGTAATTCTACCTAAAGCTAGTTCCAGTGGTAGAAACTGGGTATCTAGTGTCACTGCAATAGTATGACTGCCATAGGAAACCACATTCCTGGGGAACCTCCGAAGCTCAATTCCCATGGCACCAAACATGGAAATACAGGAATGCCACGGCAGGGATGTGGCATCATATGTGAACAGGCAGGGATGTCACCACAGGAACGCGGCACCATATACGGAAGCGCAGAGATGTCACAATAAGAATGCAGTGCCATAGGTGGAAGTGCAGGGATGTTACACAATTGCACGATGCCATACATGGATGTGCAGGGATGTCATGGCAGGAATATGGCATCATATGAAAGTATAGGGATTTCTCTCTCTCTTCTAATGACATCTCTCTCGCTTTTGCTCTCTCTTTCAAGCTGATTACAAGTAGAATTTTGTACAAACATGCATAAGAACGTAAGAATAGCCTTACAGGTCCATCTAGCCCAATATCCCGTCTTTGTGGAAGCCAATCCAAGTCACAAGTATCTGGCAAAAACCCAAATAGTAGCAGCATTCCGTGTTACTGACCCACATCTGTCTCAACAGCAAGACTATGGACTTTTCCTCCAGGAGCTTGTCCAAAACCTTTTTTAAAACTAGCTACATTAACCGCTCTTATCACATCATCTGGCAAAGCGTTTCAGAGCTTCACTATTTTCTGAGTGAAAGAAATATTTCCTCTTATTGGTTTTAAAAGTATTAGTCTTTATCCCCTAATCAAGTGTCCCCTAATCTTTGTAAATCTTGATGCAGTAAAAACATCAATCCATCTGTACCCATTCTACACCACTCAGGATTTTGTAGACTTCAATCATATCCCCCCTTAGCTGTCTTTTTCTCCAAGCTGAAGAGTCCTAACCTCTCTAGTCTTTCCTCATATGAGAGGAGTTCCATCGCCTTTATCATCTTAGACTGTGAAGACCTGCAAAGGGACCTAACGAGACTGGAAGAATGGGCAAAAAAGTGGCAAATGAGTTTTAACGTAGAGAAATGCAAGGTCATGCATATAGGGAAAAAGAACCCGATGTTCAGCTACAAAATGGGGGGAATAATGCTAAGGGTGAGCAACCTTGAAAGAGACCTGGGGGTGATGGTGGACACAACATTGAAACCTTCGGCGCAGTGTGCGACAACCTCAAAGAAAGCAAACAGAATGCTAGGCATCATCAAAAAGGGTATCACAACCAGGACGAAGGAAGTCATCATGCCGCTGTATCGCGCAATGGTGCGCCCGCACCTGGAGTACTGTGTCCAGTACTGGTTACCGTACCTCAAGAAGGACATGGCGGTACTTGAGGGGGTCCAGAGAAGAGCGACTAAACTGATAAGGGGTATGGGAAATTTTGCATACGCTGACAGGTTGAAAATGCTGGGGCTGTTCTCCCTGGAGAAGAGGAGACTTAGAGGGGACATGATAGAAACCTTCAAAATCCTAAAGGGCATTGAGAAGGTGAATAAGGACAGATTTTTCAAACTGTGGGGGCCCACAACCACTAGGGGTCACTCAGAGAAATTGAAAGGGGACAGGTTTAGAACAAATGCTAGGAAGTTCTTTTTTACCCAGAGGGTGGTGGACACATGGAACGTGCTTCCAGAGGATGTGATAGGCCAGAGTACTTTACAGGGGTTCAAGGAAGGTTTGGATAGGTTCCTGGAGGATAAGGGGATTGAGGGGTATAGATAGAACTAGAGGTAGGTCAAAGAAGGGGTCAGAAACCACTTCACAGTTCATAGACCTGATGGGCCACCGCAGGAGCGGACCGCTGGGCGAGATGGACCTCTGGTCTGACCCAGTGGAGGCAACTTCTTATGTTCTTATGTTGGTCGCTCTTTAAACTTTTTCTAGTGCTGCTATATCTTCAATCAAAGCAAAAAATATATATATTATGATGATACATAAAATACAAGTGCTAATAAAGTGCTCAGTCACCAACCAAAAAGTGCAAAGGTACCATTAAAAGTACAAGCGCTGGTTGTATCAAGGGACCATCATTGCACTGTAAGGGCTTACCTTAGTTCCTTTAGCCTAAAAAGTAAGTTTGAGATAAGCATGAGAAATGTGATAATGTTTATTGATTGTATGTAGAGAACGTATTTAATAAAGTTTAATATTTTTAACCGGGGGGGTCAGAGGCATGAGTTAATTGTTTATTTATTTTTTATCTTTCACAGTGCCCCCTTCCTGACGACGCTATTGCAAAACTCGAGTCAAAGGGAGGCTTTTTTATAGGAACACGGGGGCCATTAAGTGAAACTTGATACAAGCGCAGAATTCAGCATTTTTCCGCCTTCATAGTTTATACATCAGACTAGTCTTTAAGCCCGTTACATTAACGGATGCTAGAATAGATGTGTCTGTCTGTCTGTGTTTCTTTATCTCTCTCTCCTTGGCCGCTGTCTGTATCCTTCTGTCTCCCCTCCCCCCCGAGCAAAGCTGTCTGCCCCCAGCACCCACCTCACCCCCAAATGTCTCTCCATGGCCCTCTTCTGTCTTCCCCACCCCCAGAGCAAAGCTGTCTGTCCCCAGCACACCTCCCCCCAAAGCAGCCCCCTTTCCCTATCTCTCCATGGCCCCTTCTGTCTCCCCCCAGCACACCCCTCCCCCCAAAGCAGCCCCCTATCCCTGTCTCTCCATGGCCCCTTCTGTCTTCCCCCCAGAGCAAAGCTGTTTGCCCCAAGCACACCCCTCCCCCCAAAGCATCCCCCTTTCCTTCTCCCACTGACTCTCTCTCTGGCCCCCTTTCTCTGTCTGTCTTTCTGTCCCTCTCCCTGCCCCTGTGTCTTTCTTTCTTTCTTTCTTTCTGTCTCCCTCCCTCCCGCTGTCTGTCTGTCATTTTTCCCCATTTCACTGTGCAGCAGCATTTCCATCCCACATCCCTATGCAGCAGCAACAGCATTTCCCTCCTATCCCCCCCTTTCCTGTGTAGAAGCAGTAGCAGCATTTTCCCCCACTCCCCCTTTCCCTTCTCTTCCCTTCTCTTCCCTGCTCCGTTCGGCCCCTCCCCCTTCTTTTACTGCCGTTGTCGATCCGGCCTGCTCCTGACCCTCCCAACGCCGACAAACCACGGGGCTCCAGCCGCATAGGCAGCACTTTAAACACGCTGCTTCGCGGCCTTCTACTGGCGATTTCCTCTGCCGCGTCTGTCTCCGATGATGTCATCAGAGACGCGGCAGAGAAGGGCGCGAAGCAGCGTGTTTATGGTGCTGCCTATGCCGCTGGAGCCGGGAGGCGACGGAGAGGGCAGGGGGTGCTAGCGGCCGGCAGCCGCCGCTCCGCAGGTGGAGAGCAGGGAAGGGCGCACATGTGAACTTGTCTTGCCTTGTGAGGCCAGACCGTAAGCCGCGCATGCGCACTTCCTATGGGTCGCTACAGCTCACGGAAAACGGACGCACACATTCTTATGAACACTTTTCTATAAATCATCATTTATATTGAAGGCAGGTTGAGAGGCGCTTACAGTGCAATGATGGTCCCTTGATACAACCAGAGCTTGTACTTTTAATGGTACCTTTGTGACTCAGCATTTTATTAGCACTTGTACTTTATTTATCATCATAATATATATATTTTTTGCTTTGATTGAAGAATTAACTTGTGGATAGTTTTTAATATCTTTTTTGAGACCAGAACTTAGGGTTCCTCTTGAGAGCATATTACACTTTTTGACAAACACATGCAGTTATCACCAGAGCTTGGAGCCCAACATTCCAGAAAGAATAACTTGTCCTAGAATGGTGCAATAGGGTTGAATAATTTGACCGAATTATAGTGTCACTCATAATTAGTAATTAATAACGTAACAATAGCTAATGTGTGTTTCTGGGACACCAATACACCCTAATGAATAGTTTAACAAGTAATTAAGTCTTGCAAACATTCAGAGGCATTCAGGATCTCCAAATACCACAGAAAAGAAGCAAAGAGTGAAATGAAATCCTAAAGGAAAACAAAAAGACACGTGGATTAACTATTGTTGAATGTTCTGTAATTTGCCTTGTGCTTCTGATATACCTGGAAGATAAAAACATAATAAAAAGTGATGAGAAGCTATGCCAGATACGTTAACCCAGGACTGGCATTGAGAGACTGGCACTCTGTTTGGCTTGATGCCTCTGACACACTGCAGCTCATCCCTTCTACTACTACTGCTTATCATTTCTATAACACTGCCAAAACATACACAGAGCTGTACATTAAAACATTCAAGAGATAGTCCCTGCTCAGTAGAGCTTACAATCTGATCAATCAAGACAAGGGAGATTCTTAGGCATGGGTGCTTTACAAGGTAGTTGGTGATTAGGAGTTAAAAGCAACCTTGAAAAAGTGCAGGGATAGAAGAGCAGGGAAGTGGAAGTGCGGGGCTTATAGCCTGGATTTCAATACTGCCAGGGACAGAGCTCGACATACTGACTTAGGCAGTCTGTTCCAGATGTATGGAATAGCACACAAGCATATCACCTTCGCTGCCTTAGCGCAGAACAGCACACTAGCATGTCGCCTTCACTGCCTTAGCGTGGAAAACGCTAGCCTGCAGGAGGAGCAAGTGGTACTGCTAGATGTACAGCACGACAGAGAAGTCGTGAGTGTGAGATGTCAATAATTCAGCCACGGGTGTAAAGTTCAAAGTTCACTTTATTAGGAATAACACTGCGAAGACTCGACACTGACAGCGTTTCGGCATCTATGCCTTTGTCGAGAGTCTCAAAGGCTGATTTCTCTATCACATGAATAGAGCATTAAGCGTGGGTTAATGTTTGGAGCGAGCAGAGAAAAGACTGGTATCCAAAGCAAAGCTAATGGTCTTACTCGTTACCATTAGATTTGCTTTCGACGCCAGTCTTTTTTCTGCTCGCTCCAAACATTGACCTGCGCATAATGCTCTATTCATTTAATAGAGAAATTAGCCTTTGAGACTCTCAACAAAGGCAAAGATGCCGAAACACTGTCAGTGTCGAGTCTTTGCAGTGCTACTACTAATAAAGTGAACTTTGAACTTTACACCCATGGCTGAATTATTGACATCTCGTCCTCATGACTTCTCCGTTGTGCTGTGCTTTCCTCGTCATCAAGGCCTCACTGCCAGATGTACTGCAGTGCTAGACTCAGGTCTCTCTGCTTCTCAGCTTGCTGACAGTGTCTAGATAAGGCAGTTCCTAAGACAGAGGTGATGACTGTTTGAGATAGGGTGGGGGAAGAGGGCTTTTGCCAGCTGCAGGAGCTATTGAGGCATCCACTGCAGTAGCCAGCTGCCAACACCTGGAGGGAGATTCCCTGCAACAACAAAAAAGAGTGACGAACCAACTAAAACTTGTCAAAACAGCAGCTAAAAATCCAGGGCAATAGATATGTAAAAGGGCCAGGTGCCCAGAGTTCAAATTAATTTCCACTTGGCTGACACAAACTCACTTCAGACTGTTAAGAAGAGTGAAATCCAGTTTATGGATAATATACTCATATATGCTACAGCCTCAGCACCCTGAGGTTGTGGGTTCAAGCCCACGCTGCTCCTTGTGACCCTGGGAAAGTCACTTAATCCCCCCATTGCCCCAGGTACATTAGATAGATTGTATGCCCTCCAGGACAGCCAGGGAAAAATGCTCAAGTACCTGAATAAATTCATGTAAACCATTCTGAGCTCTCCTGGGAGAGAAATATAGAAAACTGAATAAATAGTGTGAAAAGTTTCAGTCTCTGATAAGCAAAGCTGGTATTGTGACATCATAATGGCTCATTCCACCAATGTCTAAGAGCCAACCTCATCAGTGATGTCACAATGGCTTGATTGTCCTGTACTTGGCTCACTTTTACTACATTTTGATTTCTAGAGTGGTGCAGTAGTTAAAGCTACAGCCTTGGAACCCTGAGGTTGTGGGTTCAAATCCATGTAGCTCCTTGTGACCCTGGGCAAGTCACTTAATCTCCCCTTTCCCTCCCCAAGGTACATTAGATAGATTGTGAGCCATGGACAGACAGGGAAATATGTTTGAGTATCTGAATGAATTCATGTAAAACCATTCTGAGCTCCCCTGGAAGAATGGAATAGAAGAATGAATAAATATACATCTATATAATGTGTGTGTATGTATATGTATATGTATATATATATATATATATATATATATATATATATATATATATATATATATAAATTCAGCTTCACTCACACACTGTCTTGTTTCAGTGTCAGACTTCACTCTCCCCTCATAGAACTTCCACCAAGAATGAAGCTGAAATCAAAGGGACAGAGCTCCCTAGTCCCATATATGTGAAACCATAAACAAATTGCATATATAGACAAATTTCTATTGCAAAATGTAGCAATAAAGTTAAAGGATATCAAAATTAAAATGCACCATTAAAGAAAACAGATGTAGGGGGGGGAGAACCCCCAGCCATGTGCACCTAGCAGACTTAGCCATGATGGGGGACTAAACTGTGACATCAGCCGCAAGGGTCTGTATCAAGAGAAAATATCAAATCTATCTCTGAAAGCAACACCGCATAGCTGGTGGCTCCCAGCTATTAATGTCTTCAAAAACTATGATGAGTATTAATCTTATGCTCAGAACACAGTCAGTTCATAATATTCTACCAGCAACTGAGCATTTATTACACCTTTTATATTGTTTAGGAAGCAATTTTTGAGAATCTATACATCACTTATCACAGGCTGGCATCAACCAATCAGATAAACAAGAATCTCCCATAGCCCCAATTCCAGTGTCTTTAACAAGATAAGTTTTAGTGCCTCTTTGTCTCTTCCTACACTCAATGGCATAGTAAGGGAGGTGGGGCAGTGGTCTACCCCAGGTGCCATGTTGGCGGGGGCACCAGCACCCCTCCTCCTCTCTGCCCCATGCCTCTTCCCATTCCTCCCCTCACCATGCGCGTGCAGCCCCCTACCCTTCCCCCATCATACCTCTTGTCGTTCACCACCACAAGCAACAACTTCAACATGCTCCTCGCAACCGTGCCATCTCTCCCACTGACGTCACTTCAGGGTGCCGTGCATGAGAAGTAATGTCAGAGGGAGAGTCGACGGGGTCTTGAGGAAGAATCTGAAGTTCTTGTTGCTCGCAGCGGTGAAGGTTCAAGGTTCAAGGTTTATTAATATTTGATTTATCGCTGAATCTGTTTACAAAGCGATGTACATAAATAAAAAAGAATAAAATATAAAGATACAAATTAAAACTCAGTAACGACAAATTTAAGACAAGACAAACTTGAAATGGGAGGAAAAAGAGGGGAAAAGATTACATCTGTTATATATAGAAAAACAAATACAGAAAAAAACATAAGGGAACGGGGGTAAGTAAAAGATTAAAATACTAAAAAAATTTTAATATTAAGTATTGAAAGCATCTTTAAAAAAGTGGGTTTTCAAGATTTTTTTAAAAGAAAGAAGATCTCTTTTGTTTGTGATATGGTGTGGTAGAGAGTTCCACCATTGTGGACCCATAACAGAAAACATGTCTGCTCTTCTTGTTCCTATTGTTTTAAGGGAAGGTATAACTAATAAGTTTTGAGAGGATGATCTAAGTGAACGAACGTGATTGTAAGGAATTAACATCCTTGATATAAACAGAGGCTCGTTATGAACTAGGGTTTTAAAAATGAGCAACATTACCTTATATAAAATACGGTGGCTGAAAGGAAGCCAATGAGCATCAATAAATAGAGGCGTAACTCAAGTTACGGGGGAAGGCAAGGAGGCATGTGCGTGGCAGGGGGGAACCGGGGAGCAGATGAGAGCGGGGGAGGGGCACCTCTCACCCTCGCTATGCCACTGCCTACACTCACTCTCTAAAGCTCTGCAGCTCACAAGGGAGCCCTGACCAATAAAAGGGAGGTGAGAGAGTGAGGAGGAATACATTCTGATATCAGAACTTTTCTCTGATCCACAGGTCTTCTGACTTACGGATCACAGCCGCTCTGCTTAACTGGTTGAACTTACAGTGCCCTATTGCATTTCTGCACAGTGAATATAATGTACAAAGCCTGGGATGTGTTCTTTCCCGCCAAACAAGTTAATATCAGATAATTAAAGTAGGTTTCATTCCTCATTAACAAAGCATCAAAGAGACCTGGAACCAAGTCTCTTTCTATATTCTCTTTCTATATTTCTCTTTCTATATTGGGCGCACCTTGTGATTTACGAGACAAATTACTTTTGTTTGTAAGAAGACCACGTCAAATCCCTGGTCTTATATCTCCTGAGTCATCCGATCGGAGGAACTGAGCTGCTGCCGATCAAATATTAAACACATTGAGAACGATACCCAGAAAGAGTTTCAGCACAGAGGGGCGATTATACGGCTACTCTATTAAGTGAACTCTATGTCCTCCACTTTCCCGAAATCTGAGCAGGAGGAATACTGTGTCCTAAACTTCAACGCCACAATGTCACGAAGTAGACACTAGTAATAGTAGCCCTGCAAAAAAGTAAATACTGGAGTGGCCCCATGGTTCAGGCTGCAGCACGGGACCTTTCCTTTAGCAGTGTCTCTCTTTTTTTTTTTTTCCACCAAAGTGAGGCTTATGCTAGCCTAAAGTTCCCATCCAAGTTCCCAAGTTTTATTTAGTTTGAAACGTTTTTATTGATGACAACCATAACATGAAAGCAAAATACAAGGCCAACCTACCAGAAGATAGACCACCAAAGAAAAGATCAACAATACAAATCATCAATCATATTTAACAATACGAAACTCCAACCTCCTCACTCTCCCCCCTACCCAATCACTACCAAAATATCAGATCCAGGTAGAAAGTCCACAAAAAAAAAAAAAGATTAATACTTGGGGCTAGTGATCCTTCTAGACGCCGCACCCTACCCAGATCAGTACCACTTACCATATCTACCAGAAATAGTTAATGCAGACATAGACATAGCAGCTATATCCGAATCATGGTTCACAGACTCTCATGGGTGGGATATAACCATACCAGGATACAACCTGATTAGACAAGATAGAGAGGGTAAGTTAGGTGGTGGGGTAGCACTTTATATCAAAGAGAACATTAGGACAACCAGGATCACAGATGTCAAGTATACTGGGGAATCCATCTGGGTAAACTTGGCCAGAGGTGGAGAAAAATGCCTGTACCTTGGTGTGGTATACAGACCTCCGAAACAATCGGAGGAAAAGGACACAAGACATTGAGAATATTACCTTACGGGGGGAGGCTGTTCTATTAGGAGACTTCAACATGCCTGATGTAGACTGGAACACACTATCAGCGACAGCTTGTGATAGCAGAAGGATATTAACATCCATGAAGGGAGTACGGCTCAAACAAATGGTACTACAGCCCACTAGGGCCCAAGCCATCCTGGACCTGGTACTTACGAATGGGGAAAACGTCTCGGACGTCTCGGTGGGAGAGACGCTAGCCACCAGCGACCATAACATGGTATGGTTTAACCTTAAGAAAGGCTTCCCTAGATCAAACAAAAACAAGGGTGCTCAATTTCAGGGGCACGGACTTCGCACGCATGGGAGATTTCGTCTACCAGATGCTGCAGGCTCAAGAAGTAACTGATAATGTGGAAGCTATGTGGACAACCTTGAAATCGATCCTTCATGAGACAACTATCCGCTACATAAAATCAGTAACCAAACAACAAAGAAAAAGGAAACCCCAATGGTTCACAGATGAGGTATCATACCTCGTCAAGGAGAAGAAAAGAGCATTTCTATCATACAAACGCATGGGGGAAAAAGAAGCAAACATTGAGTACAGGACAAAGTCTGCAGCGGTCAAAACAGCAGTCAGGGAGGCCAAACTTCGTATGGAAGAAACTCTAGCAAAGAACATCAAGAAAGGGGACAAATCCTTCTTCAGATACGTTAGCGACAGGAAAAAGAACACAAACGGGATAATACGCCTTAGAACGCCAGACGGGAACTATGTGGAAACTGACTCCGATAAAGCCAAACTACTGAATGATTACTTCTGTTCAGTCTTTACCTGCGAGGCACCAGGGCACGGGCCTCGGCTGGATGCAAAGCAAAGCATGGATGACCCACTTCAGGAGTTTGAGTTCACACCAGCTGATGTTTACAGAGAACTGTCAAGACTCAAGGTGAACAAAGCCATGGGACCGGACAATCTGCACCCAAGAGTGCTCAGAGAGCTATGCGATGTTTTGGCGGAACCGTTAGCCATGCTCTTCAATCTCTCCCTAAGTACGGGGAGGGTCTCCCTAGACTGGAAAACTGCCAATGTTGTTCCTCTGCACAAAAAGGGTTGCAGAGCGGAGGCTGCGAATTACAGACCAGTAAGTCTCACATCAATAGTGTGTAAACTCATGGAAAATCTACTTAAAGGGAAATTAGACATAATATTGGATGAGGGGAATCTGAGGGATCCCTGTCAACATGGATTCACTAGGGGCAGGTCATGCCAGTCCAATCTCATCAGCTTCTTTGATTGGGTGACAGGAAAGCTAGACTCGGGAGAGTCTCTGGACATAGTATACTTGGATTTCAGTAAAGCTTTTGATAGTGTCCCACACCGTAGACAATTAAACAAGATGAAATCGATGGGGTTAGGCGAGAAACTAACTGCATGGGTCAACGATTGGCTAAGTGGAAGACTTCAGAGAGTGGTGGTCAATTGCACCCTCTCTGAGACATTGGAGGTGACTAGTGGAATGCCGCAGGGCTCAGTCCTGGGACTATCGCTTTTTAACATATTCATAAGGGACTTGACCCGAGGGCTTCAGGGAAAAATAGCGCTGTTTGCAGACGATGCCAAACTGTGCAATATAGTAGGTGAAAGCGATCTCACGGATGGTATGGCGCAGGATCTGATCAAGTTGGAAAACTGGTCCTCAACATGGCAGCTGGGCTTCAACGCAAAGAAGTGTAAGGTGATGCATCTCGGCAGCAGAAATCCATGCAGAACATACACCTTGAATGGAGAAACACTAGCTACGACCTCAGAAGAACGGGACTTGGGAGTAATCATCAGTGCAGGCATGAAGGCTGCCAAACAGGTAGAGAAGGCCTCATCAAAGGCAAGGCGGATGATGGGATGTATCAATAGAAGCTTCATCAGCCGTAAACCTGAAGTCATAATGCCACTGTACAGAGCCATGGTGAGACCTCATCTGGAGTACTGTGTGCAATTCTGGAAGCCACATTACCGTAAAGATGTACTTCGAGTTAAATCGGTCCAGCGAATGGCCACTAGGATGGTCTCCGGACTCAAGGGTCTCATACGAGGAAAGACTGGGCAAGTTGCAGCTCTACTCTCTAGAGGAGCGCAGAGAGAGGGGTGACATGATTGAGACATTTAAGTACGTCATAGGTCGTGTCGAGGTGGAAAACGACATATTCTTTCCTTCGGTCACAAGGGGGCACCCGCTCAAACTCAGAGGAGGGAGATTTGGTGGTGACACCAGGAAGTATTTCTTTACAGAAAGGGTGGTGGATCACTGGAACAAACTACCGGTGCAGGTGATCAAGGCCACTAGCGTGCTCGACTTTAAGAATAAATGGGACATCCACGTGGGATCTCTACGTGGGTCGAGAAGCTCTCTGACTTAATGGGGTGGGACAGTAGAGTGGGCAGACTTGATGGGCTATAGCCCTTTTCTGCCGTCATCTTTCTGTTTCTATGTTTCTATCAACAGCCCAACATAACCAACCAAGGATCAAGGGCCCTCAATCCTAGCCCAGTAATAGTTAAACCAAATACAGCCCTTCCCTACCCTCGTATCACCCACCTTTATTACCCCCCTCCCCCCTTTTAATGGAACTGTGTACGGAAGCTTGTGGCAAGCAAAATGAGGACACACTAGAATGAAACAATAAGGAGCAATCAAGTAACACTCACTGAACCTCCAAGCCTATTTAAGAAATAACTGCGGATACAAATGGGCAGTGTGTGCATGTAAGGCCCCCAAATCAAATAAAAAAATTTTTTTAAGATTTAAAGGTCAGTTTAAGATCCTAAAATTCAAGGAGCAGCAAATGCCAAAATGCCTAATGCAAATGCCAAAATGAAGGTGTTCCAATTTTTATTTAAAATTTGATATACCACCTAAAAAAATTGTCTAAGCAGTTGACATAATCATATTACAATATTTCTAAAATGTAGGGGAGACATAATTGAGACAGAAACAACAACAGGACTCACAGAAACGAGCAGGGGAGGGGGGAGATAGATGTGTAATAGGATGTGTAATAGGATAGAAGTACATAAATGGTTAATACATAACGGGATGGAGAGAATGCTCTTCCCTCATTCATATCAATCAGTGGAGTGAAGTTACAAATTCTTTAAATAAAGAAGTTTTTAAGTTTGTTTTGAATCTGTCAGTATGGGTCTCCTCACGTAAGTGCAGGGCCTTCTCCCGTTAGCACTTTTGTAAAGAGAGGCCACATCAGTCCTCTTCTAAACTTGTGGAACCTCCCGGTCTCATTCCAAGAAAAGTTAAAGCAGTTTGGATAACTAATTCAGAGTGATATGCATTCAACTTAGCAGGTAGATAGATGTCAGTTCCAGCTGTTATGTGCACACTTTATGGAGAAGGGGGTAGCTTTTGTATTATATATAAGTGCTCATTTTGCACTTGGGGCAATGGAATGTCACAAGGAGCTAAATTGGGAATTGAACCCTGTTTCCCTCAGTGTCCAGCCACTGTGCTAACCATTAGGCTACTCCTCTACTCAGGTCCCCTGTAACCATCACAAATAGGCCAAAGTGTCTCACCTCGCTCCCTATGGGCGACACACAAAGGAGGTCTCTTTTATATGACTTTCCCTAGCTCACCACAGAACACCAAATTTTCATCATGCCCACTTCTGGGGGCTCCTTGCCTCCCACTGCCTCTCTGTGCCCTATTCAGAGCCAGAGATTAATAGCGTGGTTCATAGAGCCATCTAGGCACCACCACCGCTGAATGCGGAGTAATCTCACAAGGCCCCTTTAAAAGAAGGTGCAGAAAAATCATTTCTGATAAAGCCAAGGGCAGCTGGGATAGTCACATGGGATCTCTTAGAGAGAGGAAGAGATAATGGTTACTGCGAATGGGCCATTTGGCCTCTTATTTATTAATTAGGGTAGTCTATTATATAATTCTACAAATTATTGTAAATGATGTTTTAAATGAAGGTTGTGAAGTAAATTAAGAAATTAATACATTTGTCCTTTGATACTAAAATTCTGGAGATCGATTTGGGATCAGGTTAATAATTTATTAGAAAATCCAGTGGCACTATCGTATGATACCATTTTGTTTGGAACATCTATGAGGGCAAAAAGTCAAATTTCGGCAAAAAATAACAAACTTTTGTTTATAATGATGGGAGTTGCCATGTAGCTTATTTTAAAGAATTGGAAAAATTGGGTTAGATTAAATTATTCATTTTGGTGGGAATCCCTATGTTATATCTTTAAAATGGAAAAGTTTATGGCCATTCAGAAGGGTTATTATAAAAAATGTATAGAAGTTTGGGAACCATTAACTAAATATTGTAAAGATTGATTTATTTGTATAATTTGGGGAAAACATGCACATCCAGGGAGGGAGGAGGGGGATATGTTTTGGCATTTGTTAAAAAATATAGAAGGGTTGATTACAAGTAATCCTTTTTATGTGTGTGTACAGGTTTGGCATCCATTTCCCTGTCTCCACAGGGACGAAGCCTGATTTTGAATATTTTGTGACTTGAACATATCCAACGTAACGATTTCCCGAAGTTGTGCTAACTTGGATGATTTCTGAATTAAGATAGTGTATGGGGGGATTAACTCAGAAGGCTATAAGATCCAAAGCCATATCTATTTTATTAATTAGGTGGGGAGGGGGATTGGGTTTAGGGGGCTGGATGGGAATGTCAATTGTTTTCTTTGCTGACATCTAAAAGTTGGATATACTGTATATTTTATAACTATGAAAAATTTCAATGGAAATTGTTTAAACATAGATGTTTCCTTCGGAGGTTTAGTGGCTCATGGGCATAGCATCCCTAGTGGTGCTTGGGCATCACAAACATTAAAGTGCATCTCAGAATTGTCGATTTTCAGTTATTTATGGCAGCAGGGAAGTCTTTGGTGCGCTGCCAACTTAAGCCATCACCCTACACCCCTGCTGCTGTGCAGCTGCTTCTTAGATGTACAAACTGAACCTGTAAGTAGCCTCTCCCTAAAACACCATATATCATGCCCCATTTTGGACAGATAATTATGGTCATGTAATGATTTATATGTCCAAAATTATCTGTTCAAGTGGCCTGAATTTAAAATAAAACTGCCTATGTGGCCAGTGCTGACATCACCCATATAAATGCTTTTGCATATTGAACATCTTCATTGGTCATACATATTTTTCTCCTGCAGTGTGTCACGACAAAGTAGAAATAAAATCTCAATAGATATCCATTGCACACTGACAGATATAAAACATGATTACTGTTCATTCATAAAGAGGTAGCCAGCATCCAATAATGCAGTGTGCCATGGTAATTATTCACTTAACACCCACTAAGCTTGTTACTGGCACAGCTGCCACATAACCTGTGCTCAAGAATGAGGCTCTGAGCCAGGCCTGGGGTGGATTTAACCACCCTTCACTATGCCTCTGTACTATACAACATAAAAAACAGTTAGACAAAGAAGCATTCAATCCCTAAAATGACCAAAATATGTGTCTTGTGAAATGAGGGCCAGCCAGCAGCCCTCTAATAATACCAGGATCCCATATCAGACCAAAGGCATGAGGAGGATTGAGCATTTCTCCTTCAGGAAAAGCCATTCAGGGGGAGGGGAGGGAAGTTTACTCTTCAGTTACCAGCACACTGCCCTTTGCATCCTCCCTGAGGGGCTGACACTGAGGTTTTCAGGGAAACACATCCCTAGCAGGAACAGGACAGACCTGCCCAGCTTTTTCTGCCTTAAAGGCTGATAAACCCAAGTGCGTTAACAGCAGCATTAATGGGGGAGTTTCTTTTTAATTTCTTTATTTATTTTCTATACAATTTTATCATTTGTCTGAAACAAAGAGAGGTTTTTTTGGGTGTGTATTACCAACCAATTGTAATGGAAAACAAATAGATATGCATAACAATATACGAAACACTTTTAAAAACTGCCCAAGGTAGAGTCAAGTTTTTGGCACTAATTCATCTGCACTGCTGCTTGCTGTTTTAATGAGTAATGAGCTGCTTTGCATCTCATTGCCTCGTTAACATAAATTCTGCATTAACATTAGTATAAACGAGTTTATGCTTCCATTGCTGATAATGAGGAGTTGAGGAATAGACTAAAGGTTAGAACAGCAGATGAGAACCAGGGAGCCAGGTTCAAATCCCATTGACTCTTCCAGTCACCTTTTGCTACTCACTTCAGCCTCCACTACCTCGGGTACAAACATAGGTAGAGTCGCCAGATTTTTGATCGAAAAGAGGACGCATGGTCCTGCCCCCGGCCCTGCTTCATTCTGCCCCCAACTCTGGCCCCACACTGATTATCTTCTAAACCAAACTAAACCTTAGGCTTATAGAACCGCATCTTCTCTAGAACAGTAGAGCTCGGCACGGTTTACAAACTTAGAAAAGAGAACAAGTACAATGTGGATTTGGAATAGTTATGGAGAGGAGTGGAATTTACAACTTTGAAAATAGCCAAGTTTTCAGATGTTTTTGAAATAGTTGGAAAGAGCCCAGATTGCGCAGATGAGCAGGAAAATTATTCCACAACTCAGTAATTCTAAAAAGTAGAGACTTCCCTAATTTGCCAATGTAGAAAACGCCTTTCGACGTATGAAAGGATAATTTAAATTTTTGAATAGATCTGGTAATGCCAGATCTTGCAGAATTCCAAGACAGGGGAATTAAAGGAGGAAGGATGCCATGCAAGATCTTAAATGTTAAGCAGGCACATTTAAAATAAACCCTGGAAATTACTGGAAGCCAATGAAGTTTTTGCAGAAGTGGAGAGATATGATCGAATTTACTTTTTGCAAAGATCAACCTAGCCGCAGTATTCTGGATCAGTTGAAGTCTTTGAAAGCTTTTCTTGGTCAAGCTTAAATAGACCGAGTTACAATAATCCAGCTTCGAAAGAATGATTGATTGAACAAGGACAGTAAAATGTTGTTGATGGAAACAGGATCTCACGTTCCTCAACATATGGAGACTAAAGAAACTTCTTTTTTTTTTTTTAACCAGAGAATTAAGGTGGTCATTGAATGAAACTGTTGAATCTATGACACCCAAAACTTTACCTGAGAATTCAATCTGCAGTGAGGATCTTCTATTATATGCTTGAATAAAAGATGTCTTGAATTAACACTAAAGTGACAGTTTGAATGAAAGTGACATACGCTTTAAGTGGAGTTTTTTTTTATGACCAAGGATGTGTTTTCTACTTCAAAATTATTTTTGAAGTTAAGGTTGTTCCGAAGATATGCTGTTTGCTTTATCCTAGGTCAGTGTTTCTCAACTCAGTCCTGGAGTACCCCCTTGCCAGTCAGGTTTTCAAGATATCTACAATGAATATGCATGAAATACATTTGCATATAATGGAGGCAGTGTATGCAAATCAAGTTTATGCAAATTCAATGTGGATAATCTGAAAACCTGACTGGCAAGGGGGTACTCCAGGACCGAGTTGAGAAACACTGTCCTAGGTGACAATGAGGGTTTTTTTCTCCATTTATTTAGTATATATGTGGATATCCCTTGCATCAGCTATGTTTTGAATGCATTTTTTTGCCTGGTAATATTTTGACATTCAACTTGTTTGGATTTGTTCTTTTTTTTTTTAATAAAAAGTCAAGCACAATGCTATATTCAGTAAAAGAAAGGGGCTCTTTACTGAAGTGTGCTAAGCAGTTACCCTTGGATTCTACAGTATATATAGGGCACTGAAAGATTTGTGCTGGTAATTTGGGCACAACTCCAAGATGCGCATGCAGCCAAATTAGTTAATGAGCTATCAAGAATGAATTAAGGGCCTTAATCAATAACTGCACTTAATTTGAACTAGTTTGGATTTGTGCGAGCATCTGCTTATGTGCTATTCTATAACTCCAAATGTCTAAATCTCACTGCATGCAATTTAAAGGGGGAGGGACAGGAGCAGGTCAGGGGTGTTCCAAGAATTTGCCAGCAGTTTTATAGAAGAATGCCAGCATTTACCTAAGCACTGCTCCTATTACAGTATCATGCTGAATATATATTCTCTTATGTTTCACATTTGGGGATTCTCAGAACACCACACTGTGTATATACACCAGAGTGGCGTTCTGAGAATCGCCAAATGTGAAACATAAGAGAATATATATTCAGCATGATACTGTAATAGGAGTAGTGACTGTGATAATTACTAGTGCCGAACCATTGAATGACTGGTCAGCATTTACATAAGAATATAAGAATTGCTATACTGGGACAGACCGAAGGTCCATCAAGCCCAGTATCCTGTTTCCAACAGTGGTCAACCCAGGTCCCAAGTACCTGGCACAAACCTATTCCAGAGCTAAGATTTGTGATGTCATAATATTTCATTCCACCAATGCCTAAGAGACAACCTCATCACAATGGCTTGATTATCCTATACTTGGCTCACATAAGAGTTGCCATACTCGGACAGACCAAAAGGTCCATCGAGCCCAGTATCCTGTTTCCAACAATGGCCAACCCAGGTCCCAAGTACCTAGCTAGATCCCAAGTATAAAACAGATTTTATGCTGCTTATCCTAGGAATAAGCTGTGGATTTCCCCAAGCCATCTCAATAATGGCCTCTTTTAGGAAATTATCCAAACCTTTTTTAAACCCCAAGCTAACTGATTTCACCACAATCTCCGGCAACAAATTCCAGAGTTTAATTACATGTTACGTGAAGAAATATTTTCTCCAGTTTGTTTTAAATCTACTACTTAGTAGCTTCATTGCATGCCCCCTATTATTTTGGGAAAGAGTGAACAAGTGATTCACATCTACCCTTTCCACTCCTCTCATTATTTTATAGACCTCTATCATATCACCCTGAGCCATCTCTTCTCCAAGCTCTAGAGCCCCAGCTGCTTTAGCCTTTCCTCATAGGGAAGTGGCCCCATCCCTGTTATCATTTTCATTGCCCTTCTCTGCACCTTTTCTAATTCCACTATATCTTTTTTGAGATAGGGTGACCATAACTGCACACAGTATTCAAGGTGCAGCGATACAAGGCCATTATAATATTTTCATCTTTGTTTTCCATTCTTTTCCTGATAATTCCTAACATTCTATTTGCTTTCTTAGCTGCCGACGCACATTTAGCTGAGGCCCCGATAATGTCTTCATTTGTGATTTAGCATGCGCTGTTAACATAGTGGCATGACAGTGCATGCTAATTCATTTATTAACTGCAGGCAAGTATTAAGGAGCAGGAAATGAGGAAGTAATGGTCAGAGTTCGTGCATGGTACTTACTATTTGCTGTCACTTGTGTAGTTAGTACGGGTGGACTTAATCCCTCCTCAAGAGATGGCAGTATTTGCATCTGCTTTCATGCACACAGTCTTACTACTACTACTACTTATAAATTTCTACTAATTTCTATTAAACATGTAAGAGACAATTCCTGCTCAATCGAGCTTACAATCTAACCAAAACGAAAGCAAAAAGTCTTACCACATTGTAGTAAAAGGTCACAAAGAGTACAAGAGTAAAGGAAGAAGTTATCAATGAGCATTATCATTAAGCCGCGTTATTTTATTGTTATCCCAATGTTTTAAGAACCATGGGCTAGATTCACTAAGCAAACCAATCGTGTACCGATCGGTTTGTGACCCCATTTCCCTCTGGCACGATTCGCTAACCTCTCCTGCGATCCACTTCCGATCCGCGCATGCAAATGAGGGGAACGACATGCAAAGTAGGCAGGGACCTGATTCACAAAATAAATTTCGCGATCCGACTGGGCTGGCCAATCAACCCAAGAAGAGACTGCTGGGGACCAGTCACAAACATCCTTTTCGACTCTCTTGCTCCATTGCCGTCCTGCTCTCTGCATGCCCCGAATCTCTCCTGCCTGCCGCACTGCGAGCCCATAGTTTTAACCCTTGGGTTTACAGCGGGTTAAAACCATGGGCTCGCTGGGCTACAAAAGGAAAATAAGTCAGCTCTGCCGGTGCTATGTTTGAGAAGGGAGGCAGGGTTTCAAGGGCTGGCTTGAGAGCAGGAGAGTTGGAGCCCAAGAAAAAAAAAAAAAACAGACACAAAAACGCATGTGCAGACCATCTGCAGGGAAAGCAGATGGTCTGCGCATGCATTAGGATCACACACTAGTGATCCGTGCGGGCAAAGGGGGGCGTTCCTCCGATCACCCTCATTAGAATTTTTGGATGTTGTGAATTGGTTGGGCTTGCTGGAATCAGCCACGGATCATCAACAGAAGTCAAGGTTTGTGAATCTAGCCTTAAGTCTCATTGTATAAAATTAGTGGTAAAGTAACACATCTTAATGGTAACTCACTCCCCACTTGTGCCACTCCACAGTTGGGGATGGCTTTTGTGAGTCTCCCCTGTCCCACTACCTCCTCCGGTGCTGCAATTTCAAAACTTAAGGCAGTCGGCAGCATTAGCGACATTATCCTTCTACCATTGGCCTGCCCCAAAAGCCTTCACTCTGCAGTACTTCCTGTTCCTGCATAAGCGGAAGGCTGCAGAGTAAAGGCTTGTGGGGCAGGCTGATGGCAGAAGGATCATGACGCTAATGCTGCCGGTTGTCCGAAGTTTTTAAAATTGCAGCACCAGAGAAGGTACTGGAGATAAGAGAGACTCCGCAAAGCCATACCCGACTCCGGTGCGGGGGCTGGACTGGAGAGTGTGAGTCCAAACCCCGGACAAACTCCCTCCAATCAAGGAAACTGTCCAGAAACCCGGATAGTCCTCTACAAAGAGGACATGTCCAGGTAAATCCAAACATCAGGTAAACCATATTCTCCAAATCAGATTCCTCCAAAAAGCAGTCAAATCCAAACTATCAAGAGTCAATTGAGCTGAATGCTTCACTTCTTTCCTTCAAGCTTGAAAAAGAGAGAAACCCTGCACCAAAGGTGAAAACAACTCAAAGGGGTCTTAAACCATTCCAGTCAGTGGTATAGATGGAATACGAGCAAAATACAAAAGATGTAAATTTATTTTCTTTATTCTCCAAGGCTTCCACTTTTACATGAGATCATAAGAATTGCCGCTGCTAGGTCAGACAAGTGGCCCATCATGCCCAGCATTCCACTCATGCGGCGGCCCCCAGGTCAAAGACCAGTGCTCTAAATGAGTCCAGCCTCACCTGTGTACGTTCCGGTTTAACAGGAACTTGTCCAACTTTGTCTTGAATCTCTGGAGGGTGTTTTTCCCCTATAACCCCACTGGTGACGTTCTTCCAGTCCGATTGCAGAATCGGGAATAAATTTCCTCTCTCACTTGAAGAATCTCAGCTTTCTCTTCCACCCTAGTAGCATGTTTTCTAACCACACATAAGTTTTGCTAATCCTCGTTAATAGTAGAGATTGGACCCTCTGTACATCTAGCACAGTGAATCACAAACTGTGTGCCACCAGAGATTGAAGGAAATAAGAACATAAGACTAGCCTTACTGGGTCAGACCAATGGTCCATCAAGCCCAGTAGCCCGTTCTCTAGGGTAGCCAATCCAGGTCACTAGTACCTGGCCAAAACCCAAAGAGTAGCAATATTCCATGCTACCAATACTTTTCCTCCAGGAACTTGTCCAAACCTTTCTTAAAACCAGCTTCGCTATCCACTCTTACCACATCCTCTGGCAAAGCGTTCCAGAGCTTAACTATTTTCTAAGTGAAAAAAAATTTCCTCCTATTGGCTTTAAAAGTATTTCCCTGTAACTTCATCGAGTGTCCCCTAGTCTTTGTAATTTTTGACGGAGTGAAAAATCGATCCACTTGTACCCGTTCAACTCCACTCAGGATTTTGTAGACTTCAATCATATCACCCCCCTCCAAGCTGAAGAGCCCTAACCGTTTTAGTCTTTCCTCATGCGAGAGGAGTTCCATCCCCTTTACCATCTTGGTCGCTCTTCTTTGAACCTTTTCTAGCACCACTATATCTTTCTTGGAATAAGGATACCAGAAATGAATGCAATACTCTAAATGAGGTCGCACAATGGAGCAATACAGGGGCATTATAACAGTCTTAGTCTTGTTAACCATCCCTCTTTTTAATAATTCCCAGCATCCTGTTTGCTTTTTTGGCCACTGCCATACATTGGGCAGAAGGTTTCATCGTATTGTCTACAATGTTATCCAGATCCTTTCTTGGGTGCTAACCCCCAAGGTGGACTCTAGCATCCGGTAACTATAATTCAGGTTATTCTTCCTAATGTTCATCACTTTGCATTTGTCCACATTAAATTTCATCTGCCAGTGGGAGAACAACTGCTTTTACACCTAAGCAGCATTGGGACCAACCGCAACTACCAAGAGCCCATAGACCAGATCATGACAGGAGTGTGAGCTCCACACCTCCTGCAGTCCGCTAGGAAGATCAACTGCTTTAACACCTAAGTAGCAGCAAGACCAGCTGCCTATAATAGGAGCCCTTGCCCCGATCCAACCAGGCATGTGAGCTCCTCCCCCTATATCCCGTTTAAGAGATCAATCTACCTGCTTTAAATATCAGCAGCAGTAGAAAAACAACTGCTTTTACATACAAGCAGCAGCGAAACCTACCGCAACCACCAAGAGCCCACAGACCCGATCCTGCCAGGAGTGTGAGCTCCTCCCCCTGCAGTCCATTGGAGAGATCAATCTGCCTGCTTTTAAATATCAGCAGCAGTGGAGATCAACTGCTTTTACACCTAAGCAGCAACGAGACCAGCCACAACCACCGAGAGCACACAGACCCGATCCTACCAAGAGTGTGAACTCTTCCCCCCATGCAATCCGCTAAGAAGATCGACTGTCGGCTCCGGGCGGCTTTCCCGCAGAGGAGAGAATCCTGCATTCACCGTGGGCCTCATCTGGGGCAGCCTCCTTGGAGCGGCTGGGGCACGGGCAGTGTGTCTGGGAGGGAATGCATGGATGGGAGAACATCGCAGGGGAGGAGACATAGGCATCCTGGGACTGTCTGCCAAGTCTCTTCCCTGAAGAAGCCCTTTCTGGAAACGTCAATCGCTCCTCCTAAACTTACTTGCTCCACTTCATCACTGACGCTGAAACCGTGGATTGAAGACAAAGTTTTTATTTTATTTTTCTTTCCAGCTTATGATTTATCTTTAATCTTATCTATTGTTTTGCCTTTTGTCTTTGTTTTGTTCTATTTCTATCATTTAAATTTCTCCAGAATTCTACTGTTTAACGGCTCCCCCTTCTGCTTCTATTCCTTTCTCTCCTCTCTTCTACCTTCCAAAGTATTTAGATCAATGCTGTCTTGTTAAAATGTTTATTTTATTTTTATTTTTCCTCTAACTCTACTTTTCACTTCTCTATTACCCTCCAGGTACTTTAGTTAGATTGTGAGCCTTCGGGACAGTAAGGGAATTTTTCAAGTACCTTTCTTATTTCTAATCTTAATGTATATTTTCTGTAAACCGCTTAGAACCTAACGGATGTAGCGGTATATAAGAAATAAATTACATTACATTACATTACATTTGGATGATCAGTCTTCCAATTTCCTAAGGTCCGGCTGCAATTTTTCAAAACCCGCATGTGTTTTAACAACTTTGAACAATTTAGTGTCATCTGCAAATTTAATCACCTCACTCGTTGTATGTCACTACTGGCGTCGGCATCTCTCTCCCTCCCCCCCTCCGTCCCCACATGAACCTCATCTCGTTTTCCCTGAGCTCAGGGCCATGTCTGCTGGGCCTCCAAGCATGCGTGGATGCCAACATGATGTGCCCTCCAGACACGATTTTGAGCTCAAGGAAAACGAGATGAAGTTCATGCAGGGCGGGACTGGGGGCAGAGTGGGGTCAGGGTATGGGTGTGGGTGTGCCACAAAAATACATTTGCTCCACCAGTGTGCCGGGGCAAAAAAAAAAAAAAAAGTCTGCAGGACACTGATCTAGCAGGACCTTCAACCTGTGTTGAAAAACCATTGAGTCTTCCTAAAGGGAATGAAAGTCAAACCTGTCCAGTCTTACCAAAGCAGACATTCCAGACTCAGTACCTGCTGCCACAGGGTTTTTGCTCCATCAATTTGTTGTTTTAATAACATCAGAAGAGTAACACCCTTGAATGAGCCATATTAATAAAGCAGGGCCAAGAGGCTTCAGTGTTCTTCTGTCTTTAAGAACATAAGAAGTTGCCTCCGCTGAGGTCCATCTCGCCCAGCGGTCCGCTCCCGCGGCAGCCCATCAGGCCCACTGCCTGAGCAGTGGTCCTTGACTATTTCTATAACCTATCTCTACTGCTATCCCAATAACCTACGTCAACTTTCATTTCGTATCATCCAAGATTATGGTATCTTTTGATCCCTGACTCTCTGTCCTGCATAACATTTGCACTCATCAAGCTTTTAATAACTCCTTTCAATTTTACCCCTTTTAGTCATTCTTGGAGAGCCGCTATACTCACGTTACCCCTCTTCTAAAGTCACTTCATTGGCTTCCCATCCGTTTCCAAATACAAGTCAAACTCCTCTTACTGACCTACAAATGCACTCACTCAGCTGCCCCTCACTATCTCTCTTTGCTTATCTCCCCCTGTGTCCCAACCCCCTCCCCCCACAATCACCACCATGAGCTCCCTCCTATCTGTGCCCTTCTCTTCAACTGCCAGCTCCAGACTCCATCCCTTGCTGTGCTGTATGCTTGGAACAAGCTGCCCTAATCTCTACTGCAGGCTCCGTCTCTGAGAGTGCTTTCAAGTCTTTAAGAGTGCTTTCAATTCCTAACTCCTCTCACCTTGGGTTCTGCATCCCCCCCAAACCCTATTCAGGGGTGTCCAATGTCGGTCCTCGAGGGCCGCAATCCAGTCGGGTTTTCAGGATTTCCCCAATGAATATGCATGAGATCTATTAGCATACAATGAAAGCAGTGCATGCAAATAGATCTCATGTATATTCATTGGGGAAATCCTGAAAATCCGACTGGACTGCGGCCCTCGAGGACCGACATTGGACACCCCTGCTAGTATATGTCATGCCTGTCTGTCCAAGTTAGATTGAAGCTCTTCTGATCAGGGACCATCTATAAATGTCAAAATGCACAGCGCTGCGTATGCCTTTCAGCGATATGTAAGCAATAAGTAGCAGCAGTAGTGGTCCACTCCTTCAGTAGTGGCTCTCGAAGAGCTGTGGCACCAACCTGCTGTTCATCATAAGGCTTGTGCCATTACTGCAGGGAAATACTTTTAAAACCAATAGGAGGAAATATTTTTTCACTCAGAGAATACTTAAGCTCTGGAATGCATTGCCAGAAGTTGTGGTAAAAGTGGATAGTGTAGCTGGTTTTAAGAAAGGTTTGGACAAATTCCTGGAGGAAAAGTCCATAGTCCATTATTAAGACATGGGGGAAGCCTCTGCTTACCCTGGATCAGTAGCATGGAATGTTGCTACTCTTTGGAATTCTAGAATCTTGCTACTCTTTGGGGATTCTGCATGGAATGTTGCTCTTTGGGGTTCCGGAATCTTGCTTATTCTGAGATAATGGAATGTTGCTACTTTTTGGGTTTTGGCCAGGTACTAGTGACCTGGATTGGCCACCGTAAGAACAGGCTACTGGGCTTGATAGACCATTGGTCTGACCCAATAAAGCTATTCTTATTTTCTTATGTTCTTATTACTGCCCTGACATAGCTCATGAAGGATCTGAGGAGAAGGCTGTAAAATAAATGGGGCTTGGCTGAGTCTGGGTTTAAGAACCCAAACTGGACACTATCGAGCTCTGCCCATTGGGTAGTTTGCTGTTGTTGTTTTGTTCCTGTATTCTGTAGCCGGAAAAATGTTATTGTACTTGATCTGTTTGGTCTTTATCATTTAATAAACTGTTTTGAAAAAAAAAAAAAAATGAAACGGCTGTGGTTTCATTAAGTTATCACTTGCACCAGGGCAAGAATGTTCTCCGTAATGGCTCCAACGTGGTGGAACGCCCTGCCGAAGGAATTAAAGCTAGAAAAGGACACCGGAAAATTCAAGAAAGATAAAGACTATCCTATTCTCAAACTACTTCAATCTGAGACTGTGACCTGACCGAGGGAGGAAGCAACATAGATAAAAAATAGCAAGCTAGCAACATGATAGGAGGACAAGACACGTAGGCACACAATAGATTTTTACAGACATTTTTAAGATATGATTGAGATAGTAATGGAACTATAATAAATTAGAGTGTGTATAACTAGAATAAGAGTAAATAAGGTGAATATAATACCATTGCTAGAGCTAATTAGGACAGATTTTTCAAACTTTCAAAAACTTCAAGAACGAGAGGCCATTCGGAAAAATTAAGAGGGGACAGATTCAGAACCAGTGCTAGGAAGTTCTTCTTCACCCAAAGGGTGGTGGACACCTGGAATGTGCTCCCAAAAGGCGTGATAGGACAATAAGAAGGGATTGGACAATTTCCTGAAGGAAAAGGGGATAGAAGGGTATAGATAGAGGATTACTATATAGGTCCTGGACCTGATGGGCTGCCGCGTGAGCGGACTGCTGGGCATGATGGACCTCTGGTCTGACCCAGCAGAGGCACTGCTTATGTTCTTATGCTACAAAAAAACAGAACAGGCTCAATATTCAGCTGTCAGTGGTGACCTTTTTCCTCACCACCAACGGAGCTATTCAAAGTCAGGACCTGTGTGGGCTTCAGCTTTGAATATACAGTTATTTTTAAGCCGGCTAACACATAGCCACTTACTACTACTACTATTTATGATTTCTAAAGCGCTGAATATGTGCATTTAACATGTAATAAACAGTCCCTGCTTAGAAGAGCTTACTAATTTAGACAGACAAACGGGACATACAGGAGTTGGGGAGTTTCTCTCAGAGAGAATGGTAAGATGGACATAGGTATCTTATGGTGAGTTAATGCAGCCTCAAAAAAATGAGCTTTTAGTTCAGATTTGAATACTGTTAGAGATGGAGCTTGACATGACGACTCATGTAGTCTGTTCCAGGCATAAAGTGCAGCATGACAGAAGGGATGGAGTCTGGAGTTGGCAGTAAGGGATAAGGGTACAGATAGGAGGGACTTACCCGATGGAATAGAGTTCATGGGAGGGAGCATAGGGGGGGAGATAAGTGAGGAGAGATTTTGATATCTATATTCATGGGTTACTGCATAATAACAGGACAGTCATTTATGCAGAACCATTTATGCCAGGGGTAGGGAGCGCCGGTCCTCAAGAGCCGTATTCCAGTCGGATTTTCAGGATTTCCCCAATGAATATGCATTAGATCTATTTGCATGCACTGCTTTCAATGCATATTCATTGGGGAAATCCTGAAAACCCGACTGGAATACGGCTCTCGAGGACCAGAGTTCCCTACCTCTGATTTATGCCACTTAGCTGCTAAATATGAGCACTTAAGCAGCCAAGTGCTGACTCTGCCCTTGGAATGCCCCCATGATAGCCTGCTTTGTGTTTGCCAATAACCGCTATATTCACCAGTTGGCCAAGTGCCACTGAATAGTAGCGGATACCCACGACCAAGCATATTAACTGGTCAGCGGCTGGCCAAATCATTTTGAATATCAGGCCCAACATTTATAAAGGGTCAGGGAGACAGCACAATGAAAGAAAGCAAACAAGTTCTATGGCTATAAAATAGCCAGAGAACAGTGCTAATAAATGAGCCACCTCAGAGAAAGCCACATGTATGTTTGAGGTCCTGTTTGAAAAGTGTTTTAATTTAATAAACTGCGTACCTTAGCAGGGCTCTGTACTGGAGCACTCTGTGGCTTGGCTGTGGTGCAGGGAGATTTGGGTTCAAATTTCTTGCTTGATGGGACTGGTGGAGGGAGTGCAATGCAAGGGCACTGGGCAGGAGGTTGTCAATATACAGCAAATGCTTGCTGACAGGAGGGTGGCACTGAGGCTTAGTCCCTTAGGCTCCTTTCATTCTTAGCCCACAAGGCTTTTTCTGTCACTTAGATACTGTCTAAACAAGGAGCTTCAGGCCAGGCGGGATGGAAGGGGGGAGAAAAAACCCCCATGGTCTGCTTTTATACCATAATGGCAAGAGCACAGCATTAACAAAAACTGAGACTGGGATTCTAATCCCACCACTAATAGTCACTATACAGCATTCAAGTGTAAGCTCCCTATGACTGGGACCTGGTAAGTAGGTGTGTACTGGCAGTGCTCTCTTCGTAAAATCATAAATATTAAAAATACACATAAGTGTCTGTCCTGTTGGCTGCCTTTCACTGCACTGAGTCACTCAGCTCCCATGCCCCAAAACCAGCACTGGCCAGTATTACCCAGCAGCCACAATATAAACTTGTTCTTCAGGCTGCAACGCCCTTCTCTTGCACCACAGCTGAACATACCTTTCCCTCAGAAACAGACAAAAAAAATCTGTGTTTGCACTTCCTTGTGCCACAACATCCTGGCTTATAGCGAGCCGTGCAGAAACAGGAAACAGGCACTGTGTGACTGGGATATTTCTGGCCAGTCTCTTCCTAAGGGTGAGGGATGGCCAATAGTATCAGAGCTCTCATGCTATTATCCAGCAGTATCTTGAGCGGTCCCTGTAATGCAGAAAAGGCTCTATGAAACCAAATGTCAATCAGACCCAATGGGAATCAACCTGGAAGTGTGCATTTCTTGCACCTTTTTTATGGTATGGCCTACCTGTAGATCTCCATTAAGAAGACATTATATAGATGCTTACGTCTTCCACCTCTATGCGACCAGTGATGTACTTAAATGTCTCTATCATATCTCCCCTCTCCCTGATTAGTTTTGTGTCTTTGTCTTCCAGCTGTCTTGGAGGTCTGTATATTACACCAAGGTACAGGGATTTTTCGTTGCCTCTGGCTAGAGGTATTCCCCGGTGTACTTGACATCTGTGATTCTCGTAGGTTTGATGCCTTCTCTGGTGTATAGTGCCACCCCTAAGAAAGGAACCAGCAACCACTTGACGTTACAGCAATACTGGAACTTTCCGATATAGAAATGACTACCCCGGCGACACTTTTGATTACTGTTGCCTTAGCACCAGATAAAAACTGGTTGCTTAGGCTTTTCTTTAAAAATAGACAAAAAAAATTTATGGGACTTAAATATTGATTTTCCCAGATCTGGCTCGAGATACTCAAAAAAGGAGATGCAAATTTCTTCTTTTAAAAAACCAGGGGTTATAGCTTTGGGAGCGACCTTTTTTCTTAGACATCCATGTAAATGTGTGATACAATATCGTATGAAAAAAAAATGTTTTCTTTGACCCAAGCCAGCTGACAACATTCTTGTCTACAGCGCCTCAGGCTTAAGGATGAATTATGAGGGCAAATAGATTATTTGTTATCCTATCTCAGTCTTAAGGGTCTGTTTCTTCTTTATATAGCAATTTAGCTTGTTAATGTTTCTTTAATTTTCCACTATGTATACCTTGAATCTCCATATGTGGACTTGAGCTAAAGTTAAGCCATAATGATTTTCTTATTATTGTTGTCTAAGATGTTTGAATGAATATTTTATTACCTTACTGGCTTTTCTTTATCTTTCTGTACAAGTGATACTTGATTTGTACACTTGAAAATGATAAATAAAAAAAAAGAAATGTCTCTTGGCTGGTTAAATAACCACTAATTTTCACTTAACCAGTTAGTGTCAGTGAAGATGACCAGTTAGTGCTGAAATCAAAACCAGCTATTTTGGAGGCGTTCCAAGGGTAGAGTTAGCACTTGGTTAAGCGCCAACATTCAGCACTTAATTGCCTGTGATAACCACATAAATAGGATTGAACAGAAGTCAGTCCTATCTTCATTGCATAAAGATGTCCCATAGCCACTTTGCTGAATACTGCACTTACCCCCTCTTTTATGAACGCATAGCACGGGTTTTAGTGCCGGCAGCAGCGATAACTGCTCCAATGCTCATAGAATTCCTATGAGCGTTGGAGCAGTTACCGCCGCTGCTGGTGCTAAAACCTACACTATGCGTTCGTAAAAGAGGGGATTAATCAGCTATGGCATAGCTGACTCAACAAACCCAGAAATTCAATGCCGTGGTCCAGTATAAAATTTCCAAGCATAATGCCGGCCAACAGTCAGCAAAATGCTGAGTGCCACCAGCTGAATATCAACCCGTTATAATGTTTGCTGGCATTTACCAACTGTTGAAAACTGAGTGAGATCCTCGTGTCTGATGAACAGAGTAAAAGGAAAACCATGTTTACCATAGCAGGCATAACATTTAGAATATTGTGTATAATTCTAGAGGCAGCACCTTCAAAAAGATATAAAAAGGATGGAGCCGGTCCAGAGGAAGGCTGCTAAAATGGTGTGTGGTCTTCGTGATACAGCGTATGGGGACAGACTTAAAAGATCTCAATCTGTATACTTTGGAGGAAAGGCGGAAGAGGGGAGATATGATAGTCGTTTAAATACCTACATAATATAAATATGCACGAGTCAAGTTTTTCATTTGAAAGGAAACTCTGCAATGAGCGGGCATAGGATGAAGTTAAGAGTAATCTGAAGAAATACTTTTTACAGAAAGGATGGTGGATGCATGGAATAGTCTCCCGGAAGAGGTGGTGGAGACAGAGACTGTGTCTGAATTCAAGAGGGCCTGGGATAGGCACATGGGTCTCTCAAAGAGAGATAATGATTACTGTGGATGGGCAGACTAGATGGGCCATTTGGCCTTTATCTGCCGTCATGTTTCTATGTTTCTAACATGCCTGGTAACTTCCAGCATCACAGGACTTTGGAAATGGAGTTTCAGCACTATAGAAATAATAAATAGTAGTAGAATGTCAAACTGATGTATTAATATACTCAGTTAATGAGTGAATGGAACAAGCCAGATTCCTGGAGATATACAAGTTGAATATGGGAACTGATTGCAAGGAATGCAGTCAGCAGACTGCTGAATCAGACAAAAAAAATCAGTTTAACTAATGCAAAATAAGAAAGAGGTATTTTAATGTTTATAGCCAGGGTCATTTTAGTCAACTGAAGCCTGATATGGTAAATTAAGAGATGTTCTGAGTCTGGGAAGGGTGAGTAGATTTCGGCAGGGAACAATACAGTGCATCCTGCGTAAGAGGGCAGCCCACACTGCAGTCGCCTCCTTTCCTGGCAACAAGACAACCCTGATCAGTACTAAGGAAAAATTAAAATGCAAAACTGCAAAAAAAAAAAAAAAAAAGAGCAACCTGCACATGAAAGGTAGAAGGCTTGTGGGAGCTAGACAGGCGGGATAACCACAAACTCCAGTCAGCCCAGGAATCCAAGCAGCTCAGGGTCTCTCTTACTGCCATTTCTTTCAAGAGAGTGCATTAGATTTCAATTCTGTTTTATTCCAACAGCAGAGCCTGTTAAAGACAATGGTTGGGTCAGACGTGTTTGTCCTTGCTGTAAAGATGCACTTCATTTGGGGGTTTGAGAGCAGGCGCAGTAAAACTGGACATAAACACGCCCACTATCACCTCTTCCAGCAAAAGTGAGTTGATTTTATTTCCAGTTATTCATAACTGTGCCAAACAAAGTGGTCCAGGAATTTGAGAGGTTAAAAAAAAAAGTCCAGCAGTGAAGAGCCCGGCACAAGTGTGTCCCCTTTTCATATACCAGATATTTCCTTATGCTGGTCCATCACTGGCTACCCTCACTACACATACTGACACTGTACCCAAAGCACCTCTACAGAGAGCAAAGCAATGGTGTGTGAGACTGCACAGACTCTGAATCTCTCCCCTTTCTGGCTTTCAGTCCCTACCACACTTCATACTGGGTCTGGACTATATTGCCCAAGAAATATTTATTTTCACTCAACAAATAGTTAATCTCGGGAACTTGTTCCCGGAGGATGTTTTAACAGCGGTTAGTGTAGCTGGGTTTAAAAAAGATTTGGACAAGTGTCTGGAGGAAAAGTCCATAGTCTGCTATTGAGACAGATATAGAGGAAGCCACTGCTTGCCCTGGGATTGGTAGCATGGAAGGTTGCAACTGTTTGGGTTTCTGCCAGGTACTTGTGACCTGGATTGGCCACTGCTAGAAACAGGATACTGGACTAATTGAACCATTGGTCTGACCCAGAATGACTATTCTTATGTTGCCTTGGGTAAGGGTTTTCAAAATCAAACCAATGGTGTGTAGAAAGCCCCAGTGTTTGGAGAGCTACAGATTAAGCCCTGGCACATAGGGGTAAGTTCTCAAAAGGCTGCCAAAATTTAGGTACTAGAATGATGTGTGGAACTGCTGTTTATAGATTACTAGAGTAAATCCATAGTTCTTCACTAAACTTTAGGCGTGAGCACTTACACCAGCAAAATGGCGTCAGGAGCATAAATCCTTTGAATATTGGGCCCCTAGTCTCCATGTCTGCTGGAGACTGCAAATACTAAATTAAAAATCTCTGAAAGATAAATGAATGCCGTGAAAATAGTGAAAGGGGTATTGTGCTAAAGGCAGAGGTTTGGTGAGTTTGATGTCACCACTGACCTTGTGTGACCTTGCGCAAAATGCTTTTCACATCCCTCTGCACAGTTTAACCTCTTGCACTTAATAATAACAGACTAAATGGGATTGTTACTATATTTGTACTAGAAGACAACCTGAAATAATTAAATGCTCCATAAATCCCACATTACTGTTATCCAACATATTCCGAGTGATGAAGCAAGCCTGCTGCCTCTAATTAGATTTACCTTCTCAGCTACTATCCTGCCACATTTGATCTTACTCTGAGGTCTCCTGCCTCTCACCTTAATGCAGTTTATCTCTCTTTTTTTCTAGCTTTTTCCTTCTGTGGCCACTTCCCCGATTTTAAAATAGATTGCCTTCACTCACTTTACGTATCCACTGCTAGCAAGGCAGCACACCTGCTTCCCTCATCAAAATGTGATGACAGTGAGGGATTCAGAAGGGGGGGTCACTGGATTAGAACATCGATTTACTTACATTCAAAAAGGTGCAGTTGGTAGGCAGACAGAAGGTTTAAAAGGGTCTAGCATTAATAACCTTTTAGGAGGAAGCCTTAGGATTAAGTCTAACTGTATCTCTTGGCAGCTGAGAATCTTCTGTCACTTCAGATTAACTGCTTGGAACTGACTCTTGTAGGTGTTTTTTTCCCCTTTACACAGTTATCAGTTTTCTAGGAGCGTGCCTCTTGCCAGTACAGTAGGAATGTCCCAGGTGATCTCAACTTCATGATCCACAATTCTGTCTGGGTCGTCATCTGGTACAGTCATGTTATACTGTTTCCCTGGTTTCTAGTGGATGAACCAAACTACTTTATTGTGCCTTTTATGGTTTCAGGCCATACCCAGCGATGAGGTGTGCAAACATTTCCAGTTACTACTACACCATACCCACAAATTGTGTCTGTTTTGCTGGGTATTTTTTTTTTTTTTTTTAATAGCATTTGGGTGCTGGTAGATTCTCTCTTGTTTCTTCTATTCAGAGAATATTTCATATGTCATCTCTTTTTTGCATATTTGGATCTGCTGATGCATTAAGTACATATGGAGGTCTCTGATGAAAACTCTAGATGTAAAATTTGTTTCTCTAAGATGCATGTCTCCTTCAGTCCTTTTCACAGATATCTGGGAGGACTGGAGGTATTTTCTTGTTTTAACATTCAGACGTTTGAGGTCGTTCGGAGGCCAGTTTATGATCCCAAACCACGTTGATGGATGACTTGTATTTTATTCCATGCTGTTTAAGCACGTTTCAGTCTCCTGTAGTGCTTTCTCTTAATCTAGATGCACTAAGACCACATGGTGATTATGTACTCAGACATGCCACTGGCTACAGTGGGAGCCTCAGTGGCACCTTTCAGTACAAACTGAACATGTCACTCAGGGAGCTGGCTAGGGAAAGCTTAGTTACATAGCAGCTCATATCCAGTCCACTTAACTGTTAGTTAAGCAGATAGAGGACAGCAAAAAGGCCATTATTGAGCTGGCTTAGGGAAATCCACTGTTTATTCCTAGTATAAGCAGCATACAATCTATTTTACTAGTTGGGATCTAGCTAGATACTTGGAACCTGGGTTGACCACTGTTGGAACCATGATGCTGGGCTTGATGGACCTTTGGTTTGTCCCAGTATGACAATTCTTACATTCTTAATTTTAATTCAGCATGCAGTTTTAAGTGGCTTAAAAACTACTGACCACCACCAGCTGAACATTTACCCTTGTGTAGCTGGAGTTTGTGGTGCTGCTCTGTAGAACACATACATTGCTCATAGCACTGATTCCTCTTCCCTCTCCTGAGCTTTCTCCTGGGGTCCTTCCAGCCTATGGAGGGCTTCCAGTGCTTCCCTAGCTTTTCTTATGGGCAATGGCAATGCGTGTTCTCCATATCTATTCCTTCTGCTCTGTTGAGAATGGTGCTTTACACATTTTTGTTAATGGAGATACACTCTGGGCTTGAAAGGGTTGTGAATTGCAGCATTACACTCCTACGATGTTTTTTTTTTAACATATCTAGCTCAATACACATACTCAAACAAGATAGATTCTACCAAAACCCCCATGGTACACATCTTAATCACTGCAGGTTCACATGCTTCAGAAGGCAAACTTTCATACACAATGCAGACCCAGAGCTGCCAAATTCCAAGGCCAGTCATGCATTTATGATAATCTCCAGCCAGCACCAGGTCCATGCCCCCAGGCTATCCACCCAAGAAGTGGCTCCAAACCAGTGTACATGGATCCAAGTGATAAATCTCGTTGCTTATGACTTGGGTTCAAACCTACAGACTCTTGGTTGTACATATAACCATTGTGTTCCAAATGGTATAGTGCACCTGAGGTCCACAGTGGTGGTGGTGGTGGGAGCTGGGGAAGAGATATGAGTGTGCCTTCACGTATCAGAACTTTAGTAAGTGTCCTTAGGCATATGTTGTTTAAAGATGCAAAGGTAGGCCCTGTTTATCTTTCCCTTCTTTGAAGATGGTACAAGGACATGAATGTTTAAACAGATATGTAGTGAAGTGAATTCAATTGTTTTGTTAAGCCGTATTTACAGACAGATTTAGATTAGAAGCTCTGCTGGTTAAGGCTTTTTCTGACCCTCTGTGGACTTCAATCTCCAGATAGGAAAAATGCTGATGTGTTTAAAGTTTCATGTGACCTTCCATATATGGTTTGTATTTACGTCACATGCTGACACATGCTGGCAAACCTGATTCGTATAAAAGATGTGAAACTCATAATAAACTTTGGACATATTTGAAAGATGGTTTCTGGTCTTTAAGATGTGTCCCCAGGTACCTGACTTACAAATGACAGAGACAGAGAAAGTATGGGGCAGGAATTGGGACCTGAATCCTTTTCAGTTGGGGGCTTGTCCGCGATGGGCAGATGATATCACCAATATTTTGTGAGTATTTCTGAATTTTTTCTGTTCTTTAATACTCACTGGGTAGTGGTGACCTGTACCCACCCTTTATTTTAAGTTCAAGCTTTGGGTTCTATTATGGAGTTTTTTTGGGAAAAATCTCGGGGTACTTTCGGTAAGCACCCCTCATAAATATAAGCAGCTGCCATTCTTTCGGGAAGAATGAAAATATTTATAGAACCCCCCTGCCCACTCTGTCATTTGTAAGGTTAAAACTTTTATAGAGTATAAGATTTTATTGTCTCTTATTACTGTACCTCGCTTATAAGGTAAGATAAGCGAATATTTTTGCATTGTTATATTGGCTTTGTAATGAGTCATAAGGCACTTAGGTTACTCCTAGACAAATGAGACTTGTACGGCTGTGTGTGTGTATGACATTTTTCCTTCAGCTCCCATCTTTCTGTGTCACCTATGTTTAATACTGAGGTAGGACGTGCTGTTATGTGGAATGAAGTGAAAGCGCTGTTTGAATCAGTCTAAGATCTTTCCCTTGTAGTTTGTACACAAGCACTATTTCTTGTCTTCCTTTTAATCCTGACTAATTTTGTGCGTTTAAAAAATTCCGTTTTAGAGGTTTTCTTTCTTGTGCAGAGCAAAGCTAATCTGTTCTTTGCTTTCATTATCAGGATCCGTGTATGAATGTTTTTGTCCCTTCCCCCAGACTTCTCTGTTTGGGCTTCCACTGACCCCCTATAGTGCTTCTTTGAAGTTACTCATTCTTGGTTTTATCAAGCAGTAAGGTGAGATTCCACTGCTTGTCTCTTGACTTTTCTCCGGCATTATCAAAACCACCATCTCTTCTTATAATACGCCCATCGCTCTTGTTGTCAAAGCTGATGGCATTATTAGGGCTGTTAGAGTTTTGGTAATTCTCATTGCACTTATGTTTCTTCCACCATTCCACCGGCAGCCAATGATTTTTTTCTGTCATTGTCCTAAAGAATGTTTTATTTTAGTCCCGGTTGGTGAGGCTTTTCAGCTCTTTTTTTGCCCTCACCTTTAAGCAACAGTATACCTAGTGTAGAATTGCCCTTCAGGCTATTCTACAAGTCATGCACTGCCCCTCATGGTCCTATTCTCATTTTGTACAACTTTTTGTGTTCCATAATTCAGGAGACCTGTCAGGCTGATAGTTTGCACCTTTTATAATGGTTGTCTGTGTGTGGTCACAAGGTGTCACGAAATAAACTGCACTGGTGTACATCTGAAGTGAAATACCTGGGTTTTGTCCTGTCTCATGGTCAGAGGAAAATCTGCACTTTCTGCATTGCTGCTGTTCTGGGTCTGCCCCACCCAGCTAACAAGAAAGACATGCTTACTTTTCTTGCTATGATTGGTCACTGCCGCCAATGGATCTCTGCTTGTTCCTTCTATGACCAGATTTTGAGACAGACCCTGGTTGCTGAAATGACTGCTCTTATCAGATGGACTTATAAAATGTTGGACATTTAAGATGTGCTTTGGTTTCAAGCTCAAGTTTGGGTTTTCCTGCTTATGCCCACATGTTTTATCTCTTTGTTTGGGACTATTGTAACACCATGAAGGGAGAACATGGCGGTAAATTACGCTCTGTTGCCTTTTTTTATAGTCACTCCTGTTCAAGAAAGCCCTGGCTGCTTGTGCTATGGTGGTAGAGATGGTTACTTCTCTGACCCTAGGTCACCTCATTACCCTTCACACTTTTCACGATGTTCAAGCCCTTCTTTTAAATGGGCTTTTGGGTCTCACGGGTGAACAGGATTCTCTTCCTCTCTTTTTTCACAGCTTCCTCTGAATTTGATGCCTGGCGTTTGGCAGGTGCCCAAAGCCGCCCTTTTAGACGGACTTTGGTGCAAAGAGGGGAAACCCTGGATACTAGCTGCTAGCTCTCCCTTATTCATTGCCCAATATCATGGTATTGGTTATCGTAGTGCTCGCTCGACATTTTAACTTCTTGCTAGTGATATCTTCATTCTTGACCTTTTGCTCCTTGATACAGAGATATATAGTTCAATAATTACAGCTGGCACGGTTGTGAATTGAAAATAAATTGGAAAATACAATTCCTTTCTATTGTTTTAGCTGAAATTAGGATGTTGCTAATTTAAAATGGTTTTTCCGGATTTATACATAGCCATCCCAGATCAGTTTTGGCACAGATATTTCTAATGTTTTCCATGGGTCCTCTTTATCACTGCAGAGATAGAGACGCTCCAAGGAGACATTAGCTTTATGCCTTTTTTCAAATATGAGATGATTATGATATACATTATTTGTTGTTTTGGTTTTTTTATATCAATGTGTTTATTTGCAGAGTTAAATTCAACCCTGCACACTTGACAGATGGAGTAATAGCTCCACGCTTAAAAACTTTATGTTTTGTCTGTGCCATGTCTACTTGTCTTAGTTTAGTGGGTACCCCAGGATACATAATATTGGCCATTTCTAGAGCTTTTTTGCCACTTTTTACTAGCCTAACTGCGCAATGTTCTTTTACTTTTAGCTTTTATATTCTGAATATAGTTTAGTTAGGGGTTATAAGAAAAAGTTTTACTTTATGCAGCGTTTATTTCGTGGTGTTCCCTACATATGATCCATTCAGTATACATTTCTGAATACATTCAGTACATCAGTATGGTCTCTCTGAGGTGCATAATAGTTATATGCAGCACACAAAAACATATCTTTTTGGCTTGTTCAATTAAGAACCTTAAGCAAGTGAGTATTGTCTCTCTTTTGCCATGGCTATGCTAAGTGAATGAATTGGTATTGTTGCATGTTGCCACGTTCAGTGCAGGCAACATGGTTTCTCTTGTTTTCTATCTCTTATTTGGATCACATTGGAGTACAGCTGCTGAATGATATTTGGAATGCTTTTCAAGCATCTCTTTTCAAGTATCTCTTTCTGTATGCACAGACATCTGGCTGCTCTCCCTTTGAGATTCTCACGGGATGACCTTTCCCCGCCCCATGGGTAGATTTTCCCTTGATACAGGAGGAATACGTCTAAAAGCTAATTGAAATATTAGGGCTTGTTCAAAGAAACGTGTCTTGCACTTCTCCTTTCTCTCCACAGATTCCTACCCATTTTTTCCAGCCTGGTGATTATCCAGCAGCTTTCCAAGGATCGGAAGCAGACGGATTTCCCCTTTGGCCTTCCCACTACTGTGATCGCTGTGACCAGGCCCGCTGCATTCACTGAGGAGTTTCCTGTTTGGATCCTCGCAAGTCGCTTGAAGAGGGTTAACCTAAAACCCCAGAAGCAAGTCTTCCCTGCGCAGATTTCACCTCCTCCAGTGGAACAACATAATGATCTCATTGCAGCATTCTACCAACTTTATCATTCTCTTACTGGCACCGCTGCTGCTAGTTTTTCTCCCTGTATGGATCATTTCTAACTGGGTCTACAGGGATGATGTGTTCTGGGTCCACGACACTTTCTGCCCATACCCATCTGTAAATGACACTCCTGCTGTAAACAGCACCCCCGACACCTCTTTGCGAACACGACGTCAAGCTGGACTACTCCCTCGCAAAGGCTGTCCTTCAATTGGAATCCAGAAAAGACCGATAGTATGCTACCTTATGGTATAATTCCAGCAGTGTGCAAGTTGCCACCTTCTCCTTTGAGTATTGTGACATTGTGGACTGTTCATCAATTGATATCTCAAGGCTGTGCCATTGGTCCTCAGAGATTCCTAAAACTAAGGACATATATATATATGTTACTGACTCACGTTGGGGGTTAAGTGTGCATTCTGGGGAGTGGTAGGGTGGAATATTGATACTGACTGGGCTTATAAACTAGAAAATACTCTGAAAAACAGTGGACCAAAATGGTAAATCACTGCTTACTTGTATGACCCTTCATAAGGTTGGACACTGTTATAGGAAAAGTGTTCCTGCACAAATTATTAAGCTTTCTCTTACTATTGACAACCCTAGACCTACTGATGAAGGTATGTACATTATGGACATGTGGTTTAAGGGTGGGTCTAGCTATCCGACCAATCAGTTTTCTTATGGGATCTATCTACCTCCACTCATCCTCTCCCGCCATTTTATGGGGGCCCCAAAAAATACTAACCCCTCCTTGAGAGACATATCTAGAGTATCACTCCCTTCCAGCTCATGCTGTGTATTTGTGACGTCATTTACATGACGTAAGAGGGGAATTGAACGGACACGTATCAGAACTTTAGTAAGTGTCCTTAGGCATATGTTGTTTAAAGATGCAAAGGTAGGCCCTGTTTATCTTTCCCTTCTTTGAAGATGGTACAAGGACATGAATGTTTAAACAGATATGTAGTGAAGTGAATTCAATTGTTTTGTTAAGCCGTATTTACAGACAGATTTAGATTAGAAGCTCTGCTGGTTAAGGCTTTTTCTGACCCTCTGTGGACTTCAATCTCCAGATAGGAAAAATGCTGATGTGTTTAAAGTTTCATGTGACCTTCCATATATGGTTTGTATTTACGTCACATGCTGACACATGCTGGCAAACCTGATTCGTATAAAAGATGTGAAACTCATAATAAACTTTGGACATATTTGAAAGATGGTTTCTGGTCTTTAAGATGTGTCCCCAGGTACCTGACTTACAAATGACAGAGACAGAGAAAGTATGGGGCAGGAATTGGGACCTGAATCCTTTTCAATATGAGTGTGCCTTCACAGCATTAGAGAAAAAAAGATGGAGCCATTGAAAAATTTGCTTGTAACCTGACTTAACCTCAAGTTGGAAAAGGCAAGTGATGAAATCTCATAACCAAATCCAAACTACTATGAAATCAGATAAAATAATATGAGCTTCCATGCTTTATTCACATGCTTCCAATAAGATGTCTCCAAAATATGGCAATCCAATTTATTTGTCGAACCCATGCATTATCTCTCTCACTCTGAGAGATCCCACATGCCTATCCCAGGCCCTCTTGAATTCATACACAGTCTCTGTCTCTACCACCTCTTCTGGGAGATTATTCCACGCATCTACCACCCTTTCTGTAAAAAAGTATTTCCTTAGATTATTCCGGAGCCTATCACCTCTTAACTTCATCCTATGCCCTCTCATTACAGAGTTTCCTTTCAAATGAAAGAGACTCGGCTCATGCGCATTTACATTACGTGGGTATTTAAATGTCTCTATCATATCTCCCCTCTCCCGCCTTTCCTCCAACGTATACAGATTGAAATCTTTAAGTCTGTCCCCATACGCCTTATTACGAAGACCACACACCATTTTAGTAGCCTTCCTCTGGACCGACTCCATCCTTGAAGAAGATATATCAAGCAGTTTACAATCAGGTACTCAAGTTTTTTTCCCTATCTGTCCCGGTGGGCTCACAGTCTATTTAATGCACCTGGGGCAAAGGAGGATTAAGTGACTTGCCCAGGAGCAGCATAGGATTTGAACCTACAACTTTAAGAGTGCTGAGGCTGTAGCTCTGCCCACTACACCACACTCTCCACCTTTGCCAAAACTTTATGTGCTGAGCCCCCCTGGAGCAAGATTAAAGTCACTCTTACAGCACATTTTTTTTTTTTAAATTCAATTTTTCTATACCGTTCTCCCAGGGGAGTTCAGAACGGTTTACATGAATTTATTCAGGTACTCAAGCATTTTTCCCTGTCTGTCCCGGCGGGCTCACAATCTACCTAATGTACCTTAGTAGAATACAGGGCTTAGTACAAGAGATAACTGTGTTGGGAAACAGTGATCATAATGTGATCAAATTTGAGCTGATAACTGGAGCGACAACACTAAAAAAAAAAAAATCTACTGTAGTGGCATTTCATCTTTGAAAGGGTGACTATGATAAAATGAGGAAAATGGTTAAAAAGAAGCCAAAAGGATCGTTGGCAAGAACTAAGACTGTAAACCAAGCATGGATGTTATTTAAAAATACCATCGTGGAAGCCCAGACCAGATGTATTTCATGTATTAACAAATTTGGAAAGAAGAGAAAACAAGAGCTGGCATGGATAAAAAGTGAAGTGAAAGAGGCTATTAAAAGAAAAACATCCTTTAAAGAATGGAAAAAGGATCCAAATAAAGAAAATAAGAAGAGACATAACAACTGGCAAGTTAGATGCAAAGCATTGATAAAGAAAGCTAAGAAGGAATATGAAGAGAAACTTGCCAAAGAGGCAAAAACTCATAGTAACATTTTTTTTTTTTTTTTTAAGGTACATCAGAAGCAGAAATCCTGTTCAAGGAGCAAAAGGAGCACTCAGGGAAGATAAGCCCATAGTGGAAAGACTGAATTCTTTGCTTTGGTCTTTACAGAAGATGTATGATATCTACCTGAACCATTAATGGTTTTCAAGGGTGATGATGCTGAGGAACTGAAAGAAGTCTTGGTGAATATGGAAGATATATTAAGCCAAATCAACAAGTTACGGTAAATCACCTGGACCAGACAGTATACGTCCCAGGGTACTGAAAGAACTCAAAAAGGAAATTGCTGTCCTGTTAGTGATCTGTAACCTGTAGCTAAAATCATCTGCAGTACCTGAAGATTGGAGGGTGGCCAATGTTGCGCTGATTTTTAAAAAGGGCTCCAAGGGAGTTCTGGAGAACTACAGACTGGTAAGCCTGACTTCAATGCTGGGCAAAATAGCGGAATCAATTATAAAAAATAAAATTGAGGAGCATGTAGACAAACATAATTTAATGGGACAGAGTCAGTATGGGTTCAGCCAAGGGAAGTCTTGCCTCACCAATTTGCTTGACTTCTTTGAAAGTGTGAATAAACATGTAGATAAAGATGAGCCAGCTCCTAAAAAAATTAGAGTCATGGAATAGGAAGCAATGTTCAGTTGTGGATTAGGAATTGGTTATCAGACAGAAAACAAAGGGTAGGGTTAAATGGCCATTTTCTCAATGAAGGAGGGTTAATAGTGGAGTGCCACGGGGATCTGTACTGGGACTGGTGCTATTTCACTTATTTATAAATGATCTGGAAATTGGAATGATGATTGAGGTGAATAAACTTGCAGATGACACTAAATTGTTCAAAGTTGTTAAAATGCATGCGGATTGTGAAAAATTGCAGGCAGACCTTAGGAAATTGGAAGATTGTAATCCAAATGGCAGATGAAATTTAATGTGGACAAATGCAAAGTGATGCGCATTGGGAAGAATAATCAAATCATAGTTACCAGACACTAGAGTCAACCTTGGGGACTAATGCCCAAGAAAAAGATCTGGGATCCATTGTAGACAATACAGTGAAACCTTGTTGCTACTATTTGGGTTTTTGCCAGGTACTGGTGACATGGATGGGCCACTGTGAAGGCGGGCTACTGGGCTAGATGGACCACTGGCATGACCCAGTAGTGCTATTCTTATGTTCCTCCTGGTTGTACGAAGAGCAGCCAGTCACAAGGAACAAAAGGTTGGAGTTTGCAAAATCTGTTTGAGTATCTGTAAAGTACTTAGTATGAATGGTCTTGAACTATCTGTATATTCTGGCCTATCAAAAATTATGTTCTTTTCTCAATCTTGTTTATTTAGTATTTTATAAACCATTTTGCTGTATTTTTTTTATACAAAAAGGCAGTAAAAATGTCAAAATAATTATAAACATAAACACGATGTACAATCCCTAATCCTAAACTCCCTGGATTACTGCAACATCATATATCTGGGCTCCTACAAGAAAACCATTAAACGACTACGACTTATCCAGAACACCGCCGTCCGCCTCATCTATGGGCTCAAAAAGTCAGACCATATTAGCCCTTTCTACAGAAAACTTCACTGGCTACCGTTCGAAGCAAGGATCATCTTCAAATTCGCCTGCCTCTGCTTCAAAACCCTAACTGGCTCAGCCCCGATATATCTGTCACACCACTTCGCCTTCCCAGGCTCTAACCGTACACGCAATGCCCACCTGTTTGCCTACCCCACCCCAAAAGGATGCATCTACAAAAGATTTTTCGACAAGACCCTCTCTTTCCAAGCTGGCAAATGGAATGACTGCTTGTCCACTCTCATCTCTCTTGCCCCAACTTATCAATCCTTCAGGAAATCTCTCAAAACATACCTCTTTGATAAATTCCTCTAACCCCCGCCCCCCTACCAAACTAATAATCCCAACCTCACCTCCCCCCCTTACCCTTACCCTCCCCAGTTGCACCCCCCATGCAACAATTATTGGATCATTTTGTAATTGTTCACTGGTTTATACCAAATAATTGTTAATTATTCTCTGCACCTGCATTGCATAAATTGATCTGAACTGTTTTCTGATATGCTGTAACTTCGCTGTAAATGTACAGTCTCTTAACCTGTAAACCGCTTTGAACTGTTTTGTGGTATTGCGGTATACAAAAATAAAGTTATTATTATTATTAAACTAAATAACCAGATAAACTAGATAACCAAATTTCCAATCTACTGATAATGACACCAGACTACAAGATGTTCAGAATAGAAATAACTACACTCTTCAAGAAACTCCTAAAACAGCCCTAACTTCAAACTTACCGTCCTTCCTTCCTCCCTCCCTCTTCCCGCCACACAGAAACTACATAACCTACTCTTTACCTCTCTAGAAAGGACAAATGTTCTTCCATTGTAACCCACCATTTTTTTATCTCTTTTGTAATCCGCCTTGAACCGCAAGGAAATGGCGGAATAGAAATCTCTAATGTAATGTAATATTTGGGCCAGTTCTGCCCTTATTCCCCAGCTAGTTTTAGCCCTGTGAGCCCCCCCTAAGCCTTATCTGGTGTCTAGCGAGTTTTCAGGCAGGAGCGATCTTCCCACGTTCCTGCCCCATGTAGATCGCTCACAGGATATGGCTGCCTTGAGCTCCTGTAGTCTCTCGAGCCATTTCCTATGAGCAATCTGCACGGGGCAGGAGTGTGGGAAGATCGCTTCTGCCCCGAAAACCCGCTAGACCCCCAGGTAAGGCTTAAAATAGCCCGAAAAATGATAGTAATTTTTTTTCATTTAAAACCGCAAATAAGCGAATCCATAGATACGGAATTCACAAATACAGAGGGGGAAGTGTATTCTGGAAGTCCTTTTTCGTGAGTGTCTTTAGTTGCGCTGTCGTGGCTGCCTCGATGTCCTGAATCGGTTCAAAATGTTTACCTTTCATGGTCATTTTGACTTTGGGGAAAAATCAGAAGTCGCATATTGCCATATCCAGTGAATGAGGACACACTGTAATGTTTTTTTATTTGACAGAAATTGCTGTGAATGGAGCATTGTCCTGATGATGAAACCGTTTTCCATTTCCTCAGGTCGTACTCACTTGCCTCATGTTCAAGTTTGTTGGTAAAATGTTTTGAATAGAACCATAAGGGATGTTCAGATCCTCAGAAATTTCCCTAATAGTGAATTGCCTGTTTAACCGAATCATTTTGCTTACTCTTTCGACAACCATTACGAAATCACTCAAACCACTTGTAAGCCATCTTCATGGTCACTATAGCACCACCATAAACTAATTTTAAAATTTCATGTTTCTTTAGCATATTTTTGCAGTTTGACACAAAATTTCATATTGTTTATGATTTTTAAAACACACCTACTCTTAACCGTAGCTCACAACTGACTGACTGCACTGAACAAGTTGAAACTTGTCACACGTTGTTACTAAGGTTTGACACGACGCTTCCCATATTGGAGATTCCTGCCTTTCTCCTGAATGGCACTCAGCAGCAGTATTCACCATATTTTTTTTAATCACACCTCATATGCTGATGACAGAGAAGAGGAGGCAGCAGGGGCAGAGAAGGGGTTAATCGTACTCTGCATCCAGACTAATCTTAGATGGAAAGCTAGTGTGCTGGATTGTGCAGAAATACTTGAACACTGTTAATTATCAACCTGTTGTTTTTTTTTATATATATTTGCAGGACAGAGGGATCAGCTATCCTGTAAGCATTCCTTTTTCTTCTTGCATGTCACAAAAGTTATCTGTCCCCTGCTCTCCCCCCACCCAACCAGTGAACTCTGGACTTTGACCCTCATGGTTCCAACAAGGGGCAGCCGCAAACCAAATCCATCCCACAATGGCTGTTGTGCAATAATCCTGACACTTTGAATTTTCCTGGAAACTAAGACAGCTCAGGTCATCTGCTTTGATCTGTGAATCAGTTCAGCTTATTCAGTGCCACCTTGTTACCTGGGATGAGCCAAGTTCTGGTAGTCAGAGGAAGGAGAATGATTTCTGCCACTTTTACTCATGCTGGCTGCACATGACTTATGTCTCTTGGTCTGCTAAAAACTATACCACCCTGTCACCTTGATAATCCCTCTTACAAACCCAATCTCCCTAGTTTCAAAATGTCAACCTACATAATGGGTCACTATATTATATGAAACATAGGCCGCAGCATTTAAAAATATGTATATTTAGTGCCACTACACAGATAGGTGGCAGCACTGAATATACGTGGATGTGGTGACCACTGGTAGCTACGTTAGTGGTTGAATATACTCTATGGGGGTAATCTTATGATATGAGCACCAACATTTAGTCAACATATATTCACATATATACATGTATATTCCACTAATCCGGCTATGTACTATTTTGAAGCTACATGCATATATTCAATAGTGTGTAGTTTGCCAGGGGAGGGGGGCATTCATATGGGCAAAGTAGGTGGAGCAAAGGCAGGGCTCACACTTACATGCATGTTTCTGGGATCTAGGTGGAAGCATTTATAACAGCTCTATGATTGGACTAAGTGCTCACACCTAACCCCTTATGCTAATATTACATACGTGGAAAGTGGACATCGAGTTCCTTTATAGAAAGGTTCCACATAGATGCCCCTTTATAAAATTCTAACCACTTTGGCATCATCTACAGTACATAGTGCCTATGAAAACAGTATGGGGCTCATAATCAAAACGTAAAAACGTCTGAAAACCCATCCAGGTCAGCACTTGGATGACCTAAAAGACAGGTCATCCAAATGCCGATAATCAAATCTATTTTTTTGATGTATCCAGGGACTTTTTAGGCCTCTGAATACCGCTGTGCGCCCAAAGCTAAAAGGGGCATATCGGGAGGAGTGGTTAAGGCAGGATGAGGGTGGGATGTAGGACAACCTAGACTTAAGTCGTCCTGCAGGGATAATATAAAGTTTTATGAGGCTTCCTGGACGGAATTTATACGTCGTGACTTAAATGATGTAAAAACAGGTATGCGTAGTGACCAGATAACCACTGCAGAGACAAAGACCTCCACACATTCCCCAGTGTTCACTGACCCCCCCTCACCTCCCCTGCAAAGATTGGAATAAAAATTGTCACAACCCACGGGCTCCTGATCACCGCAGCGAGCTGGGTCACCACGTCCGTAACTGCTCCCAGTGCGTTCTCTTCAACCAGGGAATCCTTCAGGCTATCTAGGCAACCGCCTAGGGTGAAAACAATAAGGTCCAATGTTCACAGTGAAGACAGGCAAGGGAAAACGCACACACCCAGGAATATCCAAAAGTAAAGGTGTACTTTTATTTTTGACCTCTGGTTAAACTGCCTAGTATTATTAGCAGTTTACAGTACTTTTCAATACATTTTGTATAAGAACCAAAATATAGAGCTATGGGCCAGCCTGGCCACACTGGCTTCACAAACAACAGCCTGGCTCCAATTTTAAACACAAAAATCATATAAGACTTTGGCTGAACTTTAGCCTTTCTACCTCAGCCCTCTGAGATTAGGATAGTCCCAGCAATATTCCCTCACCAGGAAAGAGCAGGAGAGATGAGCAAACAAAACTCTTGCAGTATGAAAAATAAAGTTTTACAAAACCAAAAAGGAAAACTGCTAACCTTTAAGTTCTCCCACAGAATACCTGCAGATAGGGAACTCCTTCACATGGAGCTCCTCTGTGTCTTAGTTCCTTCAGTATCTTATCTCCAACTAATTAGCCTCCAGCTGAGCTGAGAGGGAAGAACACAAACACTGCGTAGTTTGGAATATTACATAGTCCAAGGCAACAGTTCAGGTTCTTGAGTGATTCAGAGGCTAGCTCTGGGAAGCTCAAACAATTCAGCATACAAACAAACTTAGTCCCAAAACTTTCAGACAAAAAGGTAAGAAACAAAAATAGCAAAAACACTTCCAACCTTGCTCAGCTTATGTCCATTGCATCCAGTTTCCATCCAGGAATAATCGGCACACTAATGTCCATGGGTTCCCAGCCTCTAGCTGCCTCCCAGCTGTCATTTCAGGCTCGTCTGAAATGTCCACTATGTCCCAATCCTTGCCCAGCTCGTCAGAATTCAGCTGGAGAGGCAAGCCTTGCTGCCTCTGAGGCTCTCCTTGCAACCTCCTTTGCTCCTCCTCTCCGGGTCTCAGCTGCCCTGTTTTAACAGCCTCCAATTCGCTCCTCCCTGCTCTGAAGAGGGGGAAGGGATGAAAACTCTCTTTGCAGCTGTGTCTGCCTATGTGACAACTTCCTGCTATGACTCTGGCCTTCTGGGAGCTGTAGTTTCCTAGCTCCTGAGTTTCTTTGAGCTCTAATAGCAGGCTTGGAAGAGTAACCTGCAACTGGACTGAACTCTCCCTGGTAGTCACTATCTGGCTTATCAAAGTTAGTACAAGGAAGTCAGCGCTTTCATAATCAGGGCCAACCTTGTCAGCTCTCCTGCATATGGTCTTACTGCTCTTCCTGGTTAACCCTGTGCCAAAGCTAGACGGAGAGCTAGATTTGTCATAAAATGTACATACCTATCTCCAGAACATCAAGACCTAGTATAGGAAAACCTAGTAGAGCTGCACACAGGTCTCTTAAATAGCCTGGGGGGTGGGCTAGTAAACCATAGAAAGCCACTCTAACTACTAAATTTATGGTGGAACATGTACGCCCACCAAACCGTACTCTACTGCCATGTAGGTGCCACCTGCAGCCATAAGGGCTATTGGGGTTGTAGACAGGTGGGTATAGTGGGTTTTGGGGGGCTCATTATAACCTATAAGAGAATTCTAGTGAGATGTTTATCTGGCACCCTTTCTGTGAAGTTCATAGCAGTGCCCTGTAAGGTGTCCCACTGCTCTGTTGCCATGTCTGGGTGGCCAGTCCATCACAATGCTGGCCCCTCCCACATCCAAAAGGTCTTGTTCTGGGTGTTTGGGACTTGGATAAATTTTTGGTCAAGAATGTGGTATAAAGATAGATGTAGTGGTGATCTGAACGATCAAACGCCTGGACGTCCAGACAGACGATTTTTGGGAAAAAAAATTTTTTTAGATATATTTTTCGAGAATGGACATTTCCCCACTGTTGACTTTGGGCAACTAGCGGCCTACGTCCAAATTGGACTTAGACGTATGTTTTGATTATGCCCCTCCATGTAACAAAATTTTTTTAACATTTTTTTTGTTCCTGGGTAATAAGTATTCTTTCTTAATTGCTTGTACCACAAAAATATAGAAAATGGCTATCATTTCCCTCAAACTTTGCTTTTGTGACCAGGACATTGATATTTTGAAATTCACCTTTTTTTCAGAACATTCCATAATGATTTCAAGCTGAGTAAACTTAGGTGCTCTTTTACTAAGGTGTGGTAGGGTATTGCCATGCGGCAAACAATACCACAGATGTGATGCACTTGCTGCTGCGGTAAAAAAGATTTACCACAAAGCAATTCAGGCGGTAAGGCTTACTGTGACTGTGGGCAGAGGAAGGGACGTTTTGTGGGTGTGCCTACCCACAATGCATTGGCATGCTGAGGTAAATGCATGCGGCGCTTCTTATCACCGGGTTAACACAGGAGTCTTTACTGCTTTCAAAAGACAGATGGTAAGGGCTTTTCAGATATGCTGTTACCACAGCATGTGTGGACAGAAATCTGCCTCTTGGCAGACACGCCTTTAAGCCACACTTTTTTTGACCAGTGGTAATTTCTGAATTGCTGCGGAGTTGCAGATTTAGCAGATGCTGGTAAACATGCAACTCCTTTTTAATACTGATCTGTAACTCTTAGCATTCTGTATCAATCTCCTAATATTGGTGTTATCTTGGTTCACCTGTCTGAAACCTCTAAAAGAACGTCACCAGTCAAAACTGCTCAGGTGAAGAAGGCACAGTTTCCAAGCTATGTAGCAGCCTTGCCTTGTTTGTAGCTTTGAAAAATAAATGGAGGTTCTGCTCCTTTTCATTGGGTCCCTATTTTGGCAAGAATGAAAAAGAGGGGAAAAAAAGAGAACATATCAAGTATTTCTCTCATTTTCCCTCAGATGAGGAAGTGGGGGATGCAAATGTTGGTTCTTCATCGCGACCACGGTCGACACACTGGTGTAATATTTTCCAGATGTGGCAGGGGAAGGAAGACAGAAGCAGCTCTGTTTCCCTGCTGGAGATAATGGAGAATTCCTGAACACATGCCAACGGTCTCTGCCTGGGCTGAGCGCAACGAATTCCACAGCCATACTGAGCTCCTTCCCTTCTCTCTGTACAAGTGCCGCAGGGGTTTTATTTCAGGCATCTCAGAAGCCTTTTTCGTTTGCGTGTCTGTTGTGACTGATGAAGCTCCTACAGCAAAGTGAATAACTGCTTTCCCCGAGCCCATCAGGGAGGAAATGACCACGGTCTGAGTGGCAGCTAAAAGTAAGAATATTAAACAATGAATCTAGAAAAAGGAAGAAATCTAGATTGTCTTCATTCTGTGATAAATACATGGCTCAGCTCAGTGCTCTTCCTTCATTTCCCCCAGGTCACAATCACTGCTAACACCAACAAATAAAAACCCCAAGAATGAAAAACAAAATAAAGAAAACACCACAGAAAGACTGGTATGGAAACTGCGCTGGTGATTGGTGGTAACTCCACACTCCAAAAGAGTCACATCTGGTTGAGGACAGAAGTATGTCTTGTAAGTCCCCAGCTGACTGGTCTACATAAACTGAGAGAGAAAACTGTGGTTAAATTAAACGAAGCTGTTTCCCCCTTTGGCCTCCTACACAGTAAAATCTGGTAGCCCTGTTCATGCAACTTCACAAGACAAGCAACTTAGTCCATTCACAACGGATACACAAACGAAAAGGCTTCTGAGATGCCTGAAATAAAACCCCTGCGGCCCCTGCACAGTGAGAATGGAAGGAGCTCAGTCTGGCTGTGGAGTTCGTTCTGCTCAGCCCCAGGCAAAGACCATTGTACACCACCTCTTTTGAGGAACCTTTGCGGGCTACCGGCCCAATTTCATCTTGTTAAGCGCCATCAACTCATGTTCGAGCCCTAGCTTGAAAAAATACCGCTGTTCGTTTGATATTCAGTCTGAAAAAATTTGACTATGTGACAAAATATTACCAAAAATTGCACTGACTGACAATTGAGGCGAAAATATTGTTTAAGTTTGGTTGTATATGTTATGTTACATGTTCTTTTGTATATGTTATATGTTACATGGTCTTTTACCTATTTTCTTGACCACTTTGAATTTGTTAATAGAAAACGCCCTACACGAGGTTCACAGATATTTGACTTTCCATCCATTAATTAAGGGATGTGTTTACAAATGATTCTTTGGCAGAATTTTATCTTATCAGGTCAGAAAATGGGATAAACATCTTGGTAATTTCATTTTAAGTTCCATCACCTATCTGGCATTTAGAAAATTGTTAAAAACATACTTGTTCGGTAAATTTTTTAACTAATGGATTGTAATTCACTGTGAATGTCCAGTGTCTTTACTCTGCAAACTGCACAGAACTGAGAGGTAGCTGCGCGGTATACAAGCATATTGTTATTTTATGTTGATGAATTACAGATCTAAAAAGAAATCGGTTTTGTGCTAGTCTGGAAAGGTCCTCCAGCGTCATCCTCATGGTTGTTTTCAATGTGTCCAGTCATCTGATTGCAGGTCACCCTCTTTATCTGGTTCCTTCGATCTTCCCAAAAGTGATATCCTTCTCCAATGATCTTTCTCTTCTGACAGTATCACCAAAATAAGACAGTTGTAACTTGTAACTTCATTATTTGGGCTTCCAGTGACATAGCCATTTTAATCTCTTCCAGAATCAATTTGTTAGTTCTTCTGGCAGTCCACGGCACACATAAAATTCTTCTACAGAACTTTGTTTAATTGTTATTTTATGTAATAAGTATTGTGTTTATTGTATTTCTTTTTTAATTTGTATTTGCTTCTTATGCTATATTCCAGTTTTATATTCAACCAATATGTTATCAGTTCATGGCGCATTACAGCTTTAAGATACTAGAACCAATTTGTCTAGGAATTCTAACTACAGTGGTGCCTCACACAACGAACTTAATTCGTTCCAGGAGCAAGTTTGTTATGCGAAAAGTTCGTTATGTGAAACGCGTTTTCCCGCAGTGACTAACGACTGCCTGCAGTGCCTGCGCGGAAGGATGGAATACATCGGCAGCAATCGTGGAAGCTCGGGCGACTTCGTTGTAATGTAATGTAATTTATTTCTTATATACCGCTACATCCGTTAGGTTCTAAGCGGTTTACAGAAAATATACATTAAGATTAGAAATAAGAAAGGTACTTGAAAAATTCCCTTACTGTCCCGAAGGCTCACAATCTAACTAAAGTACCTGGAGGGTAATAGAGAAGTGAAAAGTAGAGATAGAGGAAAAATAAAAATAAAATAAACATTTTAACAAGACAGCATTGATCTAAATACTTTGGAAGGTAGAAGAGAGGAGAGAAAGGAAAAGAAGCAGAATGGGTCAGCGTCAGTGATGAAGTGGAGCAAGTAAGTTTAGGAGGAGCGATTGACGTATCCAGAAAGGGCTTCTTCTGGCCGACAGTCCCAGGATGCCTATGTCTTCTCCCCTGCGATGTTCTCCCATCCATGCATTCCCTCCCAGACACACCGGTGCAACTTCCATAGCGGTACTGAAAAGGATCCGCTGCTGAATTTGTCTATTTTTTAAAGTTCTTTTTTGTAAAGAACTACAGCGGGTGCAGGTTTCAGCTCTATGGTCCGGACCCAGACACTGGAGGCACCACTTGTGTGGGTCGGAAAGGGAGATAGGGCGTGCACACCGCTGACACTTTTTGAAACCCGGTGACGGGGGCATGAAGGGAAATACTGCTGTAGCAAAATCGAAGCCCGAGGCTTCGATGGTGCCAACAGGCCCCGCCGGGTCAGATTAGACAAAAAAAATGAAAAATAAGAATTTTTTTTTTTTTTTTACACAAAAGGTAAAAAAGAAGGAAAGAAATAAAATATGTTGTGTGAAACTTAGTTCGTTGTATGAATCATGAAATGAAGTTCGTTGTGTGCAGCGTTCGCTGTGCGAGGCACCACTGTAATTAGAAAGTATTAAACATTACTCAATAAACCAAATTTATAATGGGGTTTTTTAATTATTTCATTTTGTTGTGTATTTTTTGTCTGATTTTGTGAAATTTGTGGCTTTTGTTTCTGTAAACTGCTTTGAATGATCATTCCAGAGAGACAAAATATAAATTTTTATAAATAAATAAATGAATTGAACAACAGAAAAAGATTATTAGTTGTTATGGAGGAAAGGCACATATCATTCCACCATACACTAATGGTGCTTCCAAAGTAGACAATGTTCAGCTTAGGTATAACCATCAATACATCCAAACAGCAAAGGCCTCAGAGCAGTGTTTCACTGATATAAGACTGGAAGCCCGAAGCAAGCTACAAAATGGTGCAATTGCAGAAGGGGGAGAGGAGCTAAACCTGATCAAACAAAATGTGACTATCAACCTCTAAACCACATGGTCAGGTCCAAAAAACAGCAGAAGCCATCAACTGCTGCTGCTACCTTTAAAGTTCAGTGAGGGATGTGACTATGTGTGTGTCCTCCCCCTCTTCCCTCACTCATTTTCAAATGTACATTGGGCAGTTTCCACAGTGCTCATTTCCTGCCAGGCCTCAAGCCCACGGGGCATACAGAAGAGAATCTATGAAGTAATCATACCCTATTCACTGATCTCAGTCCCTGTTACTCTTGCTGATTATCTCTGTCTCTGATAAGAGCACAGGCTACCCACAACTACTTCCTTCAGCATTCGGATTTTCCATGTTTGAACAGCCGGCTTCTGATGGACAGCCAGCACAGCTGGGGAGAATGGACTCTCCAACTTAGCTGAGCTCATCAAATGAATATTACAAGCTGGAAGTACTTCCCACCAAAGATATCCTGCAGACAGTACAACCTCTGTACAGGGGATAAAATGAAGAATATTCTTACAAAAAGATGAGAGATGCAGATGGGGGTGGCGGAACATAGGGTCCAATGGAGAACACGGTAGGTATGGACCCCATAATGACAAAAAACTAAGTACAAAGGTCCCAGAATAACTATCCCCCTCTTTTACTAAGGCACGTTAGCCATTTTGGCGTACGCTAAATGCTAACGCGTCCACAGAATATAATGGATGCAATAGCGTTTAGCGTGTGCTAATATTTAGCGTGCGCTAAACTGGCTAGCGCACCTTAGTAAAAGGAAGCTTATATTAGAGAGTGTGAAACAGGGCACAGAGGAGTCAAGGAATAGCCAAATGGTTAGATCAGTGGGTTGGGAACCAAGAAGGCCAGAGTTCAAATCCCACTGGAGCTTCTTCTAATCTGGGCAAGTCACTAACCCCCCTCTTCTACGAAACCGCGCTAGCGGTTTTTAGCGCAGAGAGCCGCGCTGAATGGCCCATGCTGCTCCCGACGCTCATTAAGTTCCTATGAGCATCGGGGGCAGCACAGACCATTCAGCGTGGCTCCCCGTGCTAGAAACTGCTAGCGTAGTTTCGTAGAAGAGGGGGTAAACCTTCCATTGCATCAGGTACAAACTTAGGGGGCTAATCTATGAACTGGCACATAGAAACATGATGGCAGATAAAGGCCAAATGGTCCATCTAGTCTGCCTATCCACTGTCTCCTCCTCTCCCTATTGGCTAAGGCTCTTTACACCTGCATTGTGATGTCATAGAGCCTTATGATTATAGAAACATGATGGCAGATAAAGGCCAAATGGCCCATCTAGTCTGCACATCTACTGCATCCACTATCTCTCTCTCTCTCCGAGAGATCCCATGTGCCTATCCCAGGCCCTTTTGAATTCAGACACAGTCTCTGGCTCCATAGAAACATAATGGCAGATAAAGGCCAAATGGCCCATCTAATCTGCCCATCCGCAGGCACCACTTACATACATCAAAGGCATCATCAAATTGACATCTGTGTGCACTGTATGGAGATTGCCTGACTAGGGCTCCACAGCAGAAGGTGCTATTCTATATGGTAGTACCTAACCTCAAGGGGGGCAAACATGGCCAGAGTGGAGGCATGTCTCCCAGTTTGGAACATAGGGCTCAATATTCAAACCAATTTAACCAGTCAATAATGGCCACTGACCAGTTGCCGACTAGATAGCCAGTTATCCCCAAATATTCAGTAGGAGATAACTGGTTATCTCTTATTTAAAAGTGTATATCCCGTATATCCAACCATTCGATACATATATAATAAAAAGACAACAAAATACAATTTAAAATCATGACAAAAGACAACACTACACAGCATCATTAAAACTCACAAGCATCACATTACAAAATGTTAAAAAACCCCAAAAAACATCCAACCACCCCTCAAAAAAAAAAAACCCAGATAGCTTATCATATTAAAGAGCAAAGTTTGATACCCAAGCTCATTTCGTATAAGTATGTTCAAATAACACTGTTTTCAACATTTTCCTAAACTGCAAAATACTTGATACTTGTCTCACTTTCTAATGGCAGAATATTCCAACACATCGGCCCCTGTACTGTCAACATAGGGCTCCTTTTACAAAGGTATGTTAGGGCCTTAACGCGCGGAATAGCACACGCTAAAATACCTTGCGCACTAGCCGCTACCGCCTCCTCTTGAGCTGTAGATTTTCAAGAAGGGACCTGAATCAAAGAAACACTAACCCAGCCTGCTCGGTGACTGCTATGGGACAGTGTTACCAGATGACTCTGTATCACTGACAGTGGCGCAGTAAGGGGGGGGGGTCCACCCAGGGCGCCATGTTAGCGGGGGCACCAGCACCCATTCTCCTTTCCCTTACCCCACCTCTTCCCACTGCTCCCCTCACCACATGCGCCCCTTCCCTTCCCCCATACCTCTAGTTGTTCACCGCCATGAGTACAACTTCAACGTGCTCCTCGTGACCGCATCGCCTCTCCCACTGACGTCACTGCCAGGTGCAACGCCTAGGAAGTGACGTCAGAAGAAGAGCTGCCGGGGTCACGAGGAGCACATTGAAGTTTTTGTTGCTCGCTAGAGGTATGGGAGAAGGGGAAGGGAAAAGGGCGAACGCGCAGCAGGGGGAAGTGGGGAAGGAGCAAGGGGGTGGAGACGAGGGTGGGGAAGGGGCGCCACCGCCCCCGAGCGCCTCTCACCCTCGCTACGCCACTGATCACCGACCGGTACTTCAGCCTTCATACACAAATTAAACTAATGAGTTTACAGATGCAATGACAAAAATCTAGGCCTCACTCATCCTGTCTGCAGTGAACTGGAGCCATGAAATAACCTCATCTGGATGATCTTATAGTGAGGACAGCCTTTACTAAATCTTGAGATTTCTAACATCCTCACCTAAAGTAGAAAGAGCTACACACACATAAACAAAACTCCCCTCAACACACTGAAAAGAAAATGTCACAATTAATGGCCTCTAACAGATCCCAAGCCTACCCTTTTAACCCCAGTAAGTGAGCCTAAATGCTTGAATTACACAGCTGAACAAGTCCAGCCTTCCTCGGAGCACTTCCCATTGACCTCTCAAATTATTAGGCAGTCGCTACCCCTCCCTCCTCTCCCATCTAAGCACTTCAGCTCTGCCACAGTAGCCAGATAACAGACAGGCCAGACACTGAGACAAAATGTGCATCCAAGCTCCCAGGCCTAGGGGGGAGGTAGCAGAGGGAGACATAAATGTACTGAGCTAATCCTACCAAGCAAGAAGGTCTTTGGGAAAACAAGGCCAGAAGCCCCATGAAGGAACATGCAATGCATCTGCTGCCAGAACATTAAATGAAGTGAAAAAGCCTTGCAGGATGCATTTTATTTGCTTGTCATAAAGTCTGCAGGGAAACCTCAGAATTTCACTTCGGACAGCACCCCTAAAGCTAGAAACAGCAGCTCCACCATCAGATGCACGGAGTGGGATCAGGGACATTCCTGTGCTGGCAAACCAGCCACAAGCGAACCAAACCTCAAGTGCTCTACTGGGGGTGCACTGCAACATCAACACCCTTTGAAAAGGAAGAATAAACACATGCAAGCGCAGTGCTGGTGTCCCCTGTCCTTCCCCCACAAAATTCTGACTCCCACTTCAGCCTGTTGGACACTGCACCAAAAGCTAAGAAGAAGACACCTATTGCGGAGAGTAGAAGCTGATCTGATAAACACTACGGGGGAGGTGGGGGAGAGGGAAAAGCCAGGAATTTGTTATTTTTATTTCTTTTAAAGAAATGATTGGGGATGACAGTGTGCATTCGACAGCCTGTTCCTGGGACTCTGCATTCCAACAGCTCCACCTCCTAGATTCATTTTGCTGAAAGGCAAATTCTAAGCTGTTGTGGATTGAACAGATGAAATGGAAAAACACAGGCCCTTTCTTCCATTCTCCATGTAACACTTTTGTCCCTAGATTGTAAGACTTTTCCAGTCCCGTGCCCCCCCAGGGAACTACAAATCCCAAAGTGCATTTTGTGCATAGGAGAAAAGTTAGGAAAAAGATATGTGCATTCATGCTAAAAGGTAAAAGCATTCATCTATTTCTCATATTCTCATAAGACAGGGCCCTTGCAGCTGCCGATCCTTAGAACAACCGGGCTCAGTAATCAACATTTATCAGACCAACAAAGAAGATATCCTGAGTGGATTGGTGTCTTGAGGAAATAAATTTTCAGCAAGTTTGCTTAGAGACTTAGGGGTCCTTTAGCTATGCTGTGGTAAGCCTTAACATTTTCCTTCTGCAGGTTAAAAAGCACTACTGTAGCGCACTCAGGCGTCCCGCTATAGTTCTGAGATCGGCACACGCTTCCCACGGGCTAAAAAAAATAGAATTTATTTTTTAGCGCTGGGGGTGTGTTTATGGGGCACAGAGTTGGCATGTTCTGCGCCAATCGTTTAGCCCAGCGACATAACTGTGAGCTATCTACCGTAATTAGCATGTGGTGGCACGTGAGCCCGTGGAGAGGCATAATCGAAAGGGATGTCTAAGTCCATTTGCGTCCAAGTCGCAAGTCATCCAAAGTAAAAAAACAGCCTAGGACACATTTTCGAAAAATACATCCAAAATTTTTTTTTGTTTCGAAAATCGTCTAATTATACATCCTGCCTATCTGATCGTCCAAGCCGCTAAATCATCCATCTTTATACCACATTCCCGTCCAACTTTTCGTCCAAGTCAAAAACGCCTAGAACAAGCCCTGTTGGACGTGGGAGGGGTCTGCATAGTGATGGACTGAACACCCAGACATGGCACCTAAATAGTGGGGTACCTTACAGAGCACTGCTGTGAACTTCACAAAAAGGGTGCCATGTCTTCGCCTCACTACAGCTCCCTTATAGGTCATGGTGAGCCCCCCAAACCACCTCCAGAATCCCCTAGACCCACTTATCTACCACCCTAATAGTCCTTATGGCTGCAGGAGCCACTTATATGCCAGTACAAAAGGGTTTTGGGGGTGTATAGGAGAGTGCACATGTTTAAGTATCAATGCAGTGATTACAGGGGCTTATGGGCATGGGTCCTCCTCTCTATGGGTCCCTAACCCACCCCCAAGATGACTTAAGCCATCTGTGTGCTAGACAACTAGGCTTTCCTATGCCAGGCGGCCAGGTGATGATGGTCTGGAGGCTGAATTTTAAAGATGTGAATAATATTTTTATGGGGGTGTGGGGGTCGGTGATCACTGGGATAGTATGTGAGGGTCTGTGTTATATGTTTTCAGTGCTTATCTGGTGAGTTTAGGTGGGTTTTTGTGACTTAGACCATGTTTTATATGGTCTAAGTCACAATGTCCAAGTTCCGTCAATCCTGGGCTGTATAACTTTTGGTTATACATGCTGAACAACTAAGTCTAAGCCGGCTCACGTCCCGCCCAACTCCCGCCCTCGACACTCCTCCCGAAATGCCCCGTTTAGCTTTGGTCATTCAGTGGCACTATGAAGGCCTAGGTCATTTAGAAATACGTCCAAAACCCATTTTTATTATCGGCACTTGAACGTATTTTGGAAATGTTCATCCAAGTGCCGACTTAGGCCGGTTTTTGGACATTTTCCTCTTTCGATTATGAGCCCCTTAGGGTCTAATTTTATAAATGGTACCTAAATTGGGTGCCACAAGGTGCCCTAATCATGGATGCCTAGCAAAGCCGAACTTAATACCACGTGCAATTTAATTTATTTTAATTGGTTTAAATGGCATGGTAATTGTCCATGCCATTAAAACCTATTTTAAAAACTTAATTATTGATTTAGGTTGTGCACGGATATCCACTCAAGGTGCCTTTCGATGCCTATCTGAAAAGAAGGCATGGTTAGGGGCAGAGACATGGTTGACTTGGGTGTTGCTAGGCACTATAGTCAGGCACTGGTAAATTAGGCCAGGAAAACTCTTGCCTAAGATACCGACATCTAACACAAAGCTGCCTAGCAATGCCTAGGCACCGCTAAGCAGGATTCTATAAAGGACATCTAGCAGTTGACTGACGACCGTGCAGAGCGGCGCTTACAATTTAGCCACTGCTAGGCATCGTTTATAGAATCAGGCCCTTACTGCCTAGAAAATAGGTGTCAGTAAGTGCTTATTTGCTACTGTGGAAATGAGCGCATGGCCATTAAAAGGAATAATGGAAAATGGTGCTAAAAGTAACCTCAGCTGGGGATAGTGTCGGTCAGTTTTTAGTGCTGCTTAGTAAAAAGGCCCCTTAGTTGCAAGCACACAGGGGGAAATTCTACAAACAGCAAATAACTGTAAATTTAAAGCGCCTAATGAAAAGGCACCCGAATCTCTCGCTAATGCTATTATGGGTGTGGCTAACGCCGGAAGTGGTGTGTTAGGCACTGTAAAGTGCCTAAATAGGTGTGATTCACGACAAAGATAGGCACTGGAACACCCCGGCCTACACTTCTGGCACCTATCTTTCCTGGAAGTGCAATTCTCTATACAGCACCTTGTAGAGAATCCAGGCTATTGTGTTAAAATAGTATATCATGCATATTCATTAGAAATATCCTGGTGTATATCACCGTGGGTAATATTATAAAATAACATAACAAAAATGTATATTCTACTTGTACCCATAAAAGTGATTCAAAGCGGATTAGAGAAAATAAAGTGCTAATATATAATACTAATCAATAAAATAATAAACTACACATTAAAAGAAATCCAAACTGCTAAAAATCAATTACAATCAAATCATAAAATATCAATTACAAAACATCCCAAAATTCAAACAAAAGACTTACCGTCTATACCTGAATATAAACCAATCTGAATATAAACCAAGGTAAACTTTTTTTCCCCAAAAAAAGGAGGTAAAAAGGTTGACTCGAATATAAACTGGGGGGTTTAATGTTCAAGTGAAGTGCCTTGCCCTGCCCTGCTCTGCCAGGCTCTGCACCCTGTTTCTCCTCCCTCGCTGCTCTGCGAGGCTCTGCATCCAGCCCCCTCACTCACTCACTTACTCCCCTGCCCTGTCAGTCCCTGCACCCAGCCCTCCTCCCTCCCTGCCAGGTTCTGTACCCTTTCCCCCTCCCTCCCAATGCTCTGCAGGCTTCCACCAGGCCTGCCGTGAGACTGAATGGTTCAGCGGTGGCCAGGAGAGGAGAGATCTCTCCCGCCTCCTGTCCCAACCCGATTCTAATTATTTTTATCTCCATCCCGCCTCCACTGCATAACTTAAGTATCCCTGGTAGTCCAGCCATGGCCAGTATAGGAGGGATCCCTCCCACCTGCTGTCCCAGCCCAATTCTAATTATTTTTATCTCACACCCGCCTCCCCCACATACCTTAAGTATCCCTGGTGGTCCAGTGGTAAATCGCAGCACAGGCAACCTTCCTTCGCTCCTGCCCATGCAGAACCGCTAACTAATTGGCTGCCGTGAGTTCTCGCCGGACCACGGGGCCATTTTTTGGCCCCAAAATCTCTGTTTATATTCAAGTATATAGGATATTTTAAAGCCAAGTTTTAAGTAGTTTTCTAAAAATAGGATAATTTGATATATTTTTAATTTTGTAATTCCTGGTGTGGTTCAGCCGCTTGTATTATGTACTCTGCCTAGAACTGTGAAGTATGACAGAATACAAATGAATAAAATCTAAAAATGTACTGTGAAAATCAATGCAAATATCAAATGGTAACGAGTTCCACATTTTTGGTATAAGCTGGAAACAATTTCTTTAAAAAACCTTTCTTTCTGATTTTTAGATTGGGAAGGCAATTTTTTATTTTTAGTGTTTTTAAATAAATAAATAAAACCCAGCTGGTTTATGGCTCTGAAGGATCAGAATGTTCTGATTCCTGCATTATATAGAGACTCGGACCCTCGAAACCCAGAGAAACTGAAGCAAAATGAAACATGCAGGGACATGGGGGCAGAATACCCCCGTGAATTCGCTGTTTGCAAATCGGGGACTCAGTCTTTCACGGTATTTTCTGACCACCTCTTCCGGGAACTAAAGTCAGGCTACACCAATCAGGAGCTGCTTTGACGTGCCAGATAGCATGTCAAAGCAGCTCCTGATTGGTGTAGCCTGACTTTAGTTCCCAGAAAAGGCAGTCAGAAAATACTAAGAACGATCCCGCACCCTATTTTCAGCATCCGCCGCCGCCCCTGCAGCTCTCTCCTGCCTCCGATTCGCTTCTAAACCTCATTCGCAGTTTTTCAAAATTCGCGGGTGCTCCTGGAACAGAAGCCCCGCAAATTTTTGGGGAGTACTGTAAACCAAAGACCCAGGAAAATGCAGACTACAAAAAAAGAAAAAAAAGCCTAAAGTACAGTTTCAAAGAAAGATACTTTAGGACAGTGGTCTCAAACTTGCGGCCCGCCAGGTACTATTTTGAGGCCCTCGGTATGTTCATCATAATCACAAAAGTAAAATAAAACAGTTTCTTGATCATATGTCTCTTTAGCTATCAATTACAATATTATTATTAAGCCTTAGCCAAAAGGAAAGATTTATAAACTATAAAGAATTTTACCTCATGCATAACTGTCATTTCTTTAATAAGACATTAACTGTTTTTTTCTGAGGCCCTCCAAGTACCTACAAATCCAAAAGGGTTTGAGTTTGAGACCACTGCTTTAGCAGCTCTGGGGCTGGGTCACACTTGCAGTGGCATGGCCAAGATCAACTCTTTCATATGGCCTAAGTTTAACTTGGGTGGTCACTATGCTATGTGGATTCATTTCATTTATGTATTTAGATACCACTTATGGCCTAAGAGCAATGGAAGTAAAACCCGGATGTTTCAATCCGTCCTCCTTTTCCTGGAGCCATATGGTAACCCTAAATATGAAAAGCAAATCTGGTCTAGGTCGCCCTAGCATTAATTAAACTTCTACTCTGGGCACAGTCAACTAAGGATTAAAACAAAAAAAAAGAGTGGGGGAGATAATTTCATATCCTAATATTGCCAGTCTCCCTCTTAATAATAAAAAAATATATTTGTATTTCACACTTCTCAAGCCATGAGCTCTGAAAGCACAGTTCAAAACCTAAGGTGCTATATTAAAAATACATTAGGCATCAGGCAATTAGCATTGCAAAATGAAGCTGTTTTGTTTAATTGAAAAGCGTCACAACGAAAGCCACACTCCATAGCACAGGCACAGCAGGTAATTACTGTTATGTAACAAATACTCTCTCTGACAAGGGAACATAATTAGGATGTAGTTCTTGTTGAGGTAACATCTTTTACACAGCAAGGCCTTGTCAAAACAAACAGGGTTAATGCAGGATAATGAATTGGGTCTGCAGAACAGGCTGCTTGACCCAAGTGTAAACACAGCGGAGTTAAACTTCAACTTGCATCACATCAGAGCGTGACATCTCCCTGACCAGATTGCCCAATTCCAAAGGAGAAAATGCCAAGAAGTGTCCTAGTACCCTGTGGGGTGGGGTTTTTTTTGGGGTTTTTTTCCAGTAGAAGCTCAGTTGAGATTAGCCTCCCCCACCCTAATCACCACCCTTAACAGAGACTCATTAACTCTAAACTTGAAGTTTTGATGTGAAAGGACAAGAATGGATAGCATATACAGTATCTCCAAACTCAGACCTTCCCCATCCCGATAAGGCCTAGCATTCATGTATCCATGATGAATAAGCAAAACAGAAATGCAGGATATTTAGTTTACAAATCAGGTCATTTGTATGTCCCTGAAGGACCCCATAACTTATGTGCAATTTATTTTCCTACTCGTTACTCTATCTTATCTATCTCTATGTTCCATACCTGCTTACACCCTATGCTGCCTATTAAAATGTTTTATTGCGTGTTGTGCTGGTATTTAATGTAGCATACTATGCCATACCTTGTATTGTTATTTGAATATTTTTACTGCTGTAATTGTCTATTGCTTGCTGTACACTGCCTTGAGTGAATTCCTCCCAATAAATAAATAACTTAGGGCCACTTTTACAAAGCAGCACAGCTCTGTTGCATTTGCTGTGCCAGGAATCGCTAGATCAGCTTTGTAAAAGGAGCCCCAAGAAACTACGCAATCGGCGACATTCAAAGAGTCATCAGAAGACTTAACAACCAGAGAAGATTTATTGCATGGGTGATACTGCTACCATACAGCGCAGACACGCTTCCCAAAGAATATAGAGGGGCATTTTCGATAGGATGTCTAAATCTGACTTTGGACTTTGAGAAAAACGTCAAAAAATTGAGTGGGGAAAATGTCCGTTTTCGAACCGGCAGGATGCTTCTTTTTTTTTTTTTTCAAAAATGGACAAGATAGATGTTTTGTTCATCTAGATGTCTAATTTTTTTTGTCATTATTGGGGAAAAAAAAAGTCTAAATAAAAAAAACGTCCAAAAGAAGCCATTTGCATGTAGGAGGGGGCCAGCATTTTTAATGGACTGGCCACACAGACATGCCAGCAGAGCAGTGGCATGTCTGGTGACAAGTACACATCTCACTATAACCCCCGTACAACCCTCCAAAACTCCCCCAAAACCGAGTGTACCCACCTGTCTACCATCCCAATAGTTCTTAGGGCTGCAGGTGTCACCTATAATATATGGCACTACAGTGGGGTTTAGGTGGATTTTGGTGGACTCACACTTTCCACCACAAGTGTCCTAGGACTGGCCATAGTATCTACAGCTGTCAAAGAGACGGATATGTATTGTTTCATGCAGATATTTGGGTGGGTGGGAGAGGGGTCAGTGACCACTGGGGGAGTGTGTGGAGGCCATATTTCCATCCCTCCAGGTCACTTGTTCAGTATGAGTACCTTTTAAAAACAGGTCTAGCCCAAAACATCCAAATTGTGCCACCTAATGCCACGTCCAGTATTAGCCACACCTACAGTGGCGTTAGGCAGCCTAAAGCGCCTACGGGGGTGTGATTCTGTAACTGATTTTTAGGCACCTTGAAACTCGGTTAAAAACATTATTTAAATGGTGCTTTTCACTGAGCTTGAGCACCTAACGGCACCTAAAAAACCAGTGCTGTAGAGAGAATCCAGGCCAACATGTCCAGGGCACAATGTGGACGTTTGAGGCTAAACTTGTTTTAATAACAAATAAGTGTGAAAAAGTTGTCCAAATTTACCAGATGACCACTGGAGGGATGTAAGCATGACCCCCTCCCACACACACACACACTCTCTCTCTCTCTCAGTGGTCACAGACCCCCCTCTCAGCCCCCAAAGACATGAATGAAACAATGCATACCTACCTCTATTATAGCATTACATGTTTTGGCCAGTCCTAGTAGAGCAGCAAGCAGGTCTCTCAAGTATCCTAGTGGGCAGTGTAGTTAACCACAAAGATAGGAGACTCATGCCCATATCCCACTCTAACTATTACATTTGTGGTGAAGAGTGTGAGCCTTCCAAAACCCACCCAAATCCCAATGTACCCTCATGTAGGTGCCACCTGCAGGCATTAGGGCTATTAGTGTGGCACATAGTTGGATACAGTAGGTTTTGGAAGGCTCACCATGTACCATAAGGTAGGATTACCAGACATTCAGATGCCCAATTTGTCTGGAGGCACTCGGACACAGCCAGGAGGTCAGGAATTATGTTTCAAGTTTATTAATATTTTGTTATACCGCCAAATCAGCTTTCAAGGCGGTATACATCAAAAAATTAAAAAGTACAGCAGCTAGCTGGGGGCAGAACGGGGTGGAGCTGAAGGCACAACAAGGCTGGGCTGGGGGCGGACAGGGCATGGCCATGCATCTGGGATTTTTGGATGCAGAATATGGTTACCCTACCATAAAGGAGCTATAGTGAGATGTGTACCTGGGAAATTTTATGTGAAGTTCACTACAGTGCTCTCTCTAGTCTAAGGTGTTCCACTGCACTGCTGGGATGTCTTTATCACTAGTCTACTAAGAATGATGTCCCATCCTACATCCCAATAGCTTGTTCTGTGCATTTTATATTTAGACTGGTTTGTTTTTGAAAATGGTCAAACACATCTAGAAATGGTTATTTTCAACAACAACAAAAAAGATAGACATTTTGCAGTTTTGAAAATGGCCATTTTCTCTACCCAATTTTTGTGTGTACTTCCGAAAACATCTGAACTTGGATTTATATGTCATATCGAAAATATCCCTCTATACCAGTGGTTCCCAACCCTGTCCTGGAGGACCACCAGGCCAGTCGGGTTTTCAGGATAGCTCTAATGAATATGCATGAGAGAGATCTGCATATAATGGAGGTGCCAGGCATGCAAATCTGCTCCATGCATATTCATTAGGGCTATCCTGAAAACCCGACTGGCCTGGTGGTCCTCCAGGACAGAGTTGGGAACCACTGCTCTATACTGAATATGCAATAACTGTTTCTAACTATTGCTTATATTTGGAAATTGTAATACTAAAGAAACTTTAATTTTGATATTAATACAACATTTCTATTATTGGAAAAAAATGTTTATCGCTGATTTTGATGTTTATATTTTCAAAACTCGGAAAGAGTTGAAGACAAAAAATTCTGCCTGCTGATTCCAAATGTACAGTACGAAGTGCTAACCACAAATTCCTGCAGTTCTAAGACAGTGTGACGATTTTCCACAGTTCTAATTTCAATAATTACCAGGGTGATGCCAATAAAGTAGTTCTGAAAATGAGGGACTTGGTGACAAAGCAACACAAGGAAATTCTGCAATCAAATATCAGCGACGACATTTTAGAGAACAGCAAAAAGACTAAAAATATATAAAGGAACAAATTAAAAGGCAGGCCTTTCAATGAAGTGGTGAGAATGAAGTTCAATATTCATATAAGGCAAGATAAGGCCAGTCCGTGACATGTGGTCCTGCAGATGGAACTTACTTTCCATGGCTTTCTGCTGCTTCTCATCAGCGCTTCCTGACTAGAAAGAGGGAGAAGAACCAGTCTGCGCTTAACTCTTGGCGGAAAGTGAAACAGAAGTCAGTGTACTGCCATCTGAAGGCTTCCATGATCAAGAAGGCCTGACTTCTGGTTCCATGCAGAAAAAAGCAAGAGGGCCAAAAAAACTGGGCTATTCCCTGGGAAGATGTTTGTCTGTCTTGTGTGTTTAGATTGTAAGCTCTTTTGAGCAGGGACTGACTCCTTTGTCACTCTGTACAGCACTTTGTATGTCTGGTAGCGCTCTAGCAATAATAAGCAGTCATAGTAGTAATAGGGGCTTGACCTGATCCTATATAGGACATAGTGATAAACCCAGAAAGCCCTGGAGATGCTCTTTGCCATGCACAAACTTGCAGGTCCAGTTTCCAATAGACAAAGCAATATTACAAACCCAGATAGTCCATAAGAAAGGATACCAGAACCAGAGTCACAAGCCAGACCCATCTGGTGGCCCAGACTGCAGAGTGACCACAAAGAAAGGGAGCATGTAGTTACACACAAGACACCTGGATTTGTTTCTTAGGCCAGAGTTTGTGCTGAATTCTCCAGTCGAAGACAGAATCCTTTGTTAAACCCAGGGCCGCCATCAGAAATTTTTGGGCCCCTTACTGAGCAATCCTATTGGGCCCCCCACGTACCCCTCCCCCCCCGACCCCCCTTCTTCCATGGGCCGAATACACACATACTTTTCTCTGTCGCCGCACTCTTTGACCAAAAGATTTGTAAGCCTGCAACCACGTCAAGGTAGACTCTTTCAGCAGGGCCCTAACCTAACCTAAACTAAACTAATCTATACCTATCTATTCTAAACTAACATATGTCTAATACTGAACTAATAACAAACTAACAAACATCTGCATAATAAATAACTAATAAATAATAGTGCTAGTAGCTATAATTCACTTTTGAATGTAAAATCTCAGTTAAGGATTTCTTTTGACCTTTGTAGGCCAGAAGTAGATCACAATTGCACAATATTTTTTGTAACAAGTATTAAATGTGTTTTTATAAATACTGTAAGCTTAATAAATATATCAGAAAAAACTACACATCTGAGCGCATATCTGAACATACACATCTGTATGATCCCATCCTCCTCTGCTTACCTATAGCTGCATCATGCATGTTAAAAATGTACGATATGTTGATATGTGCACCTTCCTTCCTTCCCATCCATCCTCCTCAGCCTGTCCTTACACATCCACAGCTGCATGTTAATGATGATGTATATGTTATGATGATAAATAAGTGCATATGAGCACATCATTAACATGCAGCTATGGATGAATATAAAAAAGAAACAATATTCTGTACAATTGTCAATTTATAAATCAGCGTCTTCTCCCCATTCTCTCTTCCCCATTTCCCTTCAGCGTCCTCAGCCCACTCTCTCTCCACTTTCCTTCAGCACACGTACATAAAAACAAGCAAGTAATTTATATCATTTTCATTCTATTCAATCATAGAAATTAAAGTCTAAATAATGCCAGTCACATAACAAAACATGATTAAATTCCCTGCACAGTCAAGCCTTCAAGGATTACTAGATGTCTTTCAGCAGTTCCCCTCCCTCCCTCCCCCTTGCCTTTGTGGCCAAGTCAAAATGATCTACCAACAATAAAATTTTAAAAACACAAAGCACGCTGTACGCAGAGAAAATGTTAATTATCATTTATATTCCGCGGGTTTTCAAAGAGGTCAAGGCAGATGACTTTATGCAATGTCACCTCAGTAACAACTATACAAAAATAGACAAATATTCCCCCTCCCTTTTTACTAAAACGCGATAGCGGTTTTTAGCGCAGGGAGCTGTGTTGAATGCCCCACGCTGCTCTCAACGCTCATAGGCTCCCTGCGCTAAAAAACGCTATTGCGGTTTAGTAAAAGGGGGCCATAGTGCAAAATATAGACAGCATATATAAATTCTCAAAGCAGACACATTTTGATCACTAAATTGAAAATAAAACCATTTTTCCTACCTTTGGTAATTTCATCAGTCTCTGGTTGCACTTTATTCTTCTGACTGTGCATCCAATATTTCTTCCCTTCTTTCAGCCTCCTGTATGCTTCCTCTCCTCCAGACCTCATTCCCTCCCCAAACTTTTTCTTTGTTTCACCCTGCCTCTTCTTTCTTTTTCTCTCTCTCTATACCCCCTTTCTTTCTGTATGTCTGTTTTTCTCTCTCTCACCCTGCCCCCTTCTTTCTCTCTCCACACCCTCTTTCGTTCTGTATGTCTGTCTTTCTCTCTCTCTCTTTCCGTGCCCCATTTTTCTTTGTTTCACCCTGCCCCCTTTCTTTCTTTCTGGCTTCCTGTCCCCCCTTTCTTTCTTTCTCCCTGCCCTCCCCTATGCCACCACCATTGGGAAAATGCTGCCACCGCCACTGGGGAATAGGCTGCCACTGCCGCCATCGGGAACAGGCCAGCGCCGAGTTCGCCCTGCTTCTCTTCCCCACGGGGCCGACCAACTCTCGCCACCCGACGTCAATTCTAAAGTCGGAGAGGACGTTCTAGGTCAGCCAGGCAGCGATTGGCTGGGCCAGAACGTCCTCTCCGACATCAGAATTGACGCGAGTGGCGAGAGTTGGCCGGCCCCACAGGGAAAAGCAGGGAGAACTTGGCGCCGGCCTGTTCCCGATGGCGGCGGTGGCACACAAGTGACTAAAGAGCCGCAGTTTGCCGGCCTAGGGAGAACACTGGAGGGTGGCCAGCTGTGCACCCCCTTGGGACGTAAACCCGGGGCGGGGCGGACCGCCCCCCCCCACCCTGGTATGCCACTTTCTGTACCTCACTCCCTCCCTATGATCAAAAATTCTCCTTTCTTCTATTCCCCGTGTACACAACCATCTCTTTCCCTCCCTTCCTCTCTCCCAAGTCCATGCCTTCTGTGTCCAAAAACCCATTCCCTCCCCCACCTCAGCATCTCTTTCCCTCCCTTCCTCTCTCCCAAGTCCATGCCTTCTGTGTCCAAAAACCCATTCCCTCCCCCACCTCAGCATCTCTTTCCCTCCCTTTCTCTCTCCCAAGTCCATGCCTTCTGTATCCAAAAACCCATTCTCTCCCCCACCTCAGCATCTCTTTCCCTCCCTTCTTCTCTCCCAAGTTCATGCCTTGAGTCCAAAACGCACTCCCTCCCCCCTTTTGTGTTCCGCGTTTGCCTCCCAGCCCATCTTTGCAACTTTCTCAGCAAAACGAAGCTCAAGCCGCGAGGCTTGTCTTCTGTTTCCTGCCCGGAGCTGACAGGGGGCCCGGGCTCCCCCAGGGTCCTAGGCCACAGTCTAGGGGGAGGGGAGGTCCGCCCCACGTGGACAGGAGAGAGCTGGACGGGGGACCTGCGGAGTTCAATACATCTCGAGCCGCGAGGCTCGTCTTCTGTTCCTGCCTGCCCTGCCGCGCACAAATAGCCGACCGGAAGTATTCTCAGACGTCAGCGCTGATGTCGGAGGGCAGGCTTTGCTTAAGCCCTCCCTCCGACGTCAGCGCTGACATCGGGGAACACTTGCGATCGGCTATATGTGAGCGGCAGGGCAGGCAGGAACAGAAGACGAGCCTCGCGGCTCGAGATGTATTGAGCTCCGCGGGTCTCCCGTCCAGCTCTCTTCTGTCCACATGGGGCGGACCGCCCCTCCCCCTAGACTGTGGCCTAGGACCCAGGGGGAGCCCGGGCCGCCTGTCAGCTCCGGGCCCCTGAATGCAGGACTGGTGGTACTGCCCTGATGGCGGCCCTGGTTACACCTGCTCTCAGAGGTAGAGACGACTTTGGAAAATCAATGTATGGCAGCAATACTACCCATCGATGATTTTCTAGTTGTTAAGTTTTCCACTGACTCTTTGAATGTCAGTGATTGGTTTTCAAAGCCATGTGACTCTCACATGTAATCCTCCAAGTGGTGTGTCCCAAAGAGATTCCGGGTGTGCCACAAGAGATTCCAGAATTTTACTTATTTTTTAAAATTCCCTTCATAAGTGTACACTAGAAGTTATAAGTATACATGCAAGAGCCTGTCAATGTTATGGGCATCTGTGTACGTAAGGATACAACTGCCCAGACAAGCATCATTCTTTGACGTGATTGGTCCTTGAAAATAATTTTAATTTTTTATGCAGTAGTTATCCTAACTTGATCTTCTTTTCTTTGCAAATTTGGATTTTCAGGTTCTCTCAGGGTTGGATTTTCAGCTCTGATAAGAAAGAGAACAACTGCAGATGTTGGATGATGAATTGCGTGTTTGTTTATCAACTATCAAGCTTCATTTTGAGTTAATTTGCACTCAAAAACAAGCACATCCATCGTATTCATTAGCAATTCTAGTCTATCTATTTTAGTTTCATCGTTGTTACAAGTACTCATACATAGCTTAAAGAACTTTAAATAAATAACTCTCAAATTTATTTTTTGTTGGTTTTGCAATTTTATAATTTCAATTATAATGTGCCATGAAAAATATTTGTTCCATTTAGTGTGCTGGAGCTATAAAATCTTTGAGATACACTGGCTTAAATTAAAGATTCTCAATAGCACACAAAGGGGCTCATAATCGAAACGGGAATGAGTCTAAAATCCCATCTAATCGGCACTTGGACAATCAAAAAGACAGGTTGTCCAAGGCCGATAATTGAAACAGATTTTAGACATATCTAAAAACAGCTTAGGCCTTTTTAGTGCCTTTGTAAGCCCAGAGCTGAAAGGGGCATTTTAGAAGGAGTGGTGAGGGTGGGATTTGGGCATGACGTGGGCTGACCTACACTTAGTCATACTGCAAGTATAACTGAAAGTTTAAAGATACTGCCTAGACAGAACTTATGCGTAGTGACTTAGGCAACCTAAAAACAGGTCTAAGTGCCAAGAAGGTAACCTCTGCAGACACAAAGTTCAGACCCCCACACACTCCCCAAGTGATCACTGACACCCCCCTCCTACACACACACACACACACAATACTATAAAAATCGAAATAAACACGTACATATATGCCTCCAGAACATCAGCATCTGGCACAGGAGAGCCTAGTGGAGCTGCACAGAGGTGGCTTAAGTAGTCTGGGGGGTGAGCTAGTGAACCACAGAGAGGAGGACCCAGGCCCATAAGCCACTCTAACCACTGCATTCATGGTGAAACATGTGCACCCCCAAAACCTCCCCAAACCCTATTGTACTGCCATATTGGTGACACCTGCAGTCATAAGAGCTATTGGGGTAGTAGACATGTGGGTCTAGTAGGTTTGGGGGCGTTTTGGGGGGCTCACCATGACCTTTAAGGAAGTTGTGAGATGTTTATGTGGCACCCTTTTTGTGAAGTTCACAGCAATGCCCTGTAAGGTGCCCCACTACTCTATTGCCATGTCTGGGTGGCCAGTCCATCACTTTGTTGACCCCTCCCACATCCAAAAGGTCTTGTTCTAGGCGTTTTTGACTTGGACAAATTTTTGGACGAGAATGGGGTATAAAGATAGATGACTTAGCGATCTGGACGATCAAACAGCTGGACTTAGAAGTAAATGATTCTCGAAAAAAGAAATATTTTGGATGTAGTTTTCAAGAATGGACTTTAGACATGTCCAACTTTGGGCAACTACCGACTTGGGCCCAAAACGGACTTAGACTTATTTTTTCATTATGCCCCTCAAATGCACACTGATGTATGAGCTAACCTGAAATCTAATAAGGAAAAGCAAACACGAATAGGGCTCTTCAGATAGAAGAGACAACTCAAGAGAGATATGATAAGAGATCTATAAAACACTAAGTGAAGTGGCACAGGGAGATGTGAATCGCCTGTTTACTCTTTCCAACAATATTAGGACTAGGAGCATTCAATTAAGCTACTAAGTACATAAGTAGTAAGTTTAAAACAAACTGGAGAAAATATTTATTCACTTAATGTGTAATTAAACTCAAATTCATTGTTACAGAATGTGGTGAAAGTAGTTAGCCTAGCAGGGCTTAAAACGGTATAGATAATTTCCTAAATGAAAAGTCCATAAGCCATTATTAAGATGGACTTGGGAAAATCCACTACTTATTTCTAGGATAAGCAGCAAAAAAAAATCTGTTTTACTCTTTTGGGGTCTTGGCAGGTACTTGTGACCTGGAGTGGCCACTGTTGGGAACATAATGTTGGGTTTGATGGATCTTTGGTCTGTCCCAGTTATGGCAATTCTTATGTTATGTTATCTTATTTGTTCCTCTGACATTAGCAGAAACTAATTCAGGTCAGGAAACTAGAGCCTGTCTTTTAAACCCATCCCTGACAAGCAGGAGCAGCGGAGCAAACTAACAAGGCAGCTCCATGCCAGTCAGCTCAGATAGTTAAATATTCATGAACAAGAGCAGATAAGCTTTAACATCTCCACCTTAATTAAGGAGGGCCATGTGGCAGCATTTTAAACTGCAATTTAATTTTCTAATTGATGTGGCCACATCATTAAGGAACAGCTTAAACACACCTGGAACCAGAGCTGGCTTTTTCTCTCTCTCTCAGGTACACCTGAGCTGCAATATTTAAACCACTCTTGTAATATTGATGCCCTCAGGATGCAGGATTATGCAACTCACTTTCCCCTGACTGAATCTCCACCCTCCCACAGGCATCTGGCAGGGAGGTTCGCTCCTTAATGCAATGATCATTTATCTTCACCATTTTTCAGGTGGGGTTCTTTGACTTAAAACCTTAGAAAGATGCAGTTGGCCCAGCTACTCAAGCGCATTGTGTGCAGCCTCTCACACACACACCATCTATCCCTGATCCCCAGTTCCTCTCCCCCACATGCTTTGAGTGTAATTCGGTTGTACATGCAGAAATCACCTCTTATAAAACGGTATTGCACACTCTCTACAAGGGACAAATACACGAATACAAGATGTCTGGGGCGGTACTTGAAAGAGACTCGGGAGTACTGGTCAACAAGTCAATGAAGCCATCTGCGCAATGCGCGGCAGCGGCAAAAAGGTCGAACAGAATGCTAGAAATGATTAAGAAGGGGATCACGAACAGATCAGAGGTTATCATGCCGCTGTATCGGGCCATGGTAAGCCCTCACCTGGAATTCTGCATCCTGCTCTGGTCGCCGTATATGAAGAAGGACACGGTACTACTCGAAAGGGTCCAGAGAAGAGCGACTAACATGGTTAAAGGGTTGGAGAAGTTGCTGTACAGTGAGAGATTAGAGAAGCTGGGCCTATTCTCCCTTGAAAAGTGGAGACTGAGAGGGGACATGATCAAAACATTCAAGATAATGAAGGGAATAGACTTAGTTGATAAAGAAAGGTTGTTCACCCTCTCCAAGGCAGAGAGAATGAGAGGGCACTCCCAAAAGTTAAAAGGGGATAGATTCCGTACAAATGTAAGGAAGTTCTTCTTCACCCAGAGAGTGGTAAAAAACTGGAACGCTCTTCCGGAGGCTGTTATAAGGGAAAATACCCTCCAGGGATTCAAGACAAGGTTGGGCAAGTTCCTGCTGAACCAGAACGAACGCAGGTAGGGCTGGTCTTGGTTAGGGCACTGGTCTTTGACCTGCGGGCCGCCGCGTTAGCGGACTGTTGGATGCGATGGACCACTGGTCTGACTCAGCAGTGGCAATGCTTATGTTCTTATGTTCATGCATACCTGTATGTCTTTGGAAAGTTAACATCCCTGAGGCTAGAGCTGGGCAGAGCTTGAAATGTATGCACAGGTGTGTATTAAAGTTGTTTGACTACATGCATATATTTATACCTGCACCTCAGCAGGCTTAACGTGTACTATGGGCCAGATTCTGTAATGGGCGCCAATAAAAGACAGGTACCTAATGTTAGGTGCTTATTGCAGGTCAATCACACTTAGGCGTCCATTACAGAATCATGCTTAGCGGTGCCTGACTTAAAATTTGCCCCAGGTTACTGTATTTTGTTCTAGATGTGTTATTTATACAGGTATGTTGTAGTTTGAGTATATTGTTTCATTAATTTATTGATTCATGTGCTATTAGATGATAATGTGGTTTTTATGATTTGTGAAAGTCTAAAAAGTGATTTGAGCCTCGTGCAGTGACAGCTCCTGAAGACGCTAGAGGGCGAAACACAGTTCTGTGTCGGACTGGCTGTGTATGACGTGACCAAAGCCCAGTGGAGTTTAATGTATTGACTGCTTACGATCTGACAACAGACTCCGTGGAATATGACTTCGAGGATATAACCTGTCCGTCTGTGTAAGACGAAGAAAGACTTGATAATTACCACATCTGGAGTCTGGAATAGGAGGCTATTGGACCTTCTTGGACTGTACTGCTATTTGTTATGTGAATTGTGTGTGTAGGGAGCTCTTGTGGGTTTATGCTGTGATATGTATTGTGGGATGAAAATATTTATTTTTTTTATATTTAATGATTTATTTATAAGAAATTCTTTTTTTAATAATAAAGGAGTGAGAATAATGCAAGCTTAGATGTAATAGCTTCTTTAAAATTTGAATATAACTTAAAAACTTAGGTGCCTGTAATGTAGGCCAGGGTTTTAAAGGCCTATATTATAGGCTTCTAAGTCCTTTAGAGAATCATGCCTAAGTCTTTCTCCACCCCTAAACTTTGGTGTTAAGAGCCGCTAGGGCACTTATCTTTTGTAAAATAACGTCTAAGAAGACAGGTGCCTATCTCCCAATTAAATTTTGTTTTATTATATTATGAGCTTGTTAAAGCTCTTTATTGCAGCCAATTTATTAAGTTAGGGACCAAACTTTAGGCGCCTCTTATCACTTGGCCAAAATCTACTTTTAGCAGCTGTGTAACTGAGTATGTTAGGTTTTGGTGTGTTCTGATTTTCATTTTGGATTATTCTATTTGTACTATTTGACTCATTTGAGCTTTGGGGCTGGATAAGGATTTTATGTGTGCTGTGGACCACCAGGAGAACTAACAAACCGATTCCAGAAGAGATCAAACTGGCTATGTCACTCAAAGCCCAAATGATGAAGTTACGACTGTCTTATTTTGGGTCGTACCGTCAGAAGAGAGAGATCACTGGAGAAGAACGTTGTGTTCGGGAAGGTCAAAGGAACATAGTAACATAGTAACATAGTAGATGACGGCAGATAAAGACCCGAATGGTCCATCCAGTCTGCCCAACCTGATTCAATTTAAAATTTTTATTTTTTTTTTTTTTCTTCTTAGCTATTTCTGGGCGAGAATCCAAAACTTTACCCGGTACTGTGCTTGGGTTCCAACTGCCGAAATCTCTGTTAAGACTTACTCCAGCCCATCTACACCCTCCCAGCCATTGAAGCCCTCCCCTGCCCATCCTCCTCCAAACGGCCATACACAGACACAGACCGTACAAGTCTGCCCAGTAACTGGCCTAGTTCAAGAGGGCGATCTGCAATCAGATGGTGGGACACATTGAAAACAATCATGGGGGTGACACTGGAGGGACCTTTCTGGACTAGCGTAAAACTGATTTCTTTTTATATCCGCAATTCATCAAGCTACTAGGACTCGAGCACGAGTTGAAGGCAACTAACAACAACTATTACTTGCAATGTACGCTACTGTTGGCATCCCTATAACCCTAATTATAAGCCTTGAACATATTACTGGTTGCTCTTTTGAATTTCTGCATTATTGTTGATCAGTTGCATTGACTGCATTGCCTTATTGCAGGGGTAGGCAATTCCAGTCCTTGAGAGCCGGAGCCAGGTCAGGTTTTCAGGATATCCACAATAAATGGATTTGCATCTCAAGGAGGCAGTGCGTGCAAATCCATCTCATACATATTCATTGTGGATATTCTGAAAACCTGACCTGGCTCTGGCTCTCGAGGGCTGGAATTGCCTACCCGTGCCTTATTATAACCACTCATTCAGATTTCATCTGCCATTAGTTTCTCCAGAAGTAACTAATTTAGATGCAACTTAATTAGCAGGATAAAGGGCTGCCAGGTTGCTCTCATACTTCCTTTTTGCACAAAAACAAGCCGCAAGATCTTAAATTCAGGAGGGAATGCTTTCTTACAGACACCTTCCTCGGGTTTTCTCACCATTCTCTTTACGTCTCTCTCATGGCCAGAGACAACATTGTCCTAACTTTGAACCTGATACGTCACTGGAACTAGTCACTTGAAATCCACTTTCTTTGCCACTCATTTGCCTTCTTTGGCTCAGGCTGTGCTACAATGTGCAGAGAGTGCAAAATGAGTGCAGCTTTGTTTGGCCTCTGGGGATGGCTGTGCTTTTTTCTTCTGTCTTACACTTGTACAGCACATGCAGAACAGGAGAAAAAAAATTACTTCACTCCCATCTGTCCCTCCTATCATTTCACTGTCCCTTTCTGTCCATTTCCCCCACCACCCCTCTGGTATATTTCCCCTCGTTTCTTCCGCACTCCATTTGCCCACTTTGTGCTGGTGAAATATTAGGATGAACACACTGTATCACAAGTAAGACAAAGTGTTAATGGTTTTTGACTGTGTACTATGTATGTTAGCCTGTAACCTGTTCTGAGCTCGTTGGAGAGAATGGGATAGGAAATAAATCAATAAAGGCTTTGTTTTTTTTATTCAATTTTCTATACCTTTCTCCCAGGGGAGCTCAGAACGGTTTACATGCATTTATTCAGGTACTCAAGCAGTTTTTCTTCTCTGTCCCGGCGGGCTCACAATCTTTCTAACGTACCTGGGGCAATGAGGGGATTAAGTGACTTGCCCAGGACACAAGGAGCAGCTTGGGTTTGAACCCACAACCCCAGGGAGCTGTGGCTGTAGCTTTATCCACTGCGCCACTCTAGAAATCAAAATGTAGTAGAAGTGAGCCAAGTGTAGGACAATGAAGCCATTGTGACATCACTGATTTGGTTGGCTCTTAGGCATTGGTGGAATGAGGCATTATGATGTCACAATACCAGCTCTGGTTATCAGAGGCTGAAACTTTTCACACTATTTATTTATTCAATTCTCTATACCATTCTCCCAGGGGAGCTCAGAACAGTTTACTTGAATTTATTCAGGTACTCAAGCATTTTTCCCTGTCTGTCCCAGCGGATTCACAATCGATCTAATGCACCCGGGGCAATGGGGGGATTAAGTGACTTGCCCAGGGTCACAAGGAGCAGCGTGGGTTTGAACCCACAACCTCAGGGTTCCAAGGCTGTAGCTTTAACCACTGCGCCACACTCTCCATGCATGCACTTCCTTACTCACTTTCCTCGCTTCTAATTCCTCTCAAATTCCCTTTTCCTTCTTTTCTCGGAAGGAGGATTTACTAATCCCACAAATCACCTCAAATCGTGCAACGCAAAATCTCTTCATTATCTCCTCACAAACTCTCCATAGGCTCGGCACCCTATCCTCCCTCAAACCTTGCACAATCTGTTGTTCAGTGATTTGCCATAGTTCATATGAATGGACATCACACTGAAAGAGTAAAAATAAAAGCATGCCCCCCATTCTTTTGGTTATAAAAAATCAAGCCTCCTGCAGGCCAGTGACTCTTTTTTGCTGCTGATGTAACTGGACCCAGACGTGAGATGGGACACGCACAGGAATAGGTAAAACTACTATCCATAAAACCTCGTCCAAAAGTCACGGCATGTTGCCAAAACCACAAGTGTGGAATAAGTTGAGAGCAGAAGGGCGGTCCCACGTTTATAATCTGCATTAGACAGCTAACAGGATGAATCTGAACATCTGGCAAATGATTCTCATACTTCCCAACTGTATCTCGGACATTTAACTTTAGAGAGTTGTCCAGGTGGATGGTGCAGAGGCTGGTTTCACTTTCAACATGTTAGGTCCCTCCTCAAGCCACTACAGGGGTACAACTTAGAAAACAATTCTACCAGGAACATGTCTTCAGCTCTCTTTAATTCCCAAAAGCAATTGACTGCTAACACTCTGATACACAGAATTTCTTTAATGTCTTAATCCTACAGTGGTTCCACTAGAAGCACTTGATAAGTGAAAAATTGCAAAATCAAGTACATCATAGAAAGCAGTTAGCTTGGCAGGGTTTTAAAAAGGGTTGGATAGCTTCCTAAAAGAGAAGTCCATAAGACATTGTTATGAAGGATGTGGGGAAATCCACTGCTTATTCCTAGCATATGCAACATAAAATATGTTTTATTCTTTGGGATCTTGCCAGGTACTTGTGACCTGGGTTGGCCACTGTTGGAAAGAGGATACTGAGCTTGATGGACCTGCAGTCTGTCCCAGTATGGCAGCCCTTATGTTCTTATATTTCTTCATGCAGGACATAATCGACTTAGGCTCCGATGTTCTAAGCTTACCAAGCTTTAATGGCTGATGCTAAACCAGATCTAAACGGTTCAGAGTCGAATTATTTCAGCTACCAATGGCCAAAATGGCTAATCGCGGTCTTTTTCGTGCTTTGTAGCAGCCTCCGATAATCATATGGAAATGTATTACAATGAGCTTATCAATATTAAAATGAGCACTCTGGCCAATGCCCAGACATTGCCTGATGATGCACAAAATGAAGCACCAGCCTTTAACACTCCAAATTTAACGGCAGGTCAGGCGGTGCTAAAAGAATGTCTCAAGTCCGTGTGTTAAAACTGCATCTCATGTGCATTCATTGAAAGTGTATGGGCTGGAGCTGCCAGTTGCAAGAGGTGGAAGTTCAAAAAGAAATATGGATCTATATTTATCATCCTAGTAGTGAGGATCATACTTGGTGGGGCACCATACATATACGTGTTTGTTAAAAGTGCATCGCAGGTGAGCATGTTAAAGATGTGTTTCATGTGCGTTCATTAAAAGGTGGGCTGCCGATTACATGAGAGTGTAATAAGAGGGAAACATAGGCTACGTACCACAGAAGCTGTGTAGAAAAAAGCATATATATCTTGCGATTTTACATTTGCATGGTTTCCTGGTAGTGCTCCACCCCCTTGACGTGTGCTTATGACATCTGCCAATGAAGCACTTCAATAAGGCATGCCTATGATTAACGCTCATGCATGTCTACGACGTAGTTTTTTCTGGTGCGTGCGCATATTTATGCCTCTTTCCATGGACTATTCTGCGCATGTGTCAGTCGCTTTCTCCGACGACTGATCTGCCGGGATTACCACGAACCTCATTTGCATGGGAACTTTTTAGACCATCGCTCGTCTTTTATAAATCACAAATTTTATCTACACTACAACGGCCCACAGGATTTTAACGTGGACTTTAGAGCATCATGGCCTTAGTTCTATGTCACTCGATTTACTCCAAGCTAGAGCCCTCTGTTTCAGTGGCAACCTCAAGACCACAGCTGAGGTCCTTATTATGCTGGTGCTTTTTGTACTTTCTTGTAACTATTTCTTCACGATAATTTGAATTTAGTTCCAACTCATGAACACTCTCATTTGTTGGGCTTGGGGGAAAAGGTTGGATTGAAGTCCTTGAAGACCCTGAATTTTCTTCATCTGTATGTTGATTTAGGCCCCCTTTTATGAAGCCACATTATGCTTTTTATTGCCGGTTGTGGCGGCATTAGCTCTGACACTCATGGGAATTCTATGAGCTTCAGAGCTTTTACTGCCACGGTTGGCAATAAAAAAAGCCTAGCGTGGCTTTACAAAATAAAATGGGGGGTGGTAATGATGTGAGAAAAGAATTGGTTTTAACACCAAACAGCAATTCCAACTTCTTTGAATATTTTTTGGCTGTGTTTACACAATAAATGATAGTGATTCTGTAATGTTGCATATTGTGTCTGTATTCCCAGAATTTGGTACCTTTTGGGGATGCAAGATGCCCAGTTATGCTTTCCAACATGGCTGCATTTTCTTTACAATGGGTATTCTTATCTATACTATACTATTTGGATGAGTCATGCCATTATTTTAATTAACCTATGTCCTTTTAGACTTGCTGTGCACCATCTTAGATTAATTTCTTCAAAACTTTCTGAAGAAGGGTTACCTTTGGACGCTAATAAAAAATATATTAAGTTAGTCCAATAAATAACAGATGTATCACCTTATTTTATTTATGCTTTGTTTTATTTCTATATATTACTTTCAAAAAGGCATCATCATCTTTTCCCATCTTCTGCCCTCGCCTTCATGACCTCAGTCTCAAAACTGGCTTTTACTTTCCTCTCTTGCAGATTCTGCTATGAACAGCCAACCAGATCCCACTGGCAGAAGGGATTCTCGATTTAGCTGAGCCCTTTCTCAGTAGTGGCTCAACGTGAGTTGCACTCAAGAACGGTAGGAATTTTTTCTGTTTGTCCCTGAGGCAATGGAGGATCAAATGGTTTGCCCAAGATTACAAGAAGCAGAAGTGAAATTTGAACTGGGTACTAAGGGCACTAAGGACAAGAATCGGATCCGGTCCATGAGGGATCCGCTCCGTTCCGTGTCCGGGGGGGCTGATTCATGAATCGCCCTCAGATTGGAATCACGCCCCCAACCTACCACCCGGATCGGTCTGTAGCGAAGCCGGCGCATGCGCAGACCATCTGTAGATGGGCTGCGCATGCATCGAAGAGCAGCAATTTTTTTTGGGGGGGGTTTACATTTACCTAGTCCAGCGAGCCCGTGGTTTTAACCCGCTTTAAACCTGTGGGTTAAAACCACAGGTTCGCACTGTGGGGGAAGGCCAGGGCAACGTATGGGGCAGGGAGCAGGAGAGTCAGGGGCAGAGAGCTGTGCAGGAGATTCAGGGCAGAGAGTCAGGGCAAGGAGCAGGAGAGGAGATTCGGGGCAGAACAGGGCGGCAGGAGAAAAAGGCAGAGAGTCGGGGCAAGGAACAGGAGAGGAAATTTGGGGCCGAGTAGGGCGGCAGGAGAAAATCACAGCAGAGAGTCGGGGCAGAGAGCGTACGAGAATCAGGGCAGAGAGAGCAGGAGAGTTGGGAGCAGACAGCTGGAAAGTTGGGGTAGACAGCAGGAAGAGAGCAGGAGATGGCTGTCAGAAAGCAGTGAACTGGTCCCCAGCAGTCGCTTGTTTGTGATCGGCCAGCCCAGTCAGTGTTGCAGGGTTTTTGTTAGTGAATCGCTGCCTGCCATCATTTGAATGCCGTTCCCCCTCATTTGCATGCGTGGATCAGAGGATGATCGGGACAGGGGTTAATAAATCAGTTCATTGGGGAATCGGGTCGCAAACCGATCGGTTTGCTTAGTGAATCTAGCCCTTAGCCCACTGCTCTAAGAGGCTGGGGTCTAGGTCAGGCTCATTGGTAACCTTCTACTGGCAGACCTTTTGCAATTGTTTCATTCTTCATCACCTGGCCATGCCAGTGCTTCCTGCTGCCCCTATACTTGAACCCTCAAAAACAGCAGGGAAATCAAACAGGCAAAAAGAGGGAGGTGAGAAAGAAAAGTTTGTGCTAGTTTTTGTGCCAGTCACTGCAGGAATGCATGCTTACCAGATGTGTGCACGCATCTAAGACAGAGGTCTTCTCTAATTTTTAAGTCGATGTCATTTGGGATCCAAATGAGTGGAAGAACAGCTGCCAAATATCTTCCCATGCAAAGCCTACTTGCATACCATGTATCAACAATGTCAGCCTGTCTTCAAACTTTTCATTGGTTGTATCCTCAAGGAAGTGCATACTTGCAAATACATTCTCTTTATCTATGGAGAAATGGATCTCTTCCCATCTACTTTCCCCTGTCTGCCATGAGCTTGGGTAGTGAAACAGAGAGTAGCAGAATGGGTGATGGCCGCCTCAGAAGTCTCCAGAGGCCATCATTGGCCCCTGGGCCTTGCATTGAAGAACACTGATCTAAGACATAAGGGATACTACTTCTTATACCTACTCTGGACTGAAGAGGAAGGTGAACACCCTCGAACAAGGCATCAGTGCCATTCTTAACCACCAAAAAGACTCCTGACCTTATATCCTGTATGGTGTGTGCCTTGAATGAAAACTGCAGCTCTGACCCTAGTCAAATCAGTAAAGTCACAGAAGCTGGTTTAGGCTTGGGGAAAGGAGTTCCCAGAAATGTTTTACTCAAGTAGAAGGCCTACCCGAAAACTGTCCATTCCTAATCAAAGAAATAGGATAAGCAAGGATGCACAGCACCCATCCTGTTACCCACAACTAATAAAACTAAAACTTAATTTTACAGACCGGGTTTTCAACCAAAAGGTGCTCGATTCGGTTTACAATAATGTAAGTATAGTACATAAATATGGAAGAAGAATGTAATCTAGAAAACCTTAGTTTCCAAAGTGTTTAGTAAGCAAGAAAGTTTTCAGAGCTTTCTGAAATAAAACGAAGGGGCCTAGACTTCTAAGTGAAAGCGGTAACTCATTCCGGAGCTCAGTTAGTTTGAAAATGAAAGACCGGCTGAATCTCTTGAAAGTTCTGTTTTTACCCCTAAGGGAAGGAAATGTAAGTTTTAATTTATTTGAACTCCTAGCAGGTCGATAACATGCAGAAATGTAAATGTTCCCATCTCAGTCGTAAAGTGGCCACAGAAATAAAGCAGGTGCACATGTCTACGAATAATTTGTCTGTGAAAGTTTTCAGAGTGGACCTACATGTTCAAAGGGCTGCAGGGTTAAAGCATCAACAGCCTTTCAGCAAATCGGAGAGTTTGAACTGGAAAAGGAACAAAAGGCAAACAAAATGATTAAAGGGATGGGAAACGTCTCCGGCAAAGGTAGGCGCCGGAAATGAAGGCCAGGGTTTTCAAGGCCACCATTTCTGGCACCTACCTTTGACGTGAATCATGGCTACATAGGCGAATCATGGCCACTGTCGGCGTTGGCCACACCTATAGTAGCATTAGGCACCGCAAAGCGCCTCTGGAAGCACAATTCTGATGTTGTTTTTTATGGTGCCGCTACACACCTTGAATTTTCTTTTAAGTCTAGTGTTAAATAGCAATTTGGACTTAACTTAGGTGCTGGTAGGGTGTCTACCTGCACCTAAGTTAAAGCACCATTTATAGAATATAGGCCTCAATGTATAGTTAAGCTCTATAACTCATTGCCAGGGGGTTTGCTTGACGTCAGTGGCAGGAGGGTGTTGGCATCCCTCCTGCCAATCTTTGATCTGGGGGTCTTTTATTTGTGAGTTTATTCTACGCATGTGCCGATCGCTATCACCAGCCATCGGCACATGCAAATTTAGCGACTCTCCGCCAACCTCATTTGTATGCACGTTTTTTTAAGAATGACCCTAGGTGTTCTTGTCATAAGATATCAGGTACCTCTTTTTGTGTACACGGCTCAGTGAAAGGCCATTTTAAACAAGATATGTTTTTGTTTGTTAAATGAAACTAGCTGTGATTTCAAAAGGCTTAGCACATGCTTAACAGTGTTACACTCATGCACTCTTTGTAATGTTCGCCCATCCTGCCATTCTAAGGTAAGTTTATGCAACCAAGGTTTATCCTAATCATTCACAATGCCGTCTAACCAGTGGCTTTGCTCCTGTCCTCAGTTCCATGAACACAAGACATCTTTTCCCCCTGGTGGAAGACAGTTGCTGAACAGGTCAAAAATTACAGACATCTTCCTTTACTAGGTCTCAGACATGCCAGCCACTTCCCTCAAGGAAACAGGGAATAATTCCCTTTTATATCTGCCACTGCTTCACTTGGGCCTGTTGACAACTGGCAAAGAGGACCAAGCACCCTTTCCTTGGACAGTAGGGTTACCATATGGCTCCAGAAAAAAGAGGATGGATTGCGATATCTGGCTTTTACATCAAGTTTCAAGTTTAATTACATTTTAATATACCGACCATCGACGTGCACCTAGCCAGTTTACAAAGCTAAAAAAGGTTAAAATAAAATTTTTTGTAGGGGGTAGGAGGGGGAAATGTGAACATTAATTAAACAAATTATAAATACAAACATGAGTTTGAGGGTAAAGGGGGAGGAGTTAATAATTACATCATTAAAAACTAATAATTAAAGGGAAGAGGGGGGAATAAAACACAAGGAATGGGGATCGCTTGGAAGTAACGAGGACAGATAGACACATCTGGATTTTACTTCCATTGAAAGCAATGAAAGTAAATCCCAGATGTCTCAATCCGTCCTCCTTTTTTCTGGAGCCATATGGTAACCCTATTGGACGCAAGAGCACAGAACTCAGGGTCCCGCCTCAGACACTCATACATAAAGGGGTTAATAGGAATGAGGTCTTCTCTTAGCTAACAATGCTTCTGCACTGCAACAGGCCCAATTCTTGACCGTCCCAGGAAAACAACCTGCTGAAGAAGATGCCTGGATATCTGTAGACTGGAGAAGCGGAGACCCTGCAGAAACCTATTCCTTTGGAAACCTTGCTTCTTCTCAAAGGGACCGTGGCTGAATCATAACTGCCGTATTAGTTGCTCAGTGGCCAAATCAACTCGTTAGTTTTCATCAGCCCAAATGAGTCAGCGAGCCTAGGCAAATTTACATTTTGATTACGCCACTCTGAAAAATTAAAGGCTCTATGAAGTCCCTCCAGTTCAGAGCACCTGTTTTCACTTATTCCTCCATTTGCTCCCCTCCTCTTCTAAGGTGGGCTGTCTCATTTTTCCTGTCCAGATGTCCAGCTCTGAGCCTCTACAACTGCAGCTACATGATACAGAGCTCAAGCATGGCTTTATTTGTTCTCTTAACACAGAGACCATTTCAGAGTGAGATTCTTAAAGAAGTGTCTCTGAGGTGTAGAACTAGAACGATTGAAGCGTTGTGTTGCTTTGAAAATGGCAGAAGAGAATTTAAAAGGCACTCGCCTTTTTTAGCATCTGTGAAATGATGCAGAAAGGGAGAAATAGACATACAGTGCTGTGTGCGTATAGCAGCGCTATAGAAATAATAAATAGTGGTAGTAGGCAACTTTCAAAGGATGCAGTAACTTAGATCAATTTTCCAGGGTACAATTCTCGCTTGGGGTGCGAGAGGTCTTGGGTTCAACTCCCAGATGAGTCCTCCTCCCTACCTTCCTCTCCTGGGAAATACTTAGGGCTCCTTTTACAGAGGTGCGTTAGGGCCTTAACGCGTGGAATAGCGCACGCACTAGCCGCTACCGCCTCCTCTTGAGCAGGCGGTAGTTTTTCGGATAGCGCGTGCCATAGCGCGCACTTCTCTGGTGCGTGTGCTAAAAACGCTAGCGCACCTTTGTGCAAGGAGCCTTAGTGTACCCGAATGTAACTGACTTTGAGCTACTACTGAAAAACAAGTGTGAGCTAAATCAAAGAGCGCAAAATAACTCTCAGGATGCAAACAACCCCACCTATGAAAAGGCAACACTATAAATGTCAGTGAGGCTCATTCCTGTCAAAGGTATGTGCACAACAGCAGCATCTTAAGTAATTAACTCAGCATCTATTGGGGAAGCAAAAAGAACTACTAGATATTCCTACGCAGAAATGACATGTCAGCACGATCCCTCTTTTCAACGCACACGTCCCTCACCAAATGCAGAATGCAAAACTCCAAGAAGCCAAACTCTGCATGCAGTGCATTACTGGAGAAATAGAAGCAGAAATGCAATTCCCCTGTACTCTATAAACTAGAGAAAGAGGTAGAAAAATCTCTGTGTAATGGAATAGCCGCAGCTAGAGGAGCAAAATACAAGCGTCGTAGCTTGCCACCAGGCCAGGGACAAGCTGGACCAGAACCAGGCCTCAAGAACTATATTTCTAAATTTGCAATGCTTCCCTTGTCACGGCTTATGTGTTACTTTGGAAACATAGGTACACTGTAAGCCCAGCAAAGGGTCTTGAATCTAATGTAGATAAGAGAGAGCAAGCAGGTATTAAAAGGCCAAATTTTAGGTGAAATCACAAAATGCCTGCAGCATTTCACAAGTCTTTCCTTTATGCTCCGAGACCCCCCCCTCCCCCCAGGTTTCTCTTCAAAGCAGCTGACCCAGATTTAGCAACCTGAGTCTTTCCAACATTACAAACACGTGAACATTTTTTTCCAATCATACATTATGCATCCTTAGTGATAATATAAAATGCACATATGAATTGTGCCACATTGATTACGCCTGCAAGGAAAGTGCATTAAAGCACACCGCCCTGTAGTGTTCACCAAGTCTGGAAGGAAAAGCAGAAACCAACTGGAGTGCTGCCCACCCTTTCTCTGTGTAGCTTTCCCTGGTCCTTTTCTGCAGAGCCTGAGCCATCCCTGCTGTCAGATTGTGGTTGAATCCTTGCCTCAGTATTTGTTCAATGAATAGAAAGTGAAGCCTTATACACCAACGATCCCCGCCCCTCATACCTTGCTCATGATGGCCGGCCAAAGGGATGCCTAATCTCTCAGGCCAGCAGGCCCGCCTCTTCAAAATGGTGGGCCTTCTCCTTCCCTATGGGAGGGGCCTTAGGCATCTGAGCCAATCAGAGCTTTAGGCCCCTCCTGGGATGCACCGGGGAGGGGCCTAAGTAGGACGCCTACAGCTGCCTATAATCGGGACGCAGTTTGCAGAATCAGGGCCTTAGCGTGCGCTAATTTTTAGCACGCGCTAAAACAGCTACCGCACCTTAGTAAAAGCTTTTCAAAATATCACTTTTCATGGAAGCTTTCAGTGTGGGTGAATAATAAGCAGTGGTGGAAACATAAATAAGTGCAAGATGGACTGTCAATAATTTGGTTTTTGTTTCTATGTATTTGTTTTTAATATTTTATATGTGTTATTCTTACGAGATTTATGTATGATTCTTTTGGAATCTGCTTAGGTTTAGGCAGGTTACACGTTTTTTTAAATAAATAAGATACTAAAATATTTCCTATATGCAGGTGGGGCTGTGTGTGAGCTGAAATCTCACAGCAAAATGGCAATGACAATAGATAAAGGCCAAAATAGCCCATCCAGTTTGTCTAGCAGTGATTTCTCCACTGTGGGGAGATGAACATGCTAATAATTCACATGTGGAACCACCCAGACCCATTTCCACCTTGTCCCTCATTTTATCTATTAAAGTAGCACTGTCACCACTCTGCATGTTGCTCCCTCTCCCTTTAAAGTGTTTGGTTAGCATTTTTGCCTTTAAATCATGTCTCTTCCCACAATACTTTTCATCACCTTCCAATCTTACAATGCTGCCTCTTTCTATCCCTGACATACCTAAAAAATGTCATCACCTCTCTTTACCTCTTCTGCTTTTTTTCCACTCCCATTTTTGCCATCCTGATTTCTTCTTCATCTCTTTCAGCTTTACTAAATATATTTCTACAGGTTCTTCTGTTTGAGATCATTTGTACTTTTAGCCTTTATGCCTTTATTGGGGGGGGGGGTTCTGCCACTACTTTGAAGAATTCTATTAGCTTCTTGTCTTGCTTATCTTTAATTTTCTGACATAAAGATGTGTTACCCTTTTAGTTTTGCTCACTGTTCTTCCACCTCACCTTCTTCTTCCAACCTTCCTGAAAGTTAGTTAGGTGCCATTGACTCATGTTCGAGTCCTAGTAGCAACTCGATGAATTACAGATCTAAAACAAAATCAGTTTTATGCTAGTTTGGTAAGGTCTTCCGGCATCATCCCCATGCACATTTTATGGAAGTCAGTTCCTTGAAATTCAAGGCCTTCAGCTACATGTGGTTCCTCTCCTCCTTTCTGGTATAAGATACCATACCATCCACTGAGGGTCAGGAGACACAACATCCATTTGCAAGTACCACTGCCTTCATGGGTTCAATCAGAAAAAACAGAAGTTCATAGCAGCTACAGAAATACATCAATGACAAAAAGTGCTGTAGTACATATTTACGCATGCCCTTACCGAGCACACTGCAGGGTCAGAACCTACTTTCTAGTTGGGGGGGGGAGGGAGGACATCAGGATTTGAACTTGTGATGACTCTAAGCCCAGAACGTTACTACTGAAATACAGAAACCGTGATTATCCCTAGTAGCTATTTTTGAATCAGGTTTCAGAGCTACTGTGTGTAAATGCTGTGAGGAAACAAAAGGGGGATTTGTCTTCCTGTCACTTTCTGTTCCACGATCTCACATAATAGTCAAGACAAGTGGGTATTAAAGTTGAGTAAATGAACTGAGACTTGGAGCTTTAAAGAGGGAACTGCATCATAGCACGTCCCGTGGATTCTCCCCATTCAGTTTTTTGCTGATCTGGGCCAGGGAAGAACCACAGTCAGATTGCCAAGTCTCCCAGTCTGTTTGTAGGATCCCAAGAGCCTCCAACACCAGCTGGTGGACTATTTAACCAAGCAATATAGTTGCCCTTTTGGAACCCATTGTGCAAATTACAAAAAGTAAAGACCACAGGCCTAGTTTTCTAGCAATTCAGTTCCTCAAAATTTGAGAATAAAAAAACAAGGATTGCCATATGAGAAGGAAACAAGACAAAATGTGCTGACACTGATTTCTACATGAAGCTGCCACTCTCACTGCAGTCCCTGAGTAACCGAACATACAAGCCCAGGCCACTGGGGAGTATATATGAAATATAAGCTAAATGTTTTATTGATAATAAAGCCTCCATTCCAGGCCTTCAGTAATATAAAGAGAGAAGAGCAAGACCCAACATGATATATTTAATGTGGTTTTCAGCAGCTCTCTGCCACTGGATGTAAATTCAACCAATCACAGGGCTGGAAGCAATTATCTGCCTTCAGGAGCTGAGATAAGGCCTCATCTATATTTAAATGAGTATGGACTGCAAATACCCAGCAACAGCTGCTCTCCTTTCTTCACATATTTTGGTTAATTTATTATTGTCCAACAGCAAAGATAAACCAGTTAGGCCAGTTGAAATCCATAGAGAAGATGGCTTAATGAAAGGGGGAAGAATGATTAAATTATGAGCATATTAGCCTTGGTGGATAGACACGAGAGCCAGTCATCTGGAGAGACAAGAAAGGCTGGTTTTAGCAATAACAGCTGAGTCCAAGTCCCCTGGAAAAGTTGATCAAGATGTAGTTTTATTCCACTGCACTTACAAATTATAGCTACCCTCAGAAATTCTAGAAACTTAACCTTCTCTAGCAGGTCCAGTACTAGAGAAGTAATTAATGAGTAGACCAGGGCTGCCCGTCCGGTCCTTGAGATCTACTGGCAGGCCAGGTTTTCAGGATATCCACAATGAATATGCATGAGAAAGATTTGCCTGCACTGCCTTCTTGGTATGCAAATCTCTCTCATGCATATTCATTGTGGCTATCCTGAAAACCTGGCCTGCCAGTAGATCTCGAGGACCGGACTTGGGCAGCCCTGGAGTAGACCAAGACTTACCATGGATTACTAGTTTGCGTTTTTATGAGAAAGTATCTAGATTATTTCACACGGAATAAGAGAAAACCTAGGCCGAAGCTTCTATACCAGACATGGGCAACTCTGATCCTCAAGGGCCGGAATCCAATCATGTTTTCAGGATTTCCCCAATGAATATGCACTGAAAGCAGTGCATGCAAATAGATCTCAGGGATATTCATTGGGGAAATCTTGAAAACCTGATTGGATTCCGGCCCTCACGAACGGAGTTGCCCATGTTTGTTCTATACTGTCACAGAGTGTCTGTCATCTGGCATCCCCCAGTCCCTGAGCCAGATAGGGATTGCTCATGAAGAGACCAATATTATAAACTTGAATAAGTTTGTCAGAGATTTTCAGAGGGTTTGTGCTCTTAAATGTTTCACACAGCCAATTTCCAGCTAATTTAAGACCTTAGGAAAGCATCTTCTTAGTCAACACATTCTATTGGAAGTGAGTAAATGACTTCATATGACCCTGTCTAGACCTGGATTTACTATTCTCGGCGCACCTTTCCAAACGTTCTGCCTTTCACTTTAGCACAAAAAACAGATTACAAATCTCTGAAGGCACTGGAATGAGAGTTGACAAAATCTCCAATTGATATACTCCTTTTCACTCCTGCTCCACCACTTTACTATTGCCAAAGGAACCAAGACATAGAGGAAGTCAATCTTTTCAAAGTCCAAAGCAGGCCACAAAAAAACACTCAAAAAGTGGTTGGTTTGTTTTTTAAAAAAAGATAAGGAATCCAGTCTCCAGGATCTGCTATGAGAGGCTCATCTAAGACAAGTAGCACATGCAAAGATCCTGCTTACAGAGGTTCAAAATTGTTAGATCCATCAGGCAGTGGAAGAGAGCTACCTGCTTGGTACAGAGGACCAGTGCTCAGTCACACCCTTCTCGTTGGCTCTCTAGAATGAAGTTTTTGGAAGAGGAATCTATGAGTTTATAAATACACACCAGGCCTTCTAAAGCAGTACTGGTTTTATTTCTTAGGTCTTCTGATGGAAGAGAGGGGAAGCCAGCAGCAGCTCACAAAAGGATTTTTCCAATCTGTGTCTATAGGCAAAACGTGTGGTAGGTCTAGCCAGAGCAGACACAGGAAAAGAAATAAAGTACAAAATTGGCTTCTTACATTTCTAAGACCTTGAATAATTTCAGATGTTTAAAATACATGCCCTAAGCTTATTAAAGCATAGTTAGAATGCATGAGTGAAATGTAACATTTCCTGTTTTATTTCATTCTGGAAGAGGAATGTGTTAGGAATTTCTTAAAGATCATTACTAGCCAATCCCACCACCACAGCCACAACACACTGGTATTCTACATAAAACTCACCCTCCTGCACGGATGAAATCATCCCCAGTTATCTTGGCCCGGATCACACTGAACCTCTTATGCAGGACGGGCTGAATATCACCTGGGCCCACATAAGTTCCAGGCAGCCTGGCCAACCTACCTGGAGTTATGCTCTCATATTCAGTGCCAGCCCACCACTGAATATCAAGGCATAATTTAGAAAATGGCAATCAGAAATTTTTTTAAAAAATTGCTGTCTGCCACCAGGTATATATCAGGGGGCCCATCCATGCCATTTACTATCCCTTCCTCTCCCAGAGAGACGCTTTATGACAAAAAAAACACCGACCAATTTTAGCCTTCTTCTAGACCAGTGTCTCTCAAACAGTGTGTCATGGCACATCGGTGTGACCTCGAGAAATTCCAGAATTTTACTTTATTTTTAAAAATTCCCTTCATAAATATACGCTAGAAGAGATGATATGTATGTTGCGTACGCACGAGTCTGTCAACGTTATGAGTGTTTGTGTGCATAAGGATACAACTGCCCAGATGAGCATAATGGGTTCTTGAAAACTAATGGCAAGTAATCTTAGTTTTATTTTTTATGCAGTAGTTATCTTAACTTGAGCAACAAAGCGATCAAGGATGACCATGCACTTCCGGCCAGTGCACTGGGTTTAGTCTGCCACCGGCCGGAAAGTTTGCGAGACACTGGTTTAAATAAGGACAGGGGCATAATAATAAAAAAAAACGTCTAAATCCCTTTTTGGCCTAAGTCACTAGACACTGAAGTTGGCAGCAGGGAAATGTGCATTCTCAAAAAAAAGTCCAAACTGAGGGTTTTTTTAAGAATGGCTTACCTGCACTTTCAACAATCTACTCACCCAGACTGCCACTATGTCTTTCCCTACACCGCATTCCTGACCAAAAAATCGCCCAAGTCCCAAACGCTCAAACCCAGACCTTATAGGTGAAGGAGGGGCCAGTCCTTTGCCTAAAAGCAGGATTCTATAACCAACATCTGTGAAAAATTGCTGGTTACAGAATCCTGAAATCGAACCTCCCCCACCCCCCCCCACCTCAACGATCGCAGCAGGAGATTTGCCTAATCTCTCCTGCCGCGATTGCGATCCACCCCTACCCCACCCCCGACAAAACCCCAAACCGGTCTTTTGTGAGACTGCCTATACAGTTCAGCCCTTCAGTCTCACACTGGCATATATTTTACAAAAGGTCTGTTCCCCCTGACATCCAAACCTGGCTATGCTTCTGGATCACATCCAAGTTCTGTTCTTGCCGGCACAAAAGTTCTTTGCCTCCTAAACTGCACCGTTCCCTTGGGTTTTTACAACCTAAATGCATGACCCTGCATTTTTTAGCATTTACATTCTGGACCATTCTTCAAGCTTTGCTAGGTCCTTCCTCATGTTATCCATGTTATTTTCATAATGGAAACACACCAAAAATGCCTAAATGAAGGCTAGTGCCAGAGCTAGTTAATCTCAATTGCTATCTCTTAGAGACTATGGATCTCAAGTGCTCGCAGCTAACAGCCTCTTGAACTAAGTCCAGGCTTGCTAGCCTACATGCGGGCTATCATCGGTCCAAAATATCTCTATTGAGAGCTACTTAATTCTTAAAGGTTTTTTAATAAAATTATGTGAATTTTCTTGCTTGTATTTAAATATCTCAAATGTAAGCCCTTATCAGAGCCATAGTATTAATATAAAGTACTTAGCTCGGGTGTAATTATATACCCGGCCTCACAACCAGCGACAGAAGGTCTCCGTTTCGCTCCCACATTAACAGGAGCTTCTTCACGGCATGGGTAAGTATGCGTTAACAAATACTGCAAAAATAAAAGAATAAAAGTATGAATTATTGTATAATCTAATCAGTACTATGACTAACTTAATCTGCTCATTTAAGAAGACTCTAGGAGACCGTTTAGAGGATTTCAAAAGCATATCAGTAGGATATTATTAATACCTACTCGCTTCACTTTGCTAAGTTTTAAATTAACTTTAAACTTAACCTTAAAATTTCCTAAGAACTTAATCCGGTGGCAACTTACTTCAAATTGACTGTTTAAAGGTTAGCTATTTTAAAATTTTAAAGTTTTAAAGTTAAATTATGGGAGTGAGATTAATAGAATCAACTTTTTCTAGAACCGCCGGCTATGAAGCCGGCAGTCAGAGCGTAATCCCCTCACTTACCTAATGACAGTGCCCCAACGCTTACTCGCCGTTACAGAGCCATTTAGCAACGCAAACAGAGAACTTATGTTTATACTTCTACTTATAAAGGCTAATACTATCTAACATCTGGTACAAAGTAAATGGAACCGGCATAAAGTTTTACGTTAGAAAAGGGAGCGTTTGCCTATACAAGAAAGGGTCAAAGGTACAGGGAAATACTCAAAAAAACTTGATGTTAAACTCACCGCTTTTTTAAATTTAGAAACAACTACAAAAATCCAAAAGGAACCTACCTAGCACTTTCAAATTAGAAAAAACTTGCCAGTTTACTGCTATATTTAATCCCCGTGGTTGTAGACACTGTAAACAGTCTATCCATTTGTGTTCACTCTGTATTAGTTTTTTGCCTCTATCTCCCCCTTTTACTGATTCCGGGATTTTATCAATAATCATGCAACGTAATTGTTCGAAAGAATGATTGTGTGTAGAGAATGACACGGTGAAAAAATTGGTCCCCGTCACCGCCCCGTCCCCGTCTCACCATCCCCGTCACCGCCCCGTCCCCGTCTCACCATCCCCGTCACCGCCCCGTCCCCGTCTCACCATCCTCTTCACCGCCCCGTCACCGCCACTGCCACCCCATTCACCGCCCCGTCACCGCCACTGCAATCCCATTCACTTTTCTTTATTTACGTATAAAGGAAACATTCTTTAAAACTTTAAAACTTTAAAACTTAGTTAAATATTAGTTAATAACTATACAAAAACAAAACACGCAGAGAAAAAATTAATTAATAAAAATTCTCAAAACTGACACATTTTGATCACTAAATTTAAAATAGTTATTTTTCATACAGTTTTTCAATCACTAATCTTCCACCACCCCTGGGGCTAGCAATGCAAAAACAAACACGACATGTACTTTAAATGCTGCCGTGATTAGCATAGTGACCGCGGCTACAGCTGCAAGTCTCCCCTCCCCCCAGCGATCACGGCAGGAGGGCACCCAACCCCTCCTGTAGACCCCCCCAACGGCCCTCCCGACAATCGCAGCAGAAGGGTACCCAACCCCTCCTGCCGGTCCTCCCAATGGCCTCCCCTAAGATCGCCGGCAGGAGGGTACCCAACCCCTCCTGCTGGACCCCCCCCCAACGAACCCTCCCACCCCGGAACCCCCTTAGTCTTACTTTCCAAGTTGGACCAGACGGCTCCTCACACGTATGGCCAGCAGGCTTGCCTCCGTCCAAATGAGGCGGGCCCGCCCCTACCCTGCCCAACCCACAGGATCCTAGGGCCTGATTGGTCTAGGCACCTAAAGCCACTCCCACTATAGGAGGGGCCTTAGGTGCTTGGGCCAATCAGGCCCTAGGATCCTGTGGGTTAGGCAGGGGAGGGGAGGGGCGGGCCCGCCTCATTTGGACGGAGGCAGGCCTGCTGGCCAGACGAGCGAGGAGCTGTCCGGTCCAACTTGGAAAGTAAGACTAAGGGGGTTCCGGGGTGGGAGGGTTCGTTGGGGGGGGGTCCAGCAGGAGGGGTTGGGTACCCTCCTGCCGGCGATCTTAGGGGAGGCCATTGGGAGGCAGGGGAGGGGAGGGGCGGGCCCGCCTCATTTGGATGGAGGCAGGCCTGCTGGCCAGACGAGCGAGGAGCTGTCCGGTCCAACTTGGAAAGTAAGACTAAGGGGGTTCCGGGGTGGGAGGGTTCGTTGGGGGGGGGGTCCAGCAGGAGGGGTTGGGTACCCTCCTGCCGGCGATCTTAGGGGAGGCCATTGGGAGGACCGGCAGGAGGGATTGGGTACCCTTCTGCTGCGATTGGCAGGAAGGGTTGATCTGACAAATGAGGAGCACGGTGAAACACAGGTAAATAGCGGTTCCTAGAAGGGGGTACATTGGCCCGTGGGGACAAACCTGTTCACCGTTTCCGCGGTCGGTGAATGGCCTTGTCCCCGTCACCGCAGCGACTGCTAGTTTTCTTCCCCATTTTCGGCGGTGACCCGCGGCTTAAATGCGGTGGCCGCGGGTAAACCGTCACCGTGTCATTCTCTAATTGTGTGTCAAACAATGTGCCACCAAAGGTGCCTCTTTACGTTGTAAGTGTAAACAAGACTTATGTTCTGTCATGCGGATTTTAAATTGTCTTTACCAATATAAATTTTAGAACATGGGCATTTAATCATATACACCACATATACATATACACAGTTATTGCCTCATTACTGGATTCCCTCCTGAACCTATTCAGCCAAGGCTCTAGTGCACTTATCCTTCAACTAGACTTAAGCAGCGCCTTTGACTTAGTCACCACCCTAATTGACTGCTTGGAGACAATTGGTCTCTCAGGCAAAGTACTAAAATGGTTCCGAGGCTTCTTGACTAAACGAACGTACCAAGTCTATAGCGACAATATCCAATCCTCCAGCTGGGTCAACCCATGCGGTGTCCCACAGGGTTCCCCCCTATCCCCCACTCTGTTCAACATTTACCTAGTCCCATTGGCAAATCTACTGCAAAAAGCAAAAATCAAATTCCACATCTACGCTGATGATATCATCATAATCCTGCCCCTAACAAACCTGACCCCTGAGATGAAGATCCATCTAGCACTAACTCTAAAACAAATCAAAACATGGATGACAGAGTTCAAACTGAAACTCAACCCCGAAAAAACCAAATTCTTCCTGGCAAGCCCAAATGACAAAATCAAAGATACTACAATAACCCTGAATGGTCAGATCTTCCCTATTGTCAATACCATAAAAATCGTAGGAGTGACACTGGACCGCTACTCACCCTAGATACACATTCAGAGCTTCTAATCAGAAAAGGCTTCTCGACACTATGGAAACTTAGAACCATCAGAAAATACTTCGACTCAACATCATTCCGCCTACTAGTGCAATCCTCCATCCTTAACCTACTTGACTTTTGCAATATTATTTATCTGGGGTCGCTCAAGAAAACCATTCAAAAACTCTGAATCATACAAAACTCAGCTGTGTGACTGATTTTCGGTCTAAAGAAATGGGACCACATAACCCCCTACTATCAAAAACTCCACTGGTTGCCCCTGGAGGCAAGAGTATTGTTCAAATTTGCATGCCTCTGTTTCAAATCCACTCTCGGTCTGGCCCCTCTGTACCTGGTCTCCCATTTCAAACTAGACTGCTCCACCAGGCCTACACGCAGAATACGCATGTTCAGCCACCCTACAATAAAAACCTGCCAATTCCTTGACAGAACGCTTGCCTTCCAAGCAAGTCTACAGAACGACTGGCTAAGCAGCACCATCATGCACTCCTCATCCTACCTCAACTTCAGAAAACTAATCAAAACCAAACTGTTCAACCAATTTGTGATCAAGAATTCCTAAAGTCTTCACTGCTTATCCCACACTGTATGACATTCCATTCTTTGCAAATTGCCTCGATCTACTTCCTATTGACCAAGAATTCCCAAAGCCTTCACTGCTTACCCCACACTGTACGACCTTCTCTTCCTTTTGACTTACTCTTATTGTAAACCCGTCCCTACAATGTTACCGTACTATGTACAAACAGTCATGTACTCAAAGACTTCGTGTCTTTTGTTTTTTCCTCGCTGTATATCCAGCTCTTCTATATTACATTGTATTGTATTGTACTCAAAGACTTCATTGTTTTTTTCGCTGTATGTCCAGCTCTTCTTTATTGTAAACCACCTCGAACTACCTTAGCTTTGGCGGTATATAAACAATAAATTATTATTATTATTAAATTATTATTACATGTGGTTTGATGTCTTAAATAATAAATTTTATGATTTGATGGATTTTCAAAAGATGTTCCTTGTATGGTAAGAGGACATATTTGACACTTGCCACATTTCGAATGACAACCTTTAAGCCTATCCTTACTCTGAATGGCATCTGGTTTTAAACTCAAATATTCTTTTAAATTACATGCCCTAGAATACACCAAACGAAGTTTGGTATTTTCAAAAGATGGACTCCTTTGAACTATTCTCCAGTGATTACGTATGATGTTTGAAATCTGCTGAGATTCAATATTATATCTAAGGACACAAGTTAAACATTTGTCTATGGATTCTACAGTCAGCATTTGGGACATGTCTTGTATCGGTCTTTGTAATTCATCTTGGTCAGTTGTAATTGGCCCCGGCTCTGCCACCTGGGGTAATAACAGCCATTCTCGATGGTTGTTTTTTGCTCTGCGATATGTTTTTTTCAAAATCTTTGCCGGGTAGCCTCTAGTCTTCAGATCTTTTGCTAACCTATTAGCTGATTGTTTAAAGTCCCCAGTGTGTGTAGAAATACGCCTGTATCGTAAGAATTGAGCCAATGGTAAGCTATCTTTTAAGGCTAATGGGTGGCAACTATCATATTGAAGGAGACTTATGGTATCCATGGGTTTAACATACAATTTCGATTCTAACTGGCCATGTGATATACTAATCCATGTGTCAAGAAAGTTAATACCTTCAGAAGATTGACACGTAAATTATATGTTGTTATCCCTGGTATTTAACCAGTCTACAAACTGGATAAGTTGATCACTCGTCCCCTGCCAAAGTAAAAATACATCATCGATGTATTTTTTCCACCCTTTGATGTATTGAGTCCATTGGTTATCTTTGATAAAAGTTTCTTCATGTACAGGCACGCGATTGATGGGGCACAAGTAGCACCCATCGCCACTCCTTTAATTTTTAAATATAAATTAGTACCATCAGTAAAAAAATTTTTTGTTAATGCCAAATGTAGTAAAGCCATAATGAAGTCCGTTGGACATTGATGTGGGCGGATTCTGGTCTCCAACGCTTCTCAAACTATTTCTAAACATCTATGTTGAGGCAGAGAAGTATATAGCGACACTATATCTAAAGTGACCATGATGGTAGGCTGGTCAATGATGGCAATCGTTTGTAACCATAAAAGAAATTGACTAGTGTCATTAATGTACGAGTCACTTGCTTCGACCAATGGTTTCAGATAATAATCTGCAAATGTAGAGAGAGGTTCTAGAATGGAATGCTTAGACGATATAATAGGACGCCCCGGAGGTTTAATCAATCTTTTATGGATCTTAGGTGTTAAATAAATCCATGGTATAGTACTGTGATCAGTATTTAAATATTGAAACTCATGTTTAGTTACATAACCCTCATCAAAGCTTTCTTGAGTTAATGTCAAAATTTGACCTTTCAATTGAGGAGTGGGGTTACTAGTAAGTTGAATATATGTGGTTTCATCGGACAGTTGTTGATTCAGTTCATCTACATAATCTTTACGATTCCAGACCACAGTCACTCCTCCTTTATCCGCTCTGTTGATGATAATGGATTCATCATTTTGTAAATCCAACAATTCTTTTCGTTCTTCCTTCGACATATTATATGTCTCTATTTTTTTGTAGCGTAATTTTGCAGCATCTTGAAGAACTAACTGTTTAAAGGTGGAAAGGAGAGGATCTAATTGCCCAGGAAGGGACCATGAAGATTTTTTCTTTAGTATTGATCTATCATTTTGCGACTCACTTCCCCAAAAATATTTTTTGAGCGTGTAGGCTAGCGAGCCTGGACTTAGTTCAAGTGGCTGTTAGCTGCGAGCACTTGAGATCCATAGTCTCTAAGAGATAGCTATTGAGATTAACTAGCTCTGGCACTAGCCTTCATTTAGGTATTTTTGGTGTGTTTCACATTAATTAGATAGGGTTGAAGATTTTCATAATGGCCCCACTTTTTTGAGTCATTGTGTTCTATCAAATTTTGTAAAACTTTTAATGCCTCCTGGTTGCAAGAGATTATGACCCCATCTTTACAACAAGTTACCTTGTTCAAAGGTAATTTAGATCCACTCCAGAAGTCTTTTTCAGTCATACAGGCTGGTTTCAAATCTACCCTTTCTTTGGAAGTTCATGAAAAGGATTGTTTTCTGTGAAAGCTATAGAATTTTGTGATAAGGAAATTATTCATCCAATTATTCATTCAATTTGGTTTCTGTGAGGGGCATGGGACTGAGACAGTTTTAGTATCAGTTATGAATGATGTATTATATTGTAGCTTGTCGAAAAAACAATTGTGGCAGTTAACAGCTGCTCCATAATATAGCGGCTATATTGACTTCAGCAAAAGCATGTGGTCATATCATTTCAATCTTGTGATCTCTCCACTAGTTACAAGTAGAGAAGCAGATTCAATTTAAGATGCTATGGTGGTTCTCTTGGTTCCTTCTGAACCTCAGAAGTATCTTTGCTTCTCATTTTCTTTAAGTGTTCCATCTTGTGTCCAGTTGCAATATTCTAGACAATAAGGGGGAAATTCTATAACCAGCACCTAAACCTAGGCATTGGTAGGCACCCTGCCGATGCCTAAGTAATTGAAAAATGCAGTCAGAAATGGCAGTGCTGAAGCGCCTACTGATGCCTAAATAAAATGCGACTGAAATGTCCACTGGAATCGCAGCTAGGTAGCCGCTTTAGGCTGTGGAATGCCGAAGTAGGCATGGCCAATGCCGGAAGTAGTGTTAGGCAGGCTAAAGCGGCTACCCAGCCATGATTCACGCCAAGATAGGTGGCTGAAATGTAGGCCTGGAAAATCCTCCCCAAAGCTGTGATTCTGTAACCGGTGCTCGTCGGATTGCCTGTCAGTCATTCAAGAGTACCAGTTACAGAATCGCAGCTTTGGGGAGGCACTGCCGCTCAGCTCATAGGAGAGGGGGGAATTCCCCTCCCGCTATCAGCTGCTGCAGTCTATCAGCAAAGATAAACAGCTGAAATATAAGCCAGGGTTTTCCGGCCCTACATTTCAGCCACGTATCTTGACTGAATAGGCACAATTCTATAATTGACACCCTCGAATGATTGACAGGTGATCAGCGGCTGCTTTTAAGACCGCCATCGACTTGGGCACTGGTTACAGAATCCGGCCCCAAGTATTTACCCTCTTAGGTTTACAATTGTGATATGCTTTAGCAATAGAAAATTGCAATTTTGCAAATTAACTAAAGCTTTACTGTTTAACCTATTACACTGCATGTAACACGATTTTTGTCCCTGGGTGCTAAAGGTCAGAATCTGCAACCGGCGTCGGTCATATGTTAATCATATACTGGCACCGTTTGCAGAATCACGGCCACATGTAAAGTAGGTGCCGGAAATGTAGGCCAGGATTTTCAAGGCCTATATTTCTGGTGCCTATCCTTATTTATATATTTATTTGTTTTTATATTCTGTCCTCCCTCACTTTCACGTGAATCACACCTACGGGACGCTGTATGACACCTAATGCCACATCTGGCATTAGCCATGCCTACAGTGGTGTTAGGCATCATAAAACGCATCCATAGGTGCAATTCTGGTGCCATTTTCTAGGCCAGGGCTGCCCAATTCCGGTCCTCAAGATCTACTGGCAGGCCAGGTTTTTAGGATATCCACAATGAATATGCATGAGAAAGATTTACCTGCACTGTCTTCTTGCTATGCAAATCTCTCTCATGCATATTCATTGTGGATATGCTGAAAACCAGGCCTGTAAGTAGATCTCGAGGACCAGAATTGGGCAGCCCTGTTCTAGGAAACAGTAGGCGACTACATTTTTTTCTTTTAAAAGATTTTTTTTTTAACGGTGTTTTCAACTTAAGTTAGGCACTGGTAGGGCACCTACCAGCACCTAACTTAAGGTGCCATTTATAGAATCCAAGCCTAAGTGTAATTTCCTAATTGTTCATGCCTAAAAAGTATAGAAAATGTCTGTTATTTCCATAAAACTTTGCTATTGTGACCAGGATAATCAAATTTTGCAATTTATCTATTTTAAATGTGGAAACAAAAAACAAAATTCATCTTTTCATTCTTATAAAGTCATAAAAAGCAACATATGAATCACACTTAATATGTATTTATATTGAAGTTATACAAAGATGACACACAGAAAATTTAGACGTAAGTAGTTTTTTTGAGATTTGTGAATATATGGCAAGTCACTTTCATGAATCAGCTCCCAGATGTAGTCTTACATCTCATTATATTGTCCTTGGTAGCAGCGTTCAAAATCCAGTATATCCTGATGGAAGCACTCATCTTCTACTTGAATGTCTCAGATGAGCATCAAAGACATGGACTTTAAGAGACATCCTACAACCCATTTTGCTGTAATTCTTCACCAAATTCTCAACCAACTCCATGTAGTTTTCAGCCTTGTGATTCCCCAGGAAGCCCCAAACCACTGTAACAAAGCTGTTCCAGGCCGCTTTCTCCTTCCTAGTTAGCTCTTTGGGAAATTCCTTGCACTCCAGGATGGTCCAATGAAGACACCGACTTTGACCTTTGCCTCAAACAAATTAGGAAAGACATCTTGAAGGTATTTGAAGGCTGCTGACTCTTTATCTAGAGCTCTGAAAAATTGTTTCATTAGGCCCAATTCGATGTGCAGTGGTGGTTTCAGCACCTTCCAGGTGTCCACCAGTTGTTCCCATTTGATGTTGTTTCTCCCCACAGAGAACTCAGTCCGCTGTGGCCAGTCTTGCCTTTGTGTCCTTGCTGTCCCAAAGGCAGAGATAGCAGGGAAACTTGATAAAACTGCCTTGGAGACCCATTAGGAATGCCAGCATTTTGAAGTCTTCAATGACCTCCCAGCCATATTCATCATACTTCAAGGTGCCTAGTAAAGTCTTGAGGTGCACTGAGTGAGCCAGTGAAAGAGAAGGGTACTGTTCCAGTTATGGAGCAGCACGGCTTTGATGCTTCTGGATGAGCTGTCAATGAAGAGACGCCATTCTTTTGGGTTACAGGCAATTCCAATTGCATCAAACAGACTAGTCATGTGGCAGAAGCAGAGCCCATCTTGGTGGGTGAGGGTGAAAAAAGCTTGGTGACACTTCCTTTGATCTGTAACTTCCACACTTTCATCCAACAAGTTCCATCGCTTGAGCCTAGACATCAAAAGCTCAGCATTGGACTTGATAAAAGGGCACCTAAGTTTGCTCAGCTTGGAATCAATCTGGAATGTTCTGCAAATAAAAAGGTAAATTTCAAAATATCAATGTCCTGGTCACAAAAGCAAAGTTTGAGGGGAATGATAGCCATATTCTATAGTTTAGTGCCATAGGCAATTAAGGAATAACACTTATTACCCAAGAGCAAAAAAAAAAAAAAATTGTTACATAGTGTTATCAGATGCTGGTGATAATGGGGATTCTGTGGCAATTTGGTGGTATTTGTTTTTAAGTAGTTTCTACTTTTATATTTTCGGGGTTGGTTTGTATATAAGGGGATTATTTATGTTATTTTTGCTTTGCTGCTGTACAATACCTTGAGAGTTTCATAAGGTGTATAATAAAGATCAATGAATAAATAAGGCCCCCTTTTACAAAGGTGATTATTGTAACGGGTCGCGGTAATCACTCCGATGCCCATAGGGATTCATTGGGCATCAAAGTGTTTGCCACATGACAGCTGCTATTGCACCTTTGTAAAAAGTGAAGGGGGGGGGGGTTAAGTAAGCAAGTATCTTGAAAATTGCCCTGCTAGAGAAAACAGATAGAAAATTGAGACATGAGCATAACAGAAGTGAGAAGAGACGCAAGAAGCAAAATCATTTTAACAGTGAGTGATTCTTAACCCCAGCCTCTCCTAAATATTTCAATTTAATCCACAGACTATATCATCTTTCCTTGTCAACAGCTCAGTGATTTACAGAATGGTGTAGAACACTAAGAAAACAATGAAAGGATCAAGAGAATCTAACAACATGTGGTAAGGAACTTTTCTATGTATTAATTAAAGGCCATAATATTGGGGAAACTGCCAAGAGTTAACATGGAGGCTTTATAGTTACCATGCCTTAATTTTGGTAATTAACCCATAGTAACTGCAATATCTTACTGTATTTTTAGAAATAGGACCCTAAAAGCAGAGCACTTGATCATCTCTATGGGGCCTTTTTTACTAAGGGCTCCTTTTACTAAGCTGTGATAGCGTTTTTAGCGCGCACTGCAGATTAGCGCACGCTAACTCCCACGCTAAGCAGGAAAACTAACACCAGCTCAATGGAGGTGTTAGCATCTAGCGTGTGTGTAGCATTGTAGCGCACGCTAAGCGCACGTTAAAACCACTAGCGCAGCTTAGTAAAAGAAGCCCCCAAGCTGTGGAAAAAAGTTGCCTTAGAACATCCTTACTCCAGTCATGGTACATAGGCTTGTTGTGCCACTGGGGCTTGCGTGCATCTGTGAAGTTGAAAGCTATGACATCAGTAGAAACATAGAAACATGATGAAAGATAAAAACCAAATGACCCATCCAGTGTGCCCATCCGCAGTAACCATTATCTCTTCCTCTCTCTAAGAGATCCCATGTGCCTGTCCCATGCCTTCTTAAATTCAGACACAGTCTTTATTTCCACCACCTCTACTGGGAGACAATTCCATGCATCTACCACACTTTCTGTAAAAAAGTATTTCCTTAGATTACTCTTGAGCCTATCACCTCTTAACTTCATCTAATGCTGTCCCAAAAGCAGAGCTTCCTTTCAAATTAAAGAGACTTGGCTCATGCACATTTACGCCATGTAGGTATTTAAACGTCTCTATCATATGTCCCCGCTCCGGCATTCCCTCCAAAGTATACATATTGAAATCTTTATGTCTGCCCCATGCGTCTTATGACGAAGACTAACAACTAACTGAAGACTAACTGAAGACTAACTGAAGCTAACAAAATAACAGGCTCCAATCAGCAGGAGCACACCAGCACTTTACGAGAGCGATGGAGGACCCAGGATCCCAGAGGTACTTTCCGGTATACTGCACAGAGTGCAATATGTACGACTACCTCCCCTTGGGAAGGCGGGAGTACATATGCAGTCGGTGTCAGGAACTGGAAAGCCTGAGGATGGCGGTCGGCAGATTGAGGGTCAGGGTCCAGGAAATGGAGGGACTGGAGGGACTGCGCACCACAGAGTAGACGAGCTGGTCAACCCAGAACACAGACTGAGCAGGCCCCATTGTGGACCAGGTGAGAGACCTCGAGAGATTCATCGAGGAGGCCTATAAGAAGGTGGAGGAACGGGACCAGCAGCTGCACAGACGGATGTCGGCAGACGAGACCCAGGATCCACAAGGCGACACCGGGGAAGGACCTAGCGGAGGAACCACGCAAGAGGAGGAGACCGCAACTCACCGGGACCCCGAGGGAGAGACACCGCACTACACCAAGGACACGGACCTGAGGCAGAGGAGGTTGCTGAGGAAAGGGAAGTCTGCTATTGTGGTGGGAGACTCGATCTTGAGAGAGGTAGACAGTCACGTAGCTGGAGGAAGGGAGGACCGGCTAGTGACTTGTCTCCCAGGGGCCAAGACACGAGACATCACTGATAGGATCGAGAGGATCCTGGACGGAGCAGAGACAGAGGAGACTGCGGTAATAATCCACGTCGGAACGAATGATGTGAGCCAGAGGAACTTCAGCATGGCCACACTGACTGACCAGTTCAGAGTCCTGGGACGAAAGCTGAAGCGGAGCACACGGAGGATAGCATTCTCGGAGATCCTGCCTGTACCGAGAGCAGATGCAAAGAGGCAGACAGACCTCCAGGCTGTGAATGCATGGTTGAGGAGATGGTGCCAGGAGGAGGGCTTCCACTTTGTGAGGAACTGGACGTCCTTCTGGGGAAAGAGCAAGCTCTACCGGCGGGACGGCCTGCACCTGAGCACAGCGGGAACTAGACTACTGGCAGCCAATGTGAGGAAGGAGATCGAGAGGGCTTTAAACTGAGGAGAGGGGGAAAGCCGACAGCTGATCTGATGTTGACGCTTCGGACAACAGTATCCAGAACAGATGCTGAATGGGCTGACTGCAGGGAGGAAGCAGAGGGACCGGAGGATCTTATGATCAGACAGCGAGGGAAACATCAGGTAAAGGGAGCTTGCTGGGAGAAGACTAAGGGGCATGGAGACACAGGGGGACTGGGTGGCACGAGGGCGAAAGCTGAGGGCAATATAGAGGTACCACAAGGCGAGGGGGATCAAACAGAGGCTCAAGGGATGATAGCCCAGGAGGGGGCCGGTAGGGCTAGAAAACCCAGAGGAAAAGCGGGGAAGTGGGGTGGCGGGAATGTGGGGAAGCTGAAAGCTAAGAGGGTAAAGGCTGAGGGCAAAGCAGAAGCACAGGGAACGGGAGAACTGCCCGAAATCCAAGGGCAGGCAGCCCAGGTAAATGCAGAGGTGGAGGAAAAACGACGGGACCTGCGGTGCTTATACGCAAATGCAAGAAGCCTCATGGCCAAGATGGGTGAACTAGAAGTCGTGGCCAAGGGGGAGGACCTAGATATAATTGGAATTGCAGAAACCTGGTGGACAGAGGAAAATCAATGGGATGTGGCGCTGCCGGGGTACAAGCTCTACAGGAGGGACAGGACCCACAAGAAGGGGGGAGGCATAGCACTATATATAAAGGACTCTATCCACTCGGTCGGGATGGATATGGCAACGAAGGCAGAGGGGCTGGAATCGCTATGGGTCAAATTGCCGGGAAACAAGGGTGCAGGTATAAAACTGGGGCTGTACTATCGCCCACCTGGTACGCCAGAAGGAGTCGGACACGACTTGGAAGCGGAATTGAGACAGGAATGCAGGACTGGAAGTGTAACAGTGATGGGGGACTTCAACTACCCGGGAATAGACTGGAGTACGGGTCACTCCAACTGCACTAGGGAAACAGGATTTGTAGAAGCTGTGAGGGACTGCTTCATGGAGCAACTAGTCAAAGAACCGACGCGAGGGGGTGCTACTCTTGACCTCATCCTAAACGGATTAGGGGGGCCTGCAAGAGGGGTAGAAGTGGGAGGACCACTAGGCAACAGTGATCACAATGCGATCAGATTCACATTAGAAAGGGGGACACCCATAGTAAAGAGGACCGCAACAACTGCGCTCAACTTCAAGAAAGGGAACTATGCTGCTATGAGGGAAATGGTGGGGAGGAAGCTCAGAAACATCTTTAGGATGGAGACTGTGGGAAGCGCCTGGACTCTATTCAGGGACACCCTGCAGGAAGCACAAAGAATGTACGTCCCCAGTTTCAGGAAAGGCTGCAAGAACAAGCGATCAAAGGACCCGGTTTGGATGTCAACTGAAGTAAAGAGGGCAATAAATGACAAAAAAGTATCCTTCCGGAGATGGAAAAAGGACCCAACGGAGGAAAATCACCAGGCGCACAGGAAATGCCAAAAGGAATGCCACCAAGAGGTTAGAAAAGCGAAAGGGGAATACGAAGAGGGGCTGGCCAGGGAGGCGAAAAACTTCAAGGCATTCTTCAGTTACGTAAAGGGGAAGCGACCAGCGAGAGAGGAGGTGGGGCCGTTGGACGATGGGGATAGGAAGGGAGTGATTAAGGAGGATAAAGAGGTAGCTGAGAGGTTGAACACGTTCTTCTCGTCGGTTTTCACGAGCGAAGACACATCTAATATACCGGACTCAGAGGAGCTCATGAGTGGGAACAGGCCGAAAAATTGGAGCACATAGAGGTAAGTAAGGAGGATGTCCTCAAACAGATAGACAGGTTAAAATACGGTAAATCACCGGGCCCGGACGGGATCCACCCAAGGGTTCTGAAGGAACTAAGACAAGAAATAGCGGGCACAATCCAGCATGTTTGCAACCTATCCTTGAAAACTGGTGAGGTACCAGATGACTGGAAATTGGTGAATGTCACACCTATCTTCAAGAAGGGATCGAGGGGTGACCCCGGGAACTACAGGCCGGTGAGCCTGACTTCAATTATAGGGAAGATGGTGGAAGCTATGATCAAGGACGGCATTTGCGAGCACATCGAGAGGAATGGCCTACTGAGAACAAGCCAGCATGGATTCTGTAAGGGAAGGTCGTGCCTAACGAACCTTCTGTACTTCTTTGAGGGAATAAGCAGTGGGTGGACAATGGGGAACCCATAGACATCATTTACCTCGATTTTCAAAAGGCTTTCGACAAGGTGCCACATGAAAGGCTGCTTAGGAAGCTGTGGAACCACGGGGTGGGAGGGGATGTGCACAGATGGATCAAGCACTGGTTGTCGGGTAGACTGCAGAGGGTCGGAGTGAAGGGCCAATATTCTGACTGGCGGGGAGTCATGAGCGGTGTGCCACAGGGATCGGTGCTGGGGCCATTACTCTTCAACATATTTATCAATGACCTGGAAAAGGAGGCAAAGTGCGAGGTTATAAAATTTGCAGACGATACCAAACTGTGCGGTAGAGTTAGGTCCAGGGAGGAGTGTGAGGACCTGCAAAGGGACCTGGACAAGCTGGAAGACTGGGCAAACAAATGGCAAATGCGCTTTAACGTGGAAAAATGCAAGGTCATGCATATAGGGAAAAAGAACCCGTTGTTCAACTACAAATTGGGGGGGGGCATTGTTGGGAGACAGCAGACTTGAGAGAGACTTGGGTGTGCTGGTGGATGCATCACTGAAGCCATCTGCACAATGCGCAGCAGCCTCGAAAAAAGCCAACAGGATGCTGGGCATCATAAAGAGGGGCATAACAACCAGGACGCGTGAAGTCATCATGCCATTGTATCGAGCGATGGTGCGTCCACATCTGGAATACTGCTTTCAGTATTGGTCGCCACACCTCAAGAAGGACATGGCGGTACTTGAGAGAGTCCAAAGGAGAGCAACGAAACTGGTAAAAGGGCTGGAACACTGCCCATACGCCGAGAGGTTGGATAGGCTGGGGCTCTTCTCTCTGGAAAAAAGGAGGCTCAGGGGAGATATGATAGAAACCTTCAAGATCATGAGGGGCATAGAGAGGGTGGATAGGGACAGATTCTTCAGACTGAAGGGGACAACAAGTACGAGGGGGCATTCGGAGAAACTGAAGGGAGATAGGTTCAAAACAAATGCAAGGAAGTTTTTTTCACCCAAAGGGTCGTGGACACTTGGAATGCGCTACCGGAGGAAGTGATCAGGCAGAGTACGGTACAGGGATTCAAACAGGGATTGGACGGATTCCTGAGGGATAAAGGGATCGTGGGATACTGAGGGAGGAGCTGGGATGTAACACAAGTATAGAAAGCTAACCAGGTAATAAGTATAGAAACCCAACAGGTCGTGCATGTGCAAGACCGGAGGATTAGGACTACGATGGGAAGATAGGACTTCAATGAGAAACCAAGGTGGCAAGGAAGCCCCTTCTGGTGATTCAGACAGGTCGTGACCTGTTTGGGCCGCCGCAGGAGCGGACTGCCGGGCAGGATAGACCTATGGTCTGACTCGGCGGAGGCACTGCTTATGTTCTTATGTTCTTAAGACCACGTGATCAATTTTGTCGCCTTCCTCTGGACCAACTCCATCCTTCTTATATCTTTTTAAAGGTGCGGTCTCCAAAATTCCACACAATATTCTAAATGAGGTCTCACCAGAGTCTTATACAGGGGCATCAATACCTCCTTTTTCCTTCTGGCCATACCTCTCCCTATGCAACCTAGCATCTTTCTAGCTTTCGCCATCACCTTTTCAAACGGTTTGACCACCTTAAGATCATCACATACAATCATACCCAAGTCCTGCTCTTCTGTTATGCATATAAGTTCTTCACCCCTAAACTGTACCATTGGGTTTTTACAGCCCAAATGCATGACCTTGCCTTTCTTAGCATTAAATTTTAGCTGCCAAATTTCAGACCATTCTTCAAGCTTTGCTAGGTCTTTTCTTTATGTTATTTACACCATCTGGGGTGTCTATTGCAGATTTTGGCATCATCCACAAAGAGACAAATTTTACCCGACAGACGTTCAGCAATATCACTTATAAAAATGTTAAAAAGAACAGGCCTAAGAACAGAAGCTTGAGGCACACCACTGGTAACATCCATTTCCTCAGAGCGATCTCCATTGATCACTACCCTCTGTGGCCTTCCACTCAACCAGTTCTTGATCCAGCCCGTCACTTTGGTACCCATCCCAAGGGCACTCAGTTTATTTATTAGACGTCTTTGAGGAACACTGTCAAAGACTTTGCTAAAATCTAAATACACCATATCCAGTGCACTCCCTCTATCCAATTCTCTGGTCACCCAGTCAAAGAAATTGATCAGATTTGTCTGATTTCTAGTGAATCCATAGTGAATCTAGTTTCACTACCAGCAAGACCTCCCAAGGCAGACAGGTTTCAGTGTAGATGTCAGACTAACGATGTACCACCCATTTGGGCAGAGTTGGAGACGGAGGATCGCGTTTGATGCGACAATGGCAACAACATTGAATTTACGTACAAACAATTTTTTATTGAAAGTTTACACACAGAGCAATATCAAAACACTCAATAAAACATATCAGCTACTGCGCAGAAGAAAGGCCTGGTAATTAATTTATCCATTCTGCCACAAAATCTTGATGATATCAAGTCACTAGGACTTGAGCACGAGTTGATGGTACCTAACAGCGCATCCTTATGTGGGTTTTCCCCGCTACTAAGACCATTTTTACCACTGCAGTAAAATTATAGATTTTCTAAATTACAGAAATTACAGATTTTCTATTTTTTGAATTAATGGCCATGCACTGTCACCATTAGCATGCATCAGTATAAAACGTTACAGCATAAGCACTTGCCAACACCTATTGTGCAGGCAGTTTGGGCTCCTGTGCTAATCCTGAGCTAATCAGTCAGCTCACAGTAATGTAGCTGTGATAACTAATTAGCACAGGAATGCCCACTTTCTACACCCTCCCCCAAACATTTCCCCTCCAAGAAAAATTTTTAAATATTTTTTATTGTATGATAGAGAATGACACGGGCACAAATTTTTCCCTGTTCCGGGCAGGAACTCAATTTCCCCATCACGTCCCCGCGAATTTTGTCACTGTCCCTGTCCCATTCCCGTAAGCTCTGCCTTAACCACACAAGCCTCAAACACTTAAATGATTTTAAAGTGTTTGAGGCTTGTGCAGATGAGGACAGAGCTTGCAGGAATGGGGCAGGGACAGGAAAAGGTTTTCTTGGCATAAATGAGTGCTCCTACGTCCAAAACAGGCACCTATGTGATAAACATGCCCACGATCTGCCCCCCTATCCATGCCTACTTTCTGGTAGGTGCCTTGATCTAGGTGCTGACCTCAAAGTGGTAGGTGCCTACAAAGATAGGCACTTACCAAGTTAGGCGACTACCATCTAATTAAGTGCAATTTACATCAATTATGAGGTGCTAGTTTTAATTATTCAGCGCTGATTAAGCATTTTAATTAATTAAAAGGGTATTTTACTAAAGATTAGCACATGTTGTCTGCAACAGGGTCTGTAGGAATAAAATGGGCCTTGCAGCAGATAACATGCATTAATCTTTAGTAAAATACCCTCTAAGTTAGGTGCCTATATAGGCACTTAACTTCCCCCCACTCCCCTTTTACTAAGCCGCAGTAGAGATTTCTACTGCAGCCCAGGGCGCTAAATGCTCCGATGTTGCTCCAACACTCATAGGAATTCTGTGAGCGTCAGAACAGCATTGGAGCATTTAACGCTCCGGGCCCTGGTAGAAATCTCTACCTTGACTTAGTAAAAGGGGGGGGGTTATGCATCATTTATAGAATCAGGTCCTAAGGGCTCCTATGTTATAGATGTGCTAACCATTTAACCCAGCAATAGTATAGGAACATAACTGGGTCAGACCAATGGTCCATTAATCCCAGTAACCCATTCTCACAGTGGCCAAACAAGGTCCCTAGTATCTGGCCAAAACCCAAGGAGTAGCAACATTCCATGCTACCAATACAGGGCAAGCAGTGGCTTCCCCCATGTCTTTCTCAATAGCAGATTATGGACTTTTCCTCCAGGAACTTGTCCAAACCTTTCTTAAAACCAGCTACGCTATCTGCTCTTACCACAACCTCTGGCAATGCGTTCCAGAGCTCAACTATTCTCTGAGTGAAAAAATATTTCCTCCTATTGGTATTAAAAGTATTTCCCTTTAACTTCATCGAGTGTCCCCCAGTCTTTGTAATTTTTGATGGAGTGAAAAATTGATCACTCGTACCCATTCTACTCCACTCAGGATTTTGTAGACTTCAATCATATCTCCCCTCAGCTGTCTCTTTTCCAAGCTGAAAAGCCCTAACCTTTTTAATCTTTCCTCATACGAGAGGAGTTCCATCCACTTTATCAATCTTGGTCGCTCTTCTTTGAACCTTTTCTAGTGCCGCTGTATCTTTCTTGAGATAAGTAGACCAGAATTGAATGCAATACTCCAGATGAGGTCGCACCATGGTGTGATACAGGGGCATTATAACATTCTTAGTCTTGTTAACCATTCCTTTTTTAAATAATTCCTAGCATCCTATTTGCTTTTTTGGCCGCTGCCACACATTGGGCGAAAGGTTTCATTGTATTGTCTATGATAACACCTGGATCCTTTCCTTAGGCACTAACGCCCAAAGTTGACCCTAGCATCCGGTAACTGTGATTCGGGTTATTCTTCCCAATGTGCATCACTTTACATTTCTCCACATTAAATTTCATCTGCCACTTGGACGCCCAGTCTTTCAATTTCTAATAATATCAACATGCTAGCTGATTAGCACATTCACACCCATTCTTGTTCCTTCATGTCCCTCCCAAAAAATAAAAAATGTGTTTAGTGCAAACAGATGGCTAAACTAATACAAAATGCTTTAATGCATCCTATATTAGACCATTTTTGCTGCCAGAAGCAATTCCTCATGCCTCTGTGACCCGCAGTGGCTGCTTCCAAGTCAGTCACCCCCTCATTCCCTTGTGGCAGGAAAGAAGTAGGTCCAGGTCCACAGAAATCTGGTTCAGTGTGGACTTTGAGTATCTCTGTCCTAGGAGCATTCTGTTTTTTCTAGTTGAATTATTGCAAACTTTAGTACTGCAGAGCTAAGGAGGCCTGGACATCATATTTGAGAAAAAGAAATTCAAAATATGATACAATATGCAATCAACTGGGCAAATCAGTTTATTTCCAGAAAACTGGTTATTATTCAGAATGCAGCTGTGCCCATTCATACTCTGAGTCTTCCATCTCTCCTTAAAGAATGACATGAGGATAGTTTCCCATCGTTATCCAGGGGGGACAGGAACGGTGACAAATTCTGTCACCATGTCATTCTCTAATTCAAATACTTGGCACTCATTAGTACAATATTTAAATGCAAGAATGAATAAGGAAAACAAGTGATATAAAACTATCATGCATAATAACTGTGTTAGTACAATGAGATTCAAACTATTCTCCATAAATTGTTGGCCATCTGTATCAATCAGAAACTACCCTGTATTTCTTAGTATATTAGATCAGTCCCAGTTAAATATGGGGGAAATGGTAAAGTTAAGGGTACAGTAAATATTCAGTGTGAGCCTTCACTTCAGTTTATTAGTTTGTAAAAAGGTAGTATAGTTTCCATGTTGATCTACTTGAATGTGTGCAAATGAAGGTCAATAAGCACAAACACAAGGTGATACTAGTTATCCATATGGCAGAATGCTGTAATTTCTTGCGTAACTTTGGGAAGCTAACACCCACTTCATTATTTGAGAGTCAATGAGTAGAGAAGAGATTCCAGCACTTAATAAGACAGTGTCTTCCTTGAATACAGCTCTTTGACTTACAAATATTCTACTGTTCTGTCCTTAACAATTTCTTCTTAATACCCAAGAGGACAGGGCCTCCCTTGAATACAGCACGTCGATTTACAAATAATCTACTGTTCCTGTCCTAACAACTCATCCTTAATACTCAGAAGAACAGCGTCTCCCTTTGATTTACAAATAATCTACTGTTCCTATCTTAACAACTCATCCTTAATACCCAGGAGACCAGCGTCACCCTTGAATACAGCACGTCAACTTACAAATAATCTACTGTTCCTGTTCTAACAACTCATCCTTAATACCCGGAGGGCATTGCTTCTGTTGAATACAGCACATTGCCTTACAAATATTCTACTGCTTCTTTCCTACCAACTCATCCTTAATACCGAAGAAAAGAGTTCTTAATACCCAAGTTTCAAGTTTATTAAGTTTTTTATATACCGTCTAGCAAGGTTATCTAAGCGGTTTTACAATCAGGTACTCAAGCATTTTCTCTATCTATCCTGGTGGGCTCATAATCTATCTAACATACTTGGGGCTATGGAGGAATGAGTGACTTGCCCAGGGTCACAAGAAGCAGTGGGGGGTTTGAACCCACAACCCCAGGATGCTGAGGCTGTAGCTTCAACCACTGCGCCACACATTCCTCCACAGGAGAAAAAGCACAAACAACATCAAAGCAGGTGCCATAAGGCGGTAAGAGGGGCTAAAAGAGACTATGAGAAAAAATAGCCAAGGAGGCAAAAAACTTCAAGCCGTTCTTTCGATATATGAAGAGGAAACGACCTGCGAAGGAAGTGGTGGTGCCTTTGGATGACCATGAAATAAAGGGGGTGCTAAAGGAGAACAAAGCCATCGCTGACAAACTGAACACATTTTATGCATCTGTATTTACCGAAGAGGATATACACAACATACCGGAAGCCGATAGGCTATACACAGGAAATGAAGATGGGTAAACTGATAGGGCTGACAGTCAGTCTAGATCTAGAAGAAGTATGCAGGCAGATTGATAGACTTAAAAATGATAAATCCCTGGGACCAGATGGCATCCATCTGAGGGTAATCAATGAACTGAAAGGGGTAATAGCTGAACTGCTTCAACTAATAGCCAATTTGTTGATCAAATCAAGAAGGATTCCGGAAGACTGGAAAGTGGCGAATGTTACGCCGATCTTCAAGAAAGGTTCGAGGGGAGATCCGGGAAACTACAGAATGGTGAGTCTGACCTCGGTACCGGGAAAGATGATAGAGGCACTGATAAAGAACCGCATCAATGATCACCTTGATGGACACAATCTGATGAGGACCAGCCAGCACGGTTTCAGCAAAGGAAGATCTTGCTTGATGAACTTGCTGCACTTCTTCAAGGGTGTAAACAGGCAGATAGACAAAGGCGACCCGGTCGACATTGTATATCTGGATTTTCAGAAGGCGTTCATCAAGGTCCCACATGAACAACTATATCGAAAAATTGCAAGCCATGGAATCGAGGGTGAAATACTCATGTGGATTAAAAACTGGTTGGCGGATAGGAAACAGAGAGTGAGGGTAAATGGACAATACTCGGACTGGAAAAGAATCACAAGTGGAGTGCCGCAGGTGTTCGGTGCTCTTCAACATATTTATAAACAACCTAAAAATTGGTATGATGAGTGAGGTGATTAAATTTGCAGACGATACGAAGTTATCAGAGTAGTGAAGGCGCAGAAGGATTGTGAAGACCTGCAAAGTAACATAAACACGCTCGAGAAATGGGCCGCAACATGGCAAATGAGGTTTAACGTGGATAAGTCTAAGGTGATGCTTGTCGGTAACAAAAATCTTATACATGAATACAGAATGTCCGGTGCGGTACTTGGAGAGACCTCCCAAGAAAGAGACTTGGGAGTACTGGTCGACAAGTCAATGAAGCCATCTACGTAATGCGCCGCAGCAGCGAAAAGGGCAAACAGAATGCTAGGAATGATTAAGAAGGGGATCACAAACAGATTGGAGAAGGTTATCATGCTGCTGTACCAGGCCATGGTACACCCTCACCTGGAATACTGCGTCCAGCACTGGTCACCATACATGTTGAAGGACATGGTACTACTCGAGAGGGTCCAGGGGTTGGAGGAGTTGCCGTACAGCGAGAGATTAGCGAAACTGGGTCTCTTCTCCCTTGAAAAGAGGAGACTGAGAGGGGACATGATTGAAACATTCAAGATAATGAAGGGAATAGACTTAGTAGATAAAGACAGGTTGTTCACCTTCTCCAAGGTAGAGAACGAGAGGGCACTCTCTAAAGTTAAAAGGGGACAGATTCCCTACAAATGTAAGAAAGTTCTTCTTTACCCAGAGAGTGGTGGAAAACTGGAACGCTCTTCCGGAGGCTGTTATAGGGGAAACGCCCTCCAGTGATTCAAGACAAAGTTAGACAAGTTCCTGCTGAATCAGAACATACACAGGTAAGGCGGGAGCAGACTGATGGGCACGATGGACCACTGATCTGACCCAGCAGCGGCAATTCTTATGTTCTTAGAGCGTCTCCCTTGAACACAACACTTCAACTTACAAATCTAAAGATGTTGTGGCCCAAAACCAATATGTAATACAGAAAATTTCAAGAAATCTGGCAACCATAGATCTTTATGCACTCCCCCCCCCCCCCCCCCAAGTGCTCTGTTGGCAGCATCAGCCTTTTTCTTGTATGATATGGTGGTAGTATCCTGCCAGATGAGTTCATATTACATTCATTATATGTAAGGTACCAGTTTCTACAGAGAAACCAGGACACCTAGCCCTGCCCTGTTCTGCCCCAAGTCCTGCCTTGATATGCCCCCTCAGCCCCGCCCCATTCCACCTCCAGCCCCACCCCTACAAAGCCTCATCTTTCTTTTCCAACTTCCGGGCCGTATCTGGATGGCCTCCGAGCATGCACGGAGGCATGTGATGTTATCCACGATGCGCAGAGGAAATGCAGACACGGCCAGGAGGTCGGAGCTTTCCAAAATGTGGACAAACTACTGGGGTTTGGAAAGTCCATCCGAGCACCCAGACAGTCCTCTAAAAAGGAGACGTATCTGGGTTTTCCTGGATGTCTGGTAACCCTAACTAGATGGGAACTGGGTAATAAAAATTCTTGCTGCATTCAATAAAATATGAACAGAAGGACTGAAATGATAAAGCATAAAGGAACCTTGGGCTCTCCCAGTATATGAGGAGGGGGAGAGGGAGAGGGAACTTGGCCTACCAGAATGGACTCTGTCTCCTGGCTCTCCCAAAATAAGAAGCAAGCAATAGCAAATAACTTGCTTGATCCGGCACCACCTTAGTTAGCTGTGCCCCTACAGCTTCAACATTCCCCTGGGATTCCTTGTGTGATTAATGGTGACTAATCCTCAGACCTCACACTACCCTGTGTGCATAGGATTGTTTTCCTTTATCTTTGCCAGCTCAGCAAATTTCAATTCACTTTCAGACTGACAACTTGCACGAAATGCATTTGGATGACACTTGACTATAGATATGAAGGAGAGAATCTGTGTCCCTGCCAAAAAAACTGCAGAAAACAAAAACAAATTACGAAAATGACAGAGGCTGGGACCAAGCTCTACAGTGAGAAAAATTAAAAAAAAAAAAAAAAAAGATAAAAACATTCTTGAAATAATGCTGCAGGCCACACAAGGTATCTGCTTTATCCCCTGCCTATCTACAGCCATGGGCAAGGCTGGTGTAAGGGGATTATGCCAACTAGGTGAACCTAGGGTTACCATAAGGCTCCAGAAAAAGGAGGGCGGATTCAGACATCTGGGTTTTACTTCCATGGCTCTATCTGTCCTCCTTACGTCCATTGAAAGCAATGGAAGTAAAACCCAGATGTCTGAATCCGCCCTCCTTTTTCTGGAGCATTATGATAATCCTAGGTCAGGGATGGGCAATGAGGGCCTGAATCCAGTCGGGTTTTTAGGATTTCACTAATGAATATGCATGAGATCCAATTGCATACAATGGGAGGCAGTGCATGCAAATAGATCTCATGCATATTCATTGGGGAAATCCTGAAAACCCAACTGGATTCCGGCCCTCGTTGCCCACCCCTGTCCTAGGTGAACCTTCATTGTTGGGTCCTTTACCTCCATTAACACCTACCTTCCAGTGGCAGCTCTGACACAGCCATCCCTCCCTGCCCCATCCACTGAGTTCTCATCCATTCTCTGATTCTTTTCCCTCCCCTCTCAATTTTTTTGTGCAACCTCTGATTTTTTTTATTATTTTTATTTCTAAATCCTGCTTGCCACCACCATCTGTGGATCTCTAGATTTTATGTAGCACTGCAGCAGTGTGGAACCGTGGCTGTGGCATAATCCTGCTGCTCTTTTCAAATGCCAACTTCTTTAATATTTAAACTCTTTGAAAGATGGTTCACCGTTTCACTTTTCTCCTATGCCAGAAATACATACACCCTTACAAAATGTGCCCTAAAGGGCCAACAAGCTCTGCCAGAGTTTTTGTACACTTTATGGAAGGAGCTACTGGGGAGCAGGAAATACCAGAATCTTTCAGAAACTTGCAGAACACAAGGTCTGGCAGTGCCAGGAGCTCCATCAAAATACCACCAATTAGCAACCAGATGAAACAGGAAAGGAAATGCCCAAAGCTATAGAGAGGCATAAGCACAAGCCTATATAATCCAGTGCAAAGCACCATTCAGTTGGAAAGGAATGTGTTCTGGCTAGGGACTCTACCGTTAGAGGGAAAGAGATTGGGATTCATATACTGCCTTTTTGTAGTTTTACAATCCCATTCAAAGCAGTTTTACATACAAGCATTTTCCCTATCTGTCCCAGTGGGATAACAATCTATCTAATATACCTAGAGCAGTGAAGGATTAAGTTACTTGCTCAGGATCACAAGGAGCAGTGCAGGGTTTGAAACCACAATCTCTGGGTACTGAGGCTGAGGCTGTAGCTCCAGCCATTAAGCCACACTCTTCTCCATGTGTGTTACTTCTCCTAGGAGGGGGGAGCAGTTCTTCTCATTAACAATCCAATAGCTGTCTGTCCTAACATACCTCTCCAACGTGGCAATGCAGTGTTCAAAGGTGGGATGCCATTAGGTACTGGTGGCTGCAGTAGGAATGGAAACCATGCATTCACAAAGAAAGTTCTTTGATTTTGTGTTATTTTTCAGACTGGTTATCACACATCTCATTAAACACTAGTGTCAAGACAAACTGAAGTGTACAGACCTCTGAAAGGACGATTTGGGCCTGCAGAGATCAATACTCAGCATTACACCCACCGTTAACATTTAAATATATGTATGTATAACTTTTTACAGGCAGTTATATTTCCAATAGCAGCTTTGAAAATCCATAGATAAGTTAAGTAATCACTGAAGGTTTAAACATTATTTGCCCATTGTAGCTTGATGGATAACTTATGTTCAGCAGTGAAATGGACCTAGCTTCACCTAGTGACACTGAGGCCCGGAAGTGGGCGAGTTTAGGAGCGGCTCTGGACTTCAGCGATCAGAGACAAGAAGACTTTGTTTAAGGAATGGAAAAGGACGAAAACAGATCGGAGAAGGTTATCATGCCGCTGTACTGGGCCATGGTACGCCCCCACCTGGAATACTGCGTCCAACACTGGTCACCATACTTGAAGAAGGACACAGTACTACTTGAAAGGGTCCAGAGAAAAGCGACTAAAATGGTTAAGGAGCTGGAGGAGTTGCCGTACAGTGAGAGAATAGAGAAACTGGGCCTCTTCTCCCATGAAAAGAGGAGACTGAGAGGAGACATGATTGAAACATTCAAGATAATGAAGGGAATAGACAGTAGAGAAAGAGAGATCGTTCAACCTCTCCGAGGTGGAGAGAACGAGAGGGCACTCGCTAAAGTTAAAAGGAGATAGATTCCGTACAAATCTGGAACGCTCTTCCGGAGGCTGTTATAGGGGAAAACACCCTCCAGGGATTCAAGACAAGGTTAGACAAGTTCCTGCTGAACCAGAATGTACGCAGGTAAGGCTAGACTCAAATAGGCCACTGGTCTTTGACCTAAGGGCCACCGGGGGAGCGGACTGCTGGACACGATGGGCCACTGGTTTAACCCAGCAGTGGCAATTTTTATGTTCACCAGGCGCTGCTAGCCATAATTCTGCAAGAACCTTAGATGCTGGAAATGTAGGCTTACGTTTCTGGTGCCTGGGGTCCTTCCTAGGTGCCGGTATCCCCGATTCTGAAAGCAATGCCTGCCTGTGACTGACCCATTTTCTAGGCACCTGCTGTGACAGGCACCGCTTACAGAATCATCCCCAAAAGCTTTAGCCCTTGTAACCCATGTAAATTGCATGCATTAACACTGGTAACTAACTTGTAATAACACATGCACTAAACTTTTGCGACATGCGTATCGTATGCATAAATGTTTTAACACCTATAACCTGTATTAGCATATGGTAAAGCTTTAATATTTGTACCGTACACTTTACAGCTGGAAAAGAGGACTTTTAACACTGTTTAGGAATGTAAAGAAGCATTAAACACATCAGTCTATTGTCTGAAATTTGCCCCCTCTCACTTGCATAGATTGCTTTCATTTAATCATATCTAGAGGTGGCATTCCTAGGGGCATGTTTATTTCTTGGAAAATAAAACATAGATATGAAAATGCAATCCAGGCAGATCGAAGGTACCTGCAGAAAACACAGGCACAAATGGCCATTGGTCCCTTGTAACCACAACAAGTTGCAAAACAGATTTTCTCTTTGAAACTCTGTGCAATGCAGCCATGGACTTTGAATTCAGATCATCTGAGAACTGTCCGCATGCACATACCCCATATTCGCTCATTCACATTTATAAACCACCTTTCCAAAGAGCCTGCATTTTTTGTAAGCTATATTGCTTAAGGGCTGTTGATTTGCCTCTTTGCGGATGATACCAAAATCTGCAATAGAGTAAACACCCCTGATGGTGTGAATAACATGAGGAAGGACCTAGCGAAGCTTGAAGAATGGTCTGAGATTTGGCAGATAAAATTTAATGCTAAGAAATGCAAAGTCCTGCATTTGGGCTGCAAAACCCAATGGAACAGTGCTTTTGTGCATGAAAGAGGAGCAGGATTTCGGTGTGATAGTATATGATGCTCTTAAAGTGGCCACACCAGTATGCAATACCAGAGGCAACAGTGAAAGCTAGAAGGATGCTTGGGTGCATAGGGAGAGGTATGGCCAGTAGGAAAAAGGAGGTATTGATGCCCCTATATAAGACTCTGGTGAGACCTCAATTAGAATATTGTGTACAATTCTGGAGACCATAATTTCAAAAAGATATAAACTGGATGGGGTCCGTCCAGAGGAAGGCTACTAAAATGGTCAGTGGTCTTCATCATATGGCATATAAGGGCAGACTTAAAGATCTCAAAATGCATACTTTGGAGGAAAGGCAGGAGAGGGGAGATATGATTAGATACCTACGTGGCATAAATGTACGTGAGCAAGTCTCAACTGAATGGAAACTCTGGAATCAGAGGGTATAGGATTAAGTTAAGAGGTGATAGGCTCAGGAATAATCTAAGGAAATACTTTTTTACACAAAGGGTGGTAGATACATGGAATAGTCTCCCAGCAGAGGTGGTGGAGACAAAGACTATGTCTGAATTCAAGAAAGTGTGGGATAAGCACGTAGGAACTCTTAGGGAGAGGAGGAGATAGTGAATGATGTGGATGGGCAGACTGGATGGGCCATTTGGTTTTATCTGCCATCATGTTTCTATGAGGTGGTATTCCCAGGGGCTTATTTTCTGTCTTCAGTTGATAATTTCCACACCAACTCTCATATAGCAACCCTTAAAACTATAACGCCCAGGATGCAAGGGGGAGGAGTCTAAGGCCCTGATTGGCTTGACTGTGGATGGGCCATTTGGCTTTATCTGCCATCATGTATCTATGAGGTGGTGTTCACAGGGGCTTATTTTCTGTTTTCAGTTGATGATTTCCACAACTCTCACATAGCAATCCTTAAAACTATAGCTTCCAGGATGCAAGGGGGAGGAGTATAAGGCCCTGATTGGCTTGACTGAGCCATTCAGGGCCTTAGGCCCCTCCCCATGCATCACATGATGCCCTGGGAAGGGGAAGACCCTTCATTTTGGACAAGTGGGCCTTGGAGTAGGAGTGGCTGAACATCCCTCCCCTCCTAACTTCCTTGAAACCTATGGGTGGGGGTCGGGGGTTTCAGGGTCTTCCATGGCAGGAGGGAGTGGAGGGAAGGGGGAGGGGAGGGAATGTTTGGGGGCACCTAGCAAGGGGGTGGGCCTTTGGTGGCAGGAGGGAGTGGGGCAGATATTGTGCGGGTGTAATACACACATCTGTGCCCATTAAAAAAAAGAAAAAAAAGGTTTCTTGCCCTAAATAGCTGATTGGCACAAGGCTGCTTTCGGGGCTTCACCTACCAGCTCTGTGGCATGTATGAGAGTCACTCTCACAATGATCAATCGGATGAGAGAGTTGGGGATTACGAACCTCCGAGCGAGTCATTTGCATGTAAACGTTTTACTGCATCAACAGCTCTTTCTGAATTGGTCCAAAATCAGATCGGAGCAGACCTACGGGGTCTTATCGATCCTCATCAGTGCATCTAGCCTCCAATTTCTTGTGCGAACCCTCTGCAGCTTTTCTGTAACACAACTGCATAAATTTGAACAACAAAACCAGCTCTCCAACCCCACTCTGTGTCTGTACAATTTCTTTTTTACTCTTTAGTTTTATAGGTGGGCAATCTCAGTGTGTGGGAGGAGAGGAAGAAAAATGTTTAGTGAGGGGAAAAGAAAGCACAAGGAAAGAAGTTCAAAATGGGGCAGGGAAAAAAAGGACGGAGGATGGGAAATAGAAAGCAGGAGGGAGAGTTACAAATGTTCTGCCACCTATTTGGCCTGACTCGAGCAGCTATTCTGCACTCAATGCCCTGCTTATCACCTTCCTACAAGCTTGATGGTAAAACAGAAATGTAGCTCCACCCCGGTAGTGATTTGCAACCCCCCTTTGAGCAACAGCTGAATACTTTCGCCCACCCTCCTTCAGCCAGTCATTATCTGCACAAAAAGTTTCCAAACAACTGTCTTCAGCATAAACCTTGATTCCTCAGTGAAAAGAAAAAAAAAAAACCTCATTAACTGCAATATAATTAGAGCAATGTAAGTATGATCATTACCAAATTCTGAAGTGATTAGATAATTGCTGTTGAGGAAGTGAAGCAAAGCACAGCCCGTGAACACACCAGTCTGCATTGCCAGAGGAGAAGCTGCTTTCTCCAGTTCAATCACATCCGAAAGAGACGGCGGTCACAAGTACAGGTGAGGAACTGAAAAGGCCTCCAGTCTTCGAAAGCACAGCAGACTCTGAGCTCACTCTTTTGTTGGAAATTTGAAAGATAACCAGAGCAGGACTAATTCTTTGAGAGCCCCAAGGCACACAAGTGCACTGGGTCCCCTGCCCCCTCTCCCCCGCTTACATGTCTAACTCATTCTGGCCATCAATCAGATCTACAACTAGAATTTTTCACATTGTTCAAATGCATTGTAAAACAGTAATACTATCCTAAACATAAATATAAATCTATATTAATAACCAAGTCTGCAACTCTTCTCAACTGCCTCACTCTGTGTCGTCCAACTGTAACCCATATGTATGTATAAACAACCAAGGGCTCCTTTTACTAAGGTGCGCTAGCGATTTTAGTGCACGCACAAAATTACCGTGCACTAAACCGCGCGGTAGGCTTCTAGAATAACGCCAGCTTAATGCTGGCGTTAAGGTCTAGCGCACGGCAATTTTGCACGTGCTATTCTGTGCGTTAAGTAAAAGGAGTCCCAGATTTGTAACTCGTCTAGCTCAGTGTTCTTCAACCTTTTGACACCTATGGACCGTCAGAAATAAAATAATTATTTTGTGGACCGGCACCAGTCCGCGGACCGGCAGTTAAAGTACACTGGGCTAAGTAGTGCCCCGCCCCCAAAATAGTAGTAATTGTAACACCACATAATGGTTAACCACAAAATTAAAATACACAAAGCACACTATGCTTTTCAACATTCATTCCTACCAGAAAACAGATAACCCCATGCAAATGCAGGACCAAAACCTAAAAGTACTAATATTCACAAACAAACCCTAAGATGAAAGTCTTTGCAAGCAGTACAACCCCAGAGGAAAAGAAACAAATGCATTTCTTCCTCAACAGACAGCAGATGTAAATCAATCACTAAATTTTTTTAAAAAAGTATTTCCCCTACTGTTGTTGTCTCTCTCCCTCCATGCTGTGCCTTGCCTTCTGGCCTGCCCCCGGTGTTATCTTCGGGCCGGTCCACAGTGCGATCAACGCAGCGTCTTCGGGCCGGCTCCCTGAGTGCTGCAGTGCACAAAGCTGTGGGCAGCAGCTCCTCACGCACGTCACACACCTCATCTAGAAGCCTTCCCTCTGACGTTGCGACGTCAAAGAGAAGGCTTCCGGTTCAGGCGCAGGACGTGCGTAGGAGCCTTTTCCCACGGCTTTGTGCACTACAGCACTCAGGGAGCCAACCCAAATACGTACCATGGACCGGCAGCTGAAGGACACTGCTCTAGAACATCCCACTCCATGTATGTTAACTTGTAACGAAACAAAGTAAGTGGTCCACCAAAGAATCCAACGTGGAACAAAAAAGCTTGGCAGACAATAAGGAGATTCAAATAAGGTTTATTCAAGGTGCTCACAAGAACCATACCCGATGCGTTTCGCCAAACAAGGCTGGTCAACGCTAACAGAAAACCATGTCTTTCATACACACAGAAACACCCTTGCCCAGTACAGAATAAGTAATCACAAATTACCCCACCCACCCCTTTTACAAAAGCACAGATGAAATTTTTAGAACTGGTTGACACTCTGAATGTTCTGCACTGCTCTGAAGCTCATTCAGTGTGCTAGTTGGTGCTACAAACCTCTTCTGCTCTTTTGTAAAAGGGTGGGGGGGGGGTTAAAAATAGAAATATGTATATAAAAACTGAACTATAAAGAAGTCAGGCTCTGCATACAATGCAACACCACAGAAACAGTGGTGCATGTCCCCTAATACTGTACAAAATATAAAGACAGCATATGTAAATTTGAAAAAAGATAAATAACAAATCACTTTACAAATTAACAAATAAAAATTTTTAAAAAATGGAAAAGATAATACCATTTTATTGGACTAATACATTTTTTAATTAGCTTACAGAGGTCAAAACCTCTTTCCTGACCTGAGGAAGGAGAATTTGGTCTCTGAAAGTTAGTCAAAAATGTATTAAAATTAGTCCAATAAAAGGATCACCTTATTTCCATTTTCTATTTATAAACATTTATCAACACAGCTACAATACTACTTTATCCTAAAGCAAAATAAAATAGATTTGATTTCCTCATCTTCTTGTCATTCTCTTCCTTTCATCCAGTTTGTCCCTTCCACAAACTGTCTGCCGCCCCCTTCCATATCTCCTACTGCCCCCTCCCCCCTCCCTATTGGCCCGGCACCCATTTTTCTCCCTCTGTTGCCCTGTTGCCCTCATAATCTGGCATCTCTCTCCTTCCATCTCCCCTGTGGTTTTTAGCATCTCTCTCTTCTCCTTTCCTCCACTCAGATCTGATTATCTCTGTCTCCTTCCCCCCATGTTCTGGCATCTCTCTCTCTTCCCTTTCCTTTTCTTCCCTGGTCTTCCTTCTCTATTTTCTGCCTCTGTCTAAATTAAATTCTTTCTTACTATCCAGTCCTCTGTTTCACTCTTTTCACTGTGTCTACTAGTGTTGCCCAATTCACGATTCGAATTGATTCACCGATTCACTTTGGGTGAATAGATTCAAATCGATTTGTTTTGGCAAAAAATCAAACTTACCAATTCATTGGCCCCCTTGCTAGAGACCCATACGGGCTTTCCCTCTGCCACCAGAGTCCTTCCATCTAATGTAACTTTCGGTTTTGCGAAACTGGAAGCTACATCAGAAGCAAGGACTCTGGTGGCAGAAGGAAAGCCCAAATGGGTCTCTGAATGCAGATCGGCAGCAGCAAGGCTCTCTCCTCCCAGCTGGAAGTGTTTCTCCTCTCCTCCCTAGCCAGACAAAAGCGGCGGTAGTGAGTGCAATTCACTACCCTGCTGCTACTCCAGGCGTCTTCTCTCCATTCGACCGCCGAAGTGGAAACAGGAAGTTTTCACAGAGAGCGGGCCGCAATGGAGAGAAGACGCAAGGAGTGGTGGCAAGAGTGGATCGCTAAATCACTACCACCACTGGCAACATGTTATAATGTCAAAATAAAGGTAGATGGGGGCAGAGGGGAGATGGACTTGGGGGAGTTGGTGAACTGGAGAAAGGGAGATTGGGAGACAATGGATGAGAGAGATGAACTTGGTGGAGGGGGAAGATGGATGGTGGAGGGGGGAGATGGACTTGGGGGAGATGATGGAGAGGAGAGATGGGCTTGGGAGAGGGAGAGATGAACTTGGGGGAGATCATGGACAGGGGAGATGGGGGAGGGATAGAAGAAATAATGGATCTAAAAACAGGAGAGGGAGAGAGATTATGGACAATGGGATTTAGGGAGGGAAGGAACAGAAAGGGAGAGAAGTTGGACACAAGGGATATGTAGGGGGGTAGAAATACTGGATAGGAGGGTAGTTAAAAAGAGAAAGGGAGAGCTGGTGGGGAAGGAGGGAGAGATACTGGATGAAAGGGTAGTTGAGAAAAGGAGAGATGGTGGATCTGGGGATGGTGAGGTCCATCGCTGCAAGTACAGGAATAGAGACGAAAAAAAGTAAAGATGCCAGACCTCCAGGAAAGGGAAGGGAAACGGAAGGGGAGGATAGAGATGGAAGATGGATGGTTAGCACGGAGAAAGAAGAAAATAACAAATGGGTAAGACACCCTAGCAAGCGAGTTATCAGAAGATGTTTGTCGCGGAGCCTAGGACCAAAATGATTTGAATATTGTCCAGACAACAAAAGGTAGAAAAAAAAAATTATTTTCTGTTTTGTGATTACAATGTGTCAGATTTGAAATGTGTATCCTGCCAGAGCTGGTATTAGACCGGAACATGAGCTAGGATTTAACAGAGAGGAAAAGTCTTTTATGTCTGTTTATTTTATTTACACCACAGCGCCAGTGTGGGTGGGAGAAGGCAAAGGGGATGGAGTGGGTGAAGAGTCTATAAAATAAACCCACCAGGATGTTTGAAAAAAACCACACAATTGGGCAGGAAAATCGAATTGAATCAAAAAATCGATTCAATAGGCTGAATCGAATTGAAAATTTTTTTCCTGAATCGGGCAGCACTAGTGTCTACCCACAGTTTGTCACCTCTTTCCTTCACCCCCTCCAGTATCTTACTAACTCTATCCTCTCTTCCCCCATCCAGCATATGCCCTTTATCCCCTCCTTCCATCCAGTATGTGTTCTCTTTCTCCACTTCCATTCAGCATTTGCTTCCCCCTCTCTCCACTCCCAACTTACATCTATGTCTGCCCTTTTCTTTCTCTCCCTTCACCCCACTTCCATTATCTGCCCCTACTCTCTTTCTTTCCCTCCTACCCAATTCCATCAAATATCCAGCCCCTTTCTCTCTCTCTTTCCCTCCAGCCCAATTTCATTGCGTTATCCTGCCCCCTCACCTCCCCACTGCTGCTGCTGCTTTCCTACACACTCCCGATGGTACAAGACAAACCTCAAGCACCACTTAACTTCTTCCCCATGTTGGCCTATCTCCATCCCTTCCCCTCACCTTTGCGATTGCATTTCCGTTTCAAAATCAAAACATTTTATTTTTCAGATGGGCCCCAGCATCGGCAACCATTTCTCTTGTGAGGGGCTGCTCGGCCCAAAGCTTCCCCTTTGATGCGAGCCACCCAGGCGGAAACAGGAAGCTGCATCAGAGAGGAAGCTTTGGGCCGAGCAGCCGCTTCCAACGGTTGCTAACGCTGGGCCCAACTGAAAAAGAAAACACTGAATTTGAAACATAAAGGTGACTGCGAAGGTGAGGAAAAGGGAGGGAGGTGGGCCAATTAAGGGAAGAAATGCCTGGACCATGGAGCTGTGGGGCCCAGGGCAGCTGCCCTGTTTGCCCTCCCCTAACAACGGCCCTGGTCAAAGCACCACAGTGGTGGCGGGCCCCCCTGACGTTTTTGGGCCAAAGGCATGTGCCTACTGGGCCCACCCTTTAATCCTGGAGATAACTGTGAAACACACACCATAGAACAAGAGATTTGGGAAATCTGTTTGTTTCACCAGCTACTGATGACCTGGTTATCTGGTCATCATGCTGTTCCTAGTTTATGGATTTTATTTTCAAGTGCTGTGGATAATTTTCTGCCTTTCAGCATCTATAATAAGGCCTGAATCTTTTAGAAGATGGATTTTCCCACCTGTTTTTAACTTTTGCATAGCTGTTAGATACAGCGAACAAATATAAAATCACTGCAAATATAAAATCACTGCAATAAATATTTAAATATATTAACAAAGATGCTTACAGCGAAAAAGAATCCTGCACTTATCTCAATATTATCCTCAGGGGTAGGAAAGATCACCGCTGCTCGATTTTCCCGGTGCAGAGATTCAGCGTGATGAAAATCTTGTAACTACCATCTTATAACTATAAGTTATAACTTATAAGTTATAAGATGGTAGTTACAAGATTTTCACTACGCTGAATCTCTGCACCGGGAAAATTGAGCAGCGGTGATCTTTCCTACCCCTGAGGATAATGTTGAGATAAGTGCAGGATTCTTTTTTGCTATAAGCATTTTTGTTAATATATTTAAATATTTATTGCACTGTTACGGAGTTTTTCTATGACCAAGGATGTGCTCTCTATGACAACTTAGTAATTGTCATAGTAGATTCCCGAGTTTACTCTTAGGGAATACTGAGGTATTTTCTCCGTATTAGGACCCTGCCTTAATCAGCCTCAGATAGAAGGTTAAATAGAGTGAATAGCTTTTGGTGATATTTTTTGTCTGGTATTCTGCTTGTATTATTTTTATTAGTGGCTTTCACATAACATACCCGATCAGAACTGAGGCCACTCTGGTTGGGAAAAACTGTTGTAATAGAGACATGAGAGGAATGAGAGTTCCAGTTCAGCACATACACACTTCATGCTCTACTGCCTAATGAGCCCTAGATGGGAAATTAGAGAACAGACACATTCTTTAAGATAACGGGCCTGAATTACAAATTCACAATTCATTCATATCAATAGAATGGTACACTGTGGCAAAATTTATGTAGATCAGCAATCATTTCACAGACAAGTCAATATTAAGGTGGGAAGACACCCCTTAATTGCTCTCTCTGTTTCTCTCTCGTCTAGTCTGTCAGTCCATTCCTCCCCACGGTGTCAGGTCAAAAGCGTGCTGGGACAAAGGCGCGCCCAGACAATTGAGCGCAGCGCGTGCTGCCGCGCCACTCTAAATTACTGTTTTTAGTGCTCCGACGGAGGGGCGTGGGGGGGAATCCCCCCACTTTACTTAAGAGACATCGCGCCGCATTGTGGGGGCATTGTGGAGGGTGTGGGGGGTTGTAACCCCCCACATTTTACTGAAAACTTCACTTTTTCCCTGTTTTTAGGGAAAAAGTTCAGTTTACAGTAAAATGTGGAGGGTTACAACCCCTCAAACCCCCCATAACGCCGGCGCGATGTCTATTAAGTAAACTGGGAGGTTCCCCAACAAAAACCCCCGTCGGAGCACCTAAAAACTATAATTTAGAGCGGCGCGGTGGCGCACGCTGCGCTCAATTGTCGGCGGGCGCTTTTGTCTTTCGCGCCGTTGTCTATGAACCCCTCCCCACCCCTACCTAATCTATCAGCAAAACTACATCTTGAGAAACACAGCTGTGCAGAAAACTCCAGCTTACCTCCTAAGTAAAGGACGGCATCTCAGCGGCTCATATCAACCTGGTACCCCTGTCCACGGAGCGGAACAGGGAATTAATATCTTTAACAAGGCTTACTGTGTAATGCCAAATAATTAGATCAGCTACAGGCTGCTCTCTGATGTAATTTGGGCCATATGTCACAACCTTTCCTGAGCAAAAAGAATTAATGATGCCTGCAGAGGATTACTGCATGGAAGCGTCCTTGCACAGACGCTCACTGACACTCAGCCACACACGTGCACAGAGCTTATGTAGGATTATTACTGTGGAGAACATTCAAAGCCTCCCCCCCCCCCCCCCAATAGTAGCAAGCGTAGCAGAATTAAAATGTAGTGGGAGCAACACAAATGAAAGAGTCAGAAGCGCCTGGCTGTGCTTTTCATGCTCAAAGTTTTAGTTGCTGCACTTCTTCCAAAGGCATCCTCCCCTCTGTGCCATTACAAGTTTCCATAGTCCTCTGGCCATCTGAAACTCACCATCCAAACTGTTGTGCATCTATCTTGACAGGAAATTAGTACCTGGGACACTAGGAGACCAATCCACAGCAAAACTGCAGCCCAAAGCTGAAAATTCGGTTCATAGACAACGGCGCGAAAGACAAAAGCGCGCGCCGACAATTGAGCGCAGCACGCGCCACCGTGCCACTCTAAATTACAGTTTTTAGGGGCTCCGACGGGGGGTTTTGTTGGGGACCCCCCCAGTTTACTTAATAGACATCGCGCCGGCGTTATGGGGGGTTTGGGGGGTTGTAACCCTCCACATTTTACTGTAAACTGAACTTTTTCCCTAAAAACAGGGAAAAAGTGAAGTTTTCAGTAAAATGTGGGGGGTTACAACCCCCCACACCCCCACAATGCGACGCGATGTCTATTAAGTAAAGTGGGGGGTTCCCCCCTCCACGCCCCCCCCGTCGGAGCGCTAAAAACAGTAATTTAGAGCGGCGCAGCGGCGTGCGCTGCGCTCAATTGTCTGGGCGCGCCTTTGTCCCGGCGCGCTTTTGACCTGACACCGAAAATTCTCAGGGTGGACTTTCCATTTTAATTTGAACTATGTCTGAAACAATGTTTGATTAGGGAGGGGAATGGGAACTTGCATTCTGCCTTTGGCATTCAAAGCAGTAGAGGATTAAGTGACTTGCCCAGATTCACAAGGAGCAGCACTAGGCTTCGATCTTACACCCTCTGGGTGCTGAGGCAGCAGCTCTACCAGTGAGCCACATCTTCCCCACAGCCACTGATAATGCGCCAGATGTCAACTTTTTGAATGAATTAAATTTGCAACAAGGGGATATGATATGCACCAAGAGTCAGGGTTTCTTGGAGAGTTGTGGAAGCTAAAAGGGTGATGCACTTTGAGAGGGCATGAAATAAGCACAGATGTATCTTCACCTCCAAAAGAGAAGCATGGTTTAGTACTAGTATTTAAAGCGCACTAATCAAAATGACTCAGCAAGCATTAGGCCGGCCAGATTCAGAGAGGGACATTTCACCTGCAGGAAGGCCCAGGGAAGGAGGTGGTCCACTTATTGCTACTCCCGTACCTTCTGATATGAATCCCCCACTGCTCTGCGGGCCCTTGATTTGAACTTCTGCCACTAGTCAGCTTGAATGACAAAGAAGATAGTACAAAAGTTTAGAAATCTTATCCCCTCTTTTACTAAGGTGCGCTATGCTTTTTAGCGTGCAGTAAATACTAAGGCGCGCTAAATGCTAACGTGTGCATGTTATCCTATGGACGTGTTAGCGATTAGCGCATGCGTTGATTTAGCATGTGCCAAATGCGCGCTAAAACACTTAGCACACCTTAGTAAAAGAGGGCCTTAGTGGAAAAGCAAATTACCCCCCCAGCCCAGTCTGTCTGGCAGGCTCCAAGTACAGAAATGTTTTTATTTATTTTATTGACCACAAAGTGGCTTACAGTAGAATATACATAATACAATACTAATATCTTGGCAGGCAGCTAGCCTGGCCACTGGCTCTGTCAAGTGACATAGCCATCAGCGCTAACATTCATTAGCTGACCTGCTAAGTTTAGCAGCCAGAGAGACCCACCTAAAAAGTAGGTCTATCTTTGGCCGCTATGACTTAGCCAGTCAGCCAATGAATATCAGCTTGGCTGGCTATGTCTACAGCGCCTCCACTTAATCATCTATTTATTCATTCTTTTTTCTATACTGTTCTCCCAAGGGAGCCCAGAACAGTTTACATGAATTTATTCAGGTACTCAAGCATTTTTCCCTGTCTATCCTGGCAGGCTCACAATCTATCTAATGTTCCTGGGGCAATGGGGGGATTAAGTGACTTGCCCAGGGTCATAAGGAACATCGTGGGTTTGAACCCACAACCCCAAGGTGCGGAGGCTTTAACCACTGCACCACACACTCCCAAGAAATTCAGTAACGGTGGCTGGACAAAGTGGAGATGTGGCCTAGAACTGCTGCCTCAGCACCCTGAGGTTGTGAGTTCAACCACAGCCTGCTCCTTGTGACCCTGGTCAAGTCACTTAGGCCCTCTTTTACTAAGGTGCGCTAAGTGTTTTAGCGTACACTAAGGGCTCCTTTTACGAAGCCTCGTTAGCGGCTTTAGCGCGCATGACTTTTTATTACGCGTTCCCCCTGCGCTAGCCGAAAAACTACCACCTGCTTAAAATGAGGCGGTAGCGGCTAGCATGTCCGGCGGTTTAGCGAGTGCTATTACCCGTGTTACACTGCTAATGCGCCTTCGTAAAAGGAGCCCTAAATCAATGCATGCACTAACGTGCACGTGTTAGCGTTTAGTGTGTGTTTAGCGCACGCTAATATTTACCGCGTGCTCAAAAGCATAGCGCACCTTAGTAAAAGAGGGGGTTAATCTCTTCATTCTCCAAGGTACCACAGATTGTGAGCCCGCTGGGATAGATAAGGAAAACACTTGAGTACCTGATTACTATTCAGTGCATTGTAAACCACTTTGGGCAAATCTCTTCGTGAAAAAGGTGGTTAATAAATCCAAACACAGCCCTTGCATTAAATTTCCAGGTTTACCGCTGACCACAGGAGATAGCCCCAGTCTGTTTTCAGACACCAGGGAGATTAGTCACATTTCCCCTTCAAACATTCCTCCAATGTTCAGGTCTACAAGAGCAGTTAAGCATGCACCAGAGCACTTGTAAAAGTCGATGGTGAAACTTTGTGAAATATACAATGCTTCATTACAAAACGGAAAACACTTGCATATAATTCAGGTCCCCAAACCAGGCCCCCTCCAAATCTGTGCATTGCAGCTGCATGCACAAGTATGGAAAGCATCTCTGAAATCATGACTTACACATTTACATAAGTTCCATGTATACCTTGTAAAATGGCCTCCATTATATTTTTGCTCTTGTGTACATCACTCTGAACTGCATGTTTGCGGAAATAATACAGAAAATTTCCTCCATCAACCAAAATGCTCCCTGGCCCTGGAAATGCCTTTTTTAAATAATTTGGTTAAAATAAATTGATTAAAAGTGGATGTGCTATGAAAGTCGTACATGTTTGGACAGAAGATGGCAATTTTCACCTGGGAAAGCAGTTTATTCCTCTCCTCTCCCCCTCCCCACCCAATATGATGTCCCTATTGATTTCATTGATTTTGTACATGCAATGGCCCTGATGACACACTTGTGAACTGGAGGCTCAAAAGAATTTCTTTTCTTTTTGTTAAATCTTTATTGATTTTCAAAACTTATAAAAAGTGCAACAATTATACATTCAAAAATATTAAATAACAGCACTTATATTCTTGCAAACAACTGAAACACGTAAACCTATCCCCTCCCTCCCTATCTGGATGTGTGTGGCTCAAAAGAATTTCTACATCACAACCCAAAGGACCCAGCTCACGGGTTCTGCGAGTGCTATTGTACCTGCTCTATGAATGGCTGCACCGAAGGGAGAGATTCCGAAGGGCAGACTTCAGGGGTGGTTTTCTTCTCTTTCCTTTGACTTGTTCCTGCTTTCACGTGCCTGTCACCTCTCACTAGGCCCCAGGTTGAAAGTCCACAGGTGCTTTGCAAAGGCTGAACTTTACTCTTATGAAAAAAAAACAAACCTATTATATATCCTGTCCTGAGGCCTCTTCACGCTGAATGTTCCACAGACACGGAGGCCTTGATTCTATAAATGGCACCTAACATGCAGGCGCCAAGGTGCACACATGTCAATCATAAGTTAGTCACTGTTTATAGAACTGGTACGCATTGAAACCTCAGGTGCACTCTATTTATACTAAAGATGTATAATGCTGAATGTTGTTTTTTTTAAAATTTATTACTTATGGATTACTATTTCATCATAAAGGAAAAAGACTAAGAATGTTATAATGCCTCTGTATCGCTCCATGGTGAGACCTCACCTAGAGTATTGCGTTCAATTCTGGTCTCCTTAACTCAAGAAAGATATAGCGGCACTAGAAAAGGTTCAAAGATGAGTGACCAAGATGATAAAGGGATGCCAAGATTGGCTAGCTGCGTCGATCTAGGTGCCAAATTGTAGGCATCTTTTACAGAATCTGGGAGTTTAGGGTCCTTTGCACTATGATATTGTTATTTACTGTGCATTCACAAGACATTCACTGAGCCAGAACTGCAGCAGACAGGTAATTATGCAGTTAATTCTTTGACTGCAATCTCCCGTATGGGATTTACCCAGTCAGGGCAAAAAGGTGCACACACAGGCTTCTCAAAATGGCCAGAAAAAGTCCATGTGCCAAAAACCCAAAATTAGGAAGTTTTTCTTTTTTGTAATTGCAAGTCATCCAAATAGAAAGGGGGCAGGTTGGAGGTGTGTTTTGGACAGGGCTAAGGTGGGCTCAAAACTTGGACATCTTTCATCAATAATGGAACAGGAAGGCAAAACAAGGACATTTTTTTATCTTGACTTGTTTCAGTCACATCTAAATTACAAAAAGGTGCTCTGACTAAGCAGCTGACCACTGGAGCGATTAAGACTTGACCCCTCCTTAATTCCTCTCTTACTCCTATAAGAAGTGAAACTGAAAGGGGATACCAGGTATTCGTCAGATGTAGGTTTTAAGGGCATACCTAAGGTGACCATACGTCCCGTTTTGAATGGGACTGTCCCGTTTTGGGATCCCCTGTCCCGTTGTCCCCACACACAGCTTCGGGATGCCAAAAAAGTCCCGTTTTCAGGGACAGCGTCCCGAAGCTGTGTGCGGGGACAACGGGACAGGTGATCGCTTCCTGTCCCTCCCTGCCGTGCAAAAAAAAAAAAAAGCCTCCCTCAGGGCTGGATTAAAGGGTCCTAGCAGTCCGGCCATTTCTCCCCCTAACTAGCCCATCTCCCTCACCCTTCGCGGCCGACTCCATTGCTGGAATTGCCGGCAGCAGCACTCCTCACTCTCCCCGCGCAGCTGACCCTCCCACCGCGAGACGCCTGACCTACCTCCCTCAATAGCAGCGTTGGCAGCGCTCTAAACAGGCTGCTTTGCAGCCTTCTGCCGGGGCCTTCCCTGTGTCGCGTTGCTGATTACATCATCAGTGATGCGGCAGAGGGAATCGGTGACGGGAGAAGGCTGCAAAGCAGCCTGTTTAGAGCGCTGCTGACGCTGCTGTTGAGGGAGATATGTCAGTCGTTTCACGGTCAGAGGGTCGGCTGTTTGGGGAGAGTGGGGAGTGTTGCTGCCAGCAGATCCATCCACTACTCTGTACGACTGCAGGCAGGATCTTTGAAGACACATTTAAATGGCTTCCAGAGTAATCTCTGATGGACAGACTGAGGTTTCCAAACTCTTTCTTGCCGGCACTAGACCCAAAGGTGTAGCCTGTGATGAATTACCTCCCATAGAAACTTCTGCACTCAGCCTACTCACTCCTACTGGGAATAACACACAAGGCAATGCCCTAGAGGGTTCTGGCAAAGATTCAATTCTAGGATGTAGGGGAGAATTAGGGCCTGCTTGGCTAAGTGTACTTGTGTGTCTAGGGGCCCTCAAAGAATTAATCCTGCCCTGGCCTCCCTCCAGCGCCCGATTTACCCCCCCCCCCCTCCGGTCCACCGCCGCTGCTTACCTCCCTGCTGCTGCTGCTAATCGCGGCCTAGAAGCCTTATTCCCGACGTCAATTCTGACATCGGAGAGGACATTCCAGGCCAACATCAGAATTGACATCGGGAATAAGGCTTCTGGGCCACGAATAGAAGCAGCAGGGAGGTAAGCAGCGGCGGCGGACCGGGGGATTAAATCGGGCGCTGGAGGGAGGCTTTTTTTGTGTGCAGCAGGGAGGGAAGGAGGTAGGCAGGCAAGCAGGCTGGCTTTGGCGCGGGAGATAGGTAGGTAGGCAGGTAAGTAGGCAGGCAGGCTGGCTTTGGGGGTGGTGGTGGGACAAAGTCTGGAAGGCAGTGAGGGGGACATGGGAATGAGGCACTGGGGGCACTAAGGACATAGGAAGGAAGGAGTAAGGGAATAGAAAGGGACAATTGTTGGGCCTGAGTGCAGAAAGAAAGAAAGAAATGAAAGGATGCACAGTCAGAAGGAAACGCAACCAGAGACTCATGAAATCACCAGACAGCAAAGGTAGGAAAAATGATTTTATTTTCAATTTAGTGATAAAAATGTGTCAGTTTTGAGAATTTATATCTGCTGTCTATATTTTGCCCTATATTTGTCTATTTTTCTATAGTTACTGAGGTGACATCGTTGAAAATCCCCCAAATATAAATAATTAACATTTTCTCTGTATATAGGGTGCTTTGTGTTTTGTTTTGTTTTAATTTTATGGTTACCATTATGAAATAATAAGATATTGTGTGTACATGAAAAATGAATGGAAGAAATTGGGGGCGGGGCTAGGATGGGATGGGGTGAGGCTAGGGTGGGATTGGGGTGGGGCTAGGGCGGGATTGGGGGCAGGACTGAATATTAATAGATGTCCCGTTTTGATGAAAAAAATAAATGGTCACGTTAGGCATACCCAACTTAGCAGCAAGCAGGTCCCAGGAATAGCCTAGCAGTCAGTGCAGTGGACTGTGAACAAGGGGATCTAGGTTTAAATCCCACTCTGCCCAGTACGTTTGTGGTAAAAATCTATATTAAATCAATTGGAAAGATTTCTCTAAATTGGATTATAACATCTGGTAGAATATGTTGTGTTTGTATGCTAAATTTGAAAAGATTTTTACTATTCGTTGTGGTTACTTTGGGTAAATTTAGGAAAGTATGGGAATCTGTTAGTAGGTATGGTAATTAATTGTGGTATGTTTGTAATATATTCATATCTGTGTTATAAACTGAGGGTAAATGCAACTTCCCAGGACTAATTAGAAGTTCTTATTATAAGTATTATATTTGTATACTGTTAAGATTGCTGTTATTTGAGTTGTTGGGGGGATGGATTTGTATATTTATTTGGTTAAAATTTCAATAAATTATTTATGGGGGGAAAATAAAAGAAATCAGGAGCCCTCTAAAACCACTACATTACTTACTGTACCTAAATACGGGGTCCTTTTATTAAAGCGTGCTAACCGATTTAGCGTGCGCTAAATGCTAAAGCACCCGCTAGGTGGAAGGCAATTGTAATGGTGAAGAGTTAGGTAAAGTAAGTTTTATTCTGTTCCTGGAGAGCTCACAATACAAAATAAAGGAGTTATGGTGCCATTGTTAAAGTCCACGGCACTAACTACTAGGCTGTCCCTCTGATCTGTGTGACCATTTCTCTCCAAATAATGCCAATCATTCTTGTGCCTTTTTGTTTTGGGTTTTTTTTTTGACGTCCACAAGTTGGGCGTTTCAGTTAAAAGGGAAAGGGCTCTTCTTGCAAAAACATCCATCTTTGAGCCAGTATCAAATGGGAAACCCAGACATTTTTCCTGTTCAAAAATGGCTCTAAGATAGGTGTTTTAGACATAATGAGCAAATAGTCCCAATTCAGACTCGGATGACTTATCAAAAATGCTCCTCCAAGTGCTAGGGAATTTGCTAGCACTTTGATATAAGCTGGACGCAAACGGGAGTTTCACCACAAAGCTAAAAAATCATGTGGATACTGGTTCCAAATCCGCTCCTAGCAGAAGTTGACAGGTATAAACATAGAAACATAGAAGATGACGGCAGAAAAGGGCCACGGCCCAACAAGTCTGCCCACTCTAATGACTCTCCCCCTAATTTCTTCCTTGAAGTGATCCCACGTGCTTATCCCATTTTCTCTTAAAATCCAGCGCGCTGCTGGCATCAATTACCTGCAGTGGAAGACTATTCCAATGATCAACCACCCTTTCGGTGAAGAAATACTTCCTGGTGTCACTATGAAATCTCCCACCCCTGAGTTTCAACGGATGTCCTCTTGTCGCCGTAGGTCCTTTACAGTACTCATAATACCAGTTTCCAAGGTATGGAAATAAACAATTGTTTTCACATAGATAACTACACTGTATGAATGTATTCCCCACATGGATGTGACCCTGACCGCTGTAAGCAGTTATTTGGTTGATGTAGAGGGGCAATGTGATCCAGAGTAGAGAATGACACGGTGACAAAATTCATCACCGTTCCCATCCCCGCAGATAACCACGGGAAATAATCCCATGTCATTTTCTAGTGTCTGTTTCAACCTCAGTCCTTCTACACCAGCATTCTTCAGAGCAAAGCTTGCGGGTCAGTGGTTGTGGCCATTCATACTCTGATTCTTATGTGAGCCAAGGATAATGAAGCCATTGTGACATCACTGATGTGATTGGCTCTTAGGCACTGGTGGAATGAGGCATTATGACATCACAATATCTGCTCTGAATACCAGAGACTGCCATTCTGTAGTGTCTATCTCAACCTCAATCCTTCTACACCAGCATTCTTCAAAGCAAAGCTTGCGGGTCAGTGGTTGTGGCCATTCATACTCTGATTCTTCCCTCTCTCCTTAAAGAATGACATGAAGATGGTTTCCCGCGGTTATCCGCGGGGACGGGAACGGTGATGAATTTTGTCACCGTGTCATTCTCTAATCCAGAGAGCAGAAGGTTCCTACTTTTCTTGCTAGCAGCAAGCCTCCCTGCAATCTGATGTAGAGTGTAAGTTCTCTGGGGAAAGGATCTCATATTTTACGATGCTCTGACAATCTCATTTTTGGAATATTCTGAGCAGAGTTAGGTACTTTGGGGGAATAACTAACCATCTAATCTCAAACTATAATAGGAATCATCATCACACACTTGCATAGGATATGCTGTAGAACAGACACAATTGAGCAACTGCGCACTGGCAGGTATATCCTTTCTGGTGAACCGCGTTAACACGGGTCTGAATGAATGCTCAAGGGGCGCTGCAGGTGCCGAATGCAGACTGGAATGTTATCTCTGCTCCTTTATAGCACTCAAACAGTTCATTAAGTGCAAAGAATGGGTTTAATTGAGCTGAGTTACAGTGGGATGGCTGGCCTGCAGCAGTCATTTGAAAAGCAGGCTATTTAGAGCAGTGGTGGAAGGAGCCTGTGCCCAGGAATTCACAGGTGAGATAAGGACTCCAGTCAAAGCTTCTCCCTTCCTCGTTGCCTCTTTCATTTTCAAATGCAGCACATTTAAACCCTCTATCAAATAATAAGAATTAACCTGCCTTGTTTTATTTTGAATTTCTGAATATTTTTTTAAGCATTTATATACCACTTATAGCCTAAGTGGTTTACATTCAGGTACTCAAGCATTTTTCCCTGTCTGTCCTGGTGGGCTGACATTCTGCCTGGGGAAATGGGGGATTAAGTGACTTGCCCAGGGTCACAAGGAATAGCATGGGGTTTGAACCCACAACCTCAGGGCGCTGAAGCTGTAGCTCTAACCACACTCCCACTGTTTGAGTCCCCTATCCTGTCCCTTTGATCTTTTTTTTTTATTATTATTATTTTTTAATCTTTATTCATTTTCAAAAGCCAACAGTAAGTGCAACAGATAAGCAAACAAGTAATACAATAATCAGCACTCAATACAATCAAATGATACAATAAATATATATCACCCCCCTCCCATACCCTCCCACCCACCCTACCTGGACGTGCATAACAGAAATCAAAGGGAAATACGTATGATCAATTCTTACAAAATTTTGTTAATGGATCCCAAACCTCCTTGAATTTATTATAGTGTCCCAACTGTATCGAATACATATGTTCAAATTTATAACTTTGACATAGGGTTTCCCACCAAAAATTGTAAATCAACCTGTCCCAATTTTTCCAGTTTTTCATGATCAGCTGCATAGCAACTCCTGTCATGACGAGAAGCAGCCTATTCTGATTTGCATTAATTGGACTTTTGGGCATTAATAATGTTCTAAACAACACAACATCATACGTCAATGATAATGGAACTTCCAGGATCATAGTAATTTGACCCCATATAGATCTCCAAAATTTAAGTATCAAGGGATAATAGAACAATAGATGATCCAGTGTCCCTATATCGAGATGACAGTGCCAGCATCTATTTGACTTAGAACTATCTAACTTTTGCAACCGAACAGGGGTCCAGAAAATTCTATACATGTAAAATTCTGTCCCTTTGATCTAAAGTCAATAAGGAAAACGTTTCTGCCAATGGCTGCTATGATTTTCTTTTTCCTTTCTGTCACAAAAAGGGGACAAATTTGTACAAGTCTGAAATTTGCAAGCCGCAGCATCCAAGCCTTGAAAGCTGGCTCAACTGTTCACAAGCGTCAAACATGTATTAATGAATTCCATCTTTCTTTTGTATCTCTTACCATGCATCCCCTATGAGATAGATATTCAAACTGATTTAAATGGCCAGGAGAGGCTATCAGGATATTCAGTGTCACTCAACTGGAGAGTGCTGCTGGGTAACGCTTCTAATTGTATAATTTGTGGGTGGTTCAGGGACAAGTTAGAGCAGAGTGGAAACAGCTGACTAGCAGTGGTTCGCTCCTCTACCTCTCCAAGTAGCAGTCATTCAGTTACCCTCCTGACAAGTCACTCTTCCTTCCTCACTGACCTTGACTCCTAGCTCTCCTTCTTTCTCGAACCCTCATCTCCTTCCCTCATCCTTGGTGACTTCAGCATCCATGCTGATGACCCCTCCGATTCCTACACTTCCAGGTTTCTTGCTCTTAACATTCTCGTTCAATTTCCAGCTGTGCTTTACCGCCAATTTGGGCACCTCAGCTCTTGCCTTCTCTGACCATTATCTGTTAGCATTCACAATTCATCACCTCAATCCAGCCAGTCCCCCCCCCCCCCAATCCAGCCAATCACTACCAATACGTTTAGGAACCTTCAGGCTGACCCTGGTGCCCTCTCCACCACTGTCTCATCCCCCCCCCCCCCTCAACTACTAAGGAGTAGAGGAGTGGCCTAGTGGTTAAGACTACAGCCTCCACACCCTGAGGTTGCAAGTTCAATCCCGGCACTGCTCTTTTAGACCCAAGGCAAGTCATTTAACACTAGAATTACCAGAAGTCTGGATTTACCCACACAGGGCCTCTTTTTACAGGACTGTCTGGACGTCTTTCTAACCTGAAATGAGTTTGTACGGATTTTTGGCTCGGGGCTGTGTCTAGGAAGGTTTCCGAGTATTCACGGATGTGACGTGATGACATCATTGTGTCATATCTACACATGCTCAAAGGCCCTCCCAGACACAGCTGCAAACTTAAGAGGAAGTTTGTGGGGTGCAGGGCTAGAGTGGAAAGGGGCGAGGCTGGGGCATAATGAGACAGGGCTGGGGTGGGGCTATGCATCTGAGTTTTTACTTAGTGAAATTTGGTAACCCTACTTAACACTCCATTGCCCCAGGCACATTAGTCAAATTCAGTGGCTTAGTAAGTAGGGGGGCAAGAGGCGCCATGCACCCCTCTTCCTCTCTGCTGCCCCCACCACCTCTTCCCATTCCTCATCTCTAATTCAAGTTGTTCACAGCAGTCAACAATGTGCTCTTCGTGACCCCCCATTGGCTCTCCTGCTGACATCACTTCCGGGGGCCGCGCAAAGGAAGTGACGTCAGAGGGAGAGCCGACGGGGTCGCGAGGAGCACGTCATTGACCGCCACGAGCAACAACTTCAACTAGAGGTATAAGGGAAGAGAAGGGAAGGGGGGGGGGCGCGAGTGGCAGGCGGGATTGGGGGAAGGAGCAGAGGGTGGAAACGAGAGCAGGGGAGGGCACCTCTCACCCTCGCTATGCTACGTGAGCCCACCAGGACAGATATGGAGAAATACTTGAGTACCTGAATGTAAACCACGTAGGCCCTCTTTTACTAAGATGTGCTAACCGATTAGCGCGCGCTAAATGCTAACGCGTGCATGTTAATCTATGGATGTGTTCGTGTTTAGCGCTCACTAATTTGATTAGCTAATCAGTTAGCACACCTAAGTAAAAGAGGGGGTAAGGCTATAAGTGGTCTATAAATTTTAAATAAATACATTTTTCAGTCCACTACCTGGCTAAGAAAATGCATAGAATAATAAAACAACTGTCCTAATTTTATGCAGCAAGTTAACAGGGCACTGGTTTGAATATCAGCTCTAAGCTGAGTGAGAGTACTCCACCTACACTCCTGCCAGTGGAGGGGTGCTATTTCACTATCACTTTTTCAGCAGTAAGAGATGAGCAAGCTCTGTAGTAGAGAATGACACGGGGACAATTTTTTCCCCGTCCCCGCGGGAACTCATTTTCCCGTTCTGTCCCAGCGAGTTCTTTTCCTGCCCCTTCCCCATCCCTACAAGTTCTGTCCTCATCTGCACAAGCCTCAAACACTTTAAAATCATAAGTGTTCGAGGCTTGTGTGGTTAACACAGAGCTTACAGGAATGGGGCAGGGACAGCGGCAAAACTTGTGGGGACGGGATTGGGAAACTGAGCTCCTGCAGGGACGTGTCATTCTCTACTCTGTAGGACTCCGGGGAGGCCACCTGTCTCTAGCGACTGAAAACACAATATTGAAGTGCCGCCCTCTATTGGTAGCCATGCAGATTGGAGGACTCCCGCTTAGCTTAGAGAGAACACTGGTCAGCGGTCATACACGGATATTTGATGCCAAGTGCTACACATGCCCCAGGCAATGACTATCAGGCCCTACATGTGTGCATTTATTTATTTATTTAGATTTATATGAGGTTACAATAATAATAATAACTTTATTTTAATATACCGCAATACCACAAATAGTTCAGAGCGGTTTATAGAGGAAGAAAGAGACTGTATACAGACAGCGATAATACAAAAATTTTTTGAAATTACATTAGCATGTTAAGATTAATCACATTTATCTGGGATTGTTTTAGGAATGCATCAAGGCAGAAGTGGAGTCAAATAAATTTGTCAAAGAGATAAGTTTTGATTGATTTCCTGAAAGTTTGATAAGAAAGTGCATTTGAAATAAAGTTGGTTATAAATTGCTGCCTTCTTTTCATCAGAAAATGTAATGTAATGTAATTTATTTCTTATATACCGCTACATCCGTTAGGTTCTAAGCGGTTTACAGAAAATATACATTAAGATTAGAAATAAGAAAGGTACTTGAAAAATTCCCTTACTGTCCCGAAGGCTCACAATCTAACTAAAGTACCTGGAGGGTAATAGAGAAGTGAAAAGTAGAGTTAGAGGAAAAATAAAAATAAAATAAACATTTTAACAAGACAGCATTGATCTAAATACTTTGGAAGGTAGAAGAGAGGAGAGAAAGCCTGACTCTATAGCTGAGCTTCCTAAGAGATCCTACAATGTATGAGGGCTCAGCAGGGGCTGAGATGCAGCTGAAGCAAGAAGAATGGTAGAAGAAAATGAAGCAATGAGAAGATATTTAAAAAGAAAATTGAAACATTCAAAGTAAAAGCACAAAAATGTTTTACAACAGTGGTTCCCAACCCTGTCCTAGAGGACCACCAGGCCAGTCGGATTTTGGGGATAGCCCTAATGAATATGCATGAGAGAGATTTGCATATAATGGAGGTAACAGGCATGCAAATCTGCTCCATGCATATTCATTAGGGCTATCCCCAAAACCCGACTGGCCTGGTGGTCCTCCAGAAAAGGACTGCTTTCCATAATTTAGTAATAAAATACTCTATTCATCCCTCCCCCCTTTTACAAAACCACAGAAGCGATTTTTAGCGCAGGCCAGTGCGCTGAATGCTCTGTGTTGCTCCCACCACTCAAAGGAACTCTATGGCAAGGCAGATTATAAAAATATTAAAACATTTTCAAAAAAAATCTATAAACTCTAAACAAATTACATTTGGCCTTTATCTGCCATCATATTTCTATAAGGGCCCTGTATAGGCACATGGGATCCCGGAGAGAGAAAGCGATAATGGTTACTGCAGATGGGCAGACTAGATGAGCCAATTGGCCTTTATCTGCCATCATGTTTCTATAAGTAAAATTCAAGCAAATTCAGTAAAAACAAATGAAATTTCAAAAATAGTATCATACCAGAACTCTTAATCACCCACCCAGCAGTCATGCAATATAAAACGAATTGGCATATCAATTATAAAAGAAATTTTAACATGTACACTCTTCAGAAATCTCAGATGGTAAAATTTTCCAAAGACTCGGAGCATCACCAGACAGAATTATGAAGCTGCAGGAATTTTTAACTTAACACTGTGAGCAGATCCAGCTAAAGTACAGTGTACCATCATGCACTTGCAATGAAAGATAAGATGGAGCAAGACCATACAGACACTTAAAAATTAAACACAATTTCAATTCACTCCTGTCCTATTATCTCCTTAAACAATTTTGGCTACTGTGTTTTGCAGCAATTTAAGTCTGAGCAAAGATCATTTAGGCCGGAAGACCCAAGTACAAAATGCTACAATGATCCAGCTGGGCTAAAATGTTCCAAAGATAAAGAATCATGTATCCGAGCCCCGACGTTAGGACACCACCCCTCCAACCGACGCCGCAAGCTGCCAGCTCTCCACGGGACCAGAATCCACCTGAGGAGGTGGTTTCTTCTTTGTCCACAGAGGCTAGTATGGAGGGCTCGCTGAATATGACATCGGGACTTGCGACCGGGAAAACAGAGGTTGGAGGAATACAAGACGTCACTGAGGTAAAGCTAATTTCAGAACATTCAGATACTACACCATTACAACTTTTCTCACCTACAAAACCTCCTACAGTCACACTCGAAGCATTATGGGACTTGGTAGTGAATCTGGGGAATTCCTTAAATCCTCAAATAAAAAGTTTGGATAAAGAATTAAAAGAACAAAAGGAAGAAATAAAAGTTTTAAAGCAGGATATGTTACAATTTAAAACAGAGACACAAAATACAAATAAGGAGTTAATGCTACTGAAACAAAATCAAGATATGCTGGTTAAAGATAATATATTACTCAGGAAGAAGTTGGAAGTACAGGAGAATAATGGTCGAATAAATAATTTGAGATTTATAAATTTTCCAAGAATCCTGTCAACTTCTCCTAGAGAAATGGTGAAAAGATATTTTATGGAAATTTTGGAAATTCCTGAAAACTCCTTACCTCCTCTCACAAGAGTGTATTACCTACCTGCTAAGCCCCAATTCAAAGAAGGAGAAAAAATTGAGGAACCCCGGGAGAGGTCATTGGACATTTCGGCTATACTGGAACAATCGGATAGAGAATTGGCTGTCCCAGCTACTCTCTTGTTGTCTGTTGCTTTGGCTCCAGACAGGGATTGGATATTAAAACTTTTCTTTAAAAATAGATCCAAAGACTTCCTGGGACAGCATATTCAGATTTTCCCTGATGTCTCTAGAGAGACTCAAAAAAGAAGGAAAGAATTTTTAATTCTAAAACCTGGAGTGACACAAATAGGGGGTATTTTCTTTTTGAGATATCCATGTAAATGTGTAGTTAGATATCTATCATTGAAGTATATATTTACAGAGCCATCTCAACTGATTAGCTTTCTCTCAATGAAACGTCTAGAAAAAGGAATAACAACGTCCATGGAAAGTTAGTTTCCTGCACTTTAGTCAGATAAGGATTTTTCTTGTTTAATTAATTTGAATTATATATGTTCTACTCTTAATTATGGATCCAATAATATTGAGGACTAGTGTGAGATCAGTTAGATTAGTATTTCCTTGAAGTAAATATTAATTTTGTAATTTTATTTCTTCTTTTGAGCTCACTTTACTGTACAAGATGTATATGCTTGGAAATATTGTAAAAATTTTATAAATAAATAAATAAATTAAAAAAAAAAAAAAAAAAGAATCATGTATCCGATGGACCAACCACAGACGGAAAAAGGTGTTGGTATGCACAACCTTTACAATCATCAAGTCAAGTGTAACACCTAAACTTTGAAAACTAGATGGTAAACAAGCTGAGGCCCAACTCAAGCCTAACTCTACCTTTATGACCACCCAGGGCACAACTGGTTTTTCCACATTCAATTTAAAATGACATTTTGCCATCCACATTATTATACCACAAAGACATGAATGGACTTATTAAAGGCGAATGCCAAAAATTGATGTAAAGTATTGCATGTGGGAAGCAGAAACCCAAGGTATAACTATATGATGGGAGGGATGTTATTGAATGAGAGTACCCAAGAAAAGGATTTAGGGGTAATGGTGAACATTACAATGAAGCCGACAGCACAGTGCGCAGCGGCCGCTAAGAGAGCGAATAGAATGCTAGGTATAATCAAGAAGGGTATTACAACCAGAACGAAAGAAGTTATCCTGCCGTTGTATCGGGTGACATCTGGAGTACTGTGTCCAATATTGGTCGCCATATCTTAAGAAGGATATGGCGTTACTCGAGAGGGTTCAGAGGAGAGCGACACGTCTGATAAAAGGGATGGAAAATCTTTCATACGCTGAGAGATTGGAGAAACTGGGTCTCTTTTCCCTGGAGAAGAGGAGACTTAGAGGGGATATGATAGAGGCTTACAAGATCTTGAAGGGCATAGAGAAAGTGGAGAGGGATAGATTCTTCAAACTCTCGAATACTACAAAAACGAGAGGGCATTCGGAAAAGTTGAAAGGGGATAGATTCAAAACCAATGCTAGGAAGTTCTTCACCCAACGGGTGGAGGACACCTGGAATGCGCTTCCAGAGGAAGTAATAGGGCAGAGTACGGTACTGGGGTTTAAGAAAGGATTGGACAATTTCCTGCTGGAAAAGGGGATAAAAGGTTATAGCTAGAGGATTACTGCACAGGTCCTGGACCTGTTGGGCCGCCGTGTGAGCGGGCTGCTGGGCACGATGGACCTCAGGTCTAACCCAGCGGAGGCATTGCTTATGTTCTTAAGTTCATTAAAAAGACACATACATGGAGTCCTTAAAATCCATATTTAGACAAAAAAAAAAAAAAGGAAAAGCGATCTAGAAATAAAACCAAGAAAAAAATACAATGGATTCAAGAAATATTCGGATGTTGTGAGGAATGTAACCTATGTTCAGCTACATTGTACAGTAATTCCTCAATTCTTAAATGGTAACCCAATACAAGCTTAATGTCTGGAAATCAGAGAAACACACACGCACATTTCTCGGATTTGTATTTAAGGATTTGTATTTGTATTCTCTTGGCCTAACAATTTGTATATCCACTGCCAAGCTAAGATCTAAAGTGATGAAAGGAAAGAATTACAGCCTATGGAAAAGACAACACCACAGACAATTGCAGGCTTCTGGTGACGTCCTCTCTTGATCAATGAGAATGGAAAGAGACACTTCACAGTCCTCCACACGAAGGAGATTAAGGACTCCTTTTACTAAGCTGTGTTAGGGCTTTAACGTGCGGAATAGTGTGCGCGCTGGATGCATTGAGCGGGCGTTAGTTCTAACCGCGTAGCGTGGGGTTAGCGTGCGCTAATCTGCTGCGTGCGCTAAAAACGCTAGCGCACCTTAGTGAAAGGAGCCCTAAGTCTCTGAGTGTGTTGCACCTTTGTCATGGATGGGGCACTGGAGGTACCCTCTTAAAAAGTGTCCTGTTGACAAATGTCTGATCAGCCCTCTTGCTACCCCACTGGGGACCCTTGTAAGAAACAAAAGCTAAGATCTTAGCCGGCACCAGTGTTATTCCCAATATTCAATGCCGGGCCAAGGCCAGGCAGTGGCACTGACTAACAGGTTTATGCAGCCGACTATCTCTAATGCGGCTAATTGTGATATTCAGCATTTAACTGCTTAAGTGACTGAATTTTATACCGTCTGATTTGGACTCTTAACTTAGGCCATGGATGCCCACACTTTTTTGGCTTGCGAGCAACATTTAAAATGACCAAGTCAACAATAAAATTTTATAAAACACAAAGCGCACTGTACACAGAGAAAATGTTAATTATCATTTATATTCGGGGGCGGGGGTTCAAAGAGGTCAAGGCAGATGACTTTAAAATATGCAATGTCACCTAAGTCGCAACTATACAAAAATAGACAAATATACCCCCTCCCCTTTTATTAAACCACGATAGCGGTTTTTAGAGCAGGGAGCTGCACTGAATGCCCCACGCTGTTCCCAACGCTAATAGGGTCCCTGCGCTACAAACCGCTATTGCAGTTTAGTAAAAGGGGGCGATAATGCAAAATATAGACAGCAGATATAAGTTCTCAAAATGGACACATTTTGATCACCAATTGAAAATAAAATCATTTTTCCTACCTTTTTTGTCTGGCGATTTCATGAGTCTGGTTACACTTCCTTCTGACTGTGCATCCAATATTTCTTCCCTTCTTTCTGCCTTCTGCATGCTTCCTCTCCTCCAGACCTCATTCTATTCCCCAACCAACATCTCTCCCTGTCCCTCCATGAGTCCAACTTTTTCTTCCTCTCTCCTTGCCCCTTCCCCTTTCTTTCTTTCTCTCTCTCCCTGCCCCCCTTTCTTCATGTCATTCTCTTTCTCTCTCTGCTCCCCTTTCTGTCTGTCTTTCTTTCTCTCTCTCCCTGTCCCCCCCTTTCTTTCTTTTTCTTTCTCTCTCTCCCTGCCCCCTCCTTTCTTTCTTTCTGTCTTTCTTTCTCTCTCTCCCTGCCCCCTTTCTTTCTTTGTCTTTATTTTTTTCTCTCTCTCCCTGTCCCCCCTTTCTTTCTTTCCATCTTCCTTTCTCTCTCCCTGCCCCCACCAAGCCACCGACGCCGATTTCTCCCTGATTTCCCAACGCCAGGCCAGGCGCATACATCTGCTTAAGTGCCACTGAATATCAGTGGATAGCCCTGCACAAGCAATTTAACCAGCCAGGAGCTCTCTAGCCAGTCAAATCACTTTGAATATTGACCTTTAGGGGGCGATAATTCAATCTTGCCATGTTGATGCACACTCCTGCAGGGTTTTTACCAATAAACAAAGCCAACATCCACACACATTTTTGCTTTGATTATAACCCCAGAAAAATAATTGCACCTGCTTTTTTTCTGTGCATAATTTTGCACATAGCTCCAATTTCCATCCCAGTGCTTTTTCATGTTTACCCACTAACTGTATAGCCAACATCAAAATCCCAAAATACAGGAGTAAAAAACTGTTTCACTCAAATGGCCTTTATTGTCCTCTTAACCTTTAACAGTAATCAAGCCCAGAAAATTTTCCCAGGAATTTTCTGCCAGTTTCACTTGCAAATTGCACAATCCTCAAATCCCCTTGAAAGGCACGCAGTTAAAAAACAAAAAACTGTCAGTTGATGATTGGTGTTCGTGGCTCTACATCTGAACAGGAGCTTCAAATTTCTCACTGAGCCTTTTGCCAGCCTGTATTGGATAAAAGGGCCCCTGATGAAGGCAACTTTCTTGCCGAAACACAGCCTGTATAGGGTCTAGGCTCCAGTTTGAACACATTGTTTATTTGATTTTGTGGTTTTATACAATGAACAATTTTATACCTTATTCCTGGGTCCTTTTGGACTCACTTGCATAGGATCCACGCCATCTCAAAATTTTTTAAGAGAAAGGGCTCCTTATACTAAGGTGCGCTAGCATTTTTAGCACGCGCTGCATTGCCGTGCACGCTAACCCTGCGCTATACACCCAAGAACTAATGCCAGCTCTATGCTGGTGTTAGCGTCTAGCGCGCGTAAATGCAGCGCGTGCTAAAACCGCTAACGCAGCTTAGTAAAAGTAGCCCAAAATCTCGAAATATCTTAATTCATTGCAATTCTTTACTTAAAGGAACAAACAACACGAAAAGAAATAAAACGCCTCTGCAATAAAACTCATCTTTAATGCCAAAAAATATGATCATGTGACTCCACGTTTAGAAAAAGCAGACTGGCTCCCAGTGATACATCGGATCACATACAAAATAATACTACTCACTTTCAAATCACTTATTTCAAAGGCGCCTGATTTCACCTATAAATTACTGATCTGGTATACTCCTTTACAAGCTCTCAGATCGACGGATCAAAAACTACTATCTGTTCCCTCATTGAGGATAATTGGTATTAAGCGTCTATAAATTTTTTCTATCACCGCAACCTCAGTTGTGGAACGCTTTACCTTTATACATTGCAGGTAGTACAGAATGCCACGGCTAGATTGATAACAGGAACATTATAATTGTTGGGCATTATCAAAAAAGGTATCACTACCAGAACCAAGGAAGTTATCCTGCCGCTGTATCGGGCGATGGTGCGCCCGTATCTGGAGTACTGCGCTCAATACTGGTCGCCGTACCTTAAGAAGGATATGGCAATACTCGAGAGGGTCCAAAGAGCAACAAAAATTATAAAAGGCATGGAAAACCTTTCATATGCTGAGAGGCTGGGGCTCTTTTCCTTGGAAAAGCTGAGACTTACAGGGGACATGATAGAAACTTACAAGATCATGAAGGGTATAGACAAGGTTGAGAGAGACAGATTCTTCAGACTGGCGGGGGCAACAATAACAAGAGGGCACTCGAAGAAATTGAAGGGAGACAGATTCAGAACAAATGCTAGGAAGTTCTTCTTCACTCAGAGGGTGGTGGATACCTGGAACGCGCTTCCAGAGGAGGTGGTAGAGCAGAGTACAATTTTGGGGTTCAAAACGGGATTGGACAAATTCCTGAAGGTAAGGGGGATTGAGGGATATGGTTAGACGGATACTATACAAGGCAAAATGTTTTAAGTAAAAGATCAGTAACGGGTCTTTGACCTGGAGGGCGGCCGCGGGAGCGGGCTGCTGGGCGCGATGGTCTGACTTGGCAGAGGCGATGCTTATGTTCTTATGTTATGTTCTTATCAAGATATCAGCACATTATACCATATCTTCGACAACTTCACTGGTTGCCAGCTGTATTTAGAATCCAATACAAAGCAATTTTGATCTGTCACCCAGTTTCTATATGGCTTGATTCCAGAATTCTTTAAGAGTAAGATGTCTAGTTATCAACCAACAAGATCACTGCGTTTGGAAAATTCTGCACTGTTGTTCTGCACAACAAATGTCAACCCAAAATAAGCAGAAGCCAATGCAATAACCTTTTTATGTGCAGGGGTAAAACTATGGAATGCGTTGTTAACCAAATTCGGAAATGCAGTGATAGGAGCTCATTTAGAAAACTGTTAATGATTGTTGTTAAAATTAATGCTGTCTGTTTCTACTTGTCCAGATTTGTTTTAACATTTTCCCCCTCTTCTACGAAACTGTGCTAGCGGTTTTTAGCACAGAGAGCCGCGCTGAATGGCCCGCGCTGCTCCCAACGCTCATAGAGTTCCTATGAGCGTCGGGAGCAGTGCGGGAGATTCAGCACGGCTCCCAGCACTAGAAACTGCTAGCGCAGTTTCGTAGAAGAAGGGGTTTATGTATGTACCGGGTAATCATTTTGTAAACCGTTTTGATATAGAAATTTTTAAAATAAAATAAATAAATACCTAAGAGAAGAAACAATAATTGATCGTTTTAAAGGTAAACTAAAAAGCTTCTTATTTAAAGATGCTTTTCTATCTTAAACCTAATATACCCCCTCTTTTACTAAGGCGCGCTAGCCGATTTAGCGTGCCCTAAATGCTAACGCATCCATTATATTCTATGGACACATTAGCATTTAGCGTGTGCTGAATTGGCTAGCACGCCTTAGTAAAAGAGGGGCATAGCCTTTTAAATTTTTACTATTTCCTATTTTTCTCTTTTTCTTTTTTGTTTTATTTTCTACCTTGAAATCATTTTTTTTTCCTTTTATTCATCTCTTTTTTTTTTCTTTTCTCTTCTTCTTCCTTCATTCCCCCCACCCAATTGTGTTAACCTATATGTTTTTCTATTTTATAATTATTGTAGTTCTTCCCTTTTTTTCCTTCATGTTCTTGTTCGTTTTCCCTACAGGAAATGTTATTACATGCACTTGTTGTTCTGTAATTGATATATTTGTATTGTTTTTACTTGTATTTTATATATACTTGTAATTCGCCTAGAAATTCTTTGATAGGCGATTATATCAAATTTTAATAAAACTTGAAACTCGACAATTGATTGATTTTTGTATCACAGAAGCTTGATGGCTGAAACGTCGGTTCTACCTACTCAGACACAGTGAGACCTGGACAACAGCAAAAATCATGATGCCAGCCACAGAAGCCTAAGAAAAAGTATTACTTCTCTGCTGTAAATCTTCCTGAAAGTTGTGTATGCCAAAGTTGTATTTACATAGATAGATAGACGTACTCATACCCATTATCAAACATGCACACAACACACACACACACGTGTACACATGGGTCAACCAAATAGGCCCCTCCTACTGCAGATTCAGACTCCCGGCTATCCCACTGATTTCTCTATGAAAATTAGAACTACAAATCTATGCACATAATGTTGCAAAAGCAGGACTGGATCAATATATGCCGGTGACCTGGGATGAGGTGGATTTAAGCTCCGATCTGTGCATACTGAGCTACTGTGCCAATCACTTTCTAACACCTGGGTGTGATGTGAGTTCTACATGCTCTTGGCTTTCCACAAAGGAGGGTGTAGGATAGACTGGAAAAACTGCCCTGCTCACTCCTCAGCCATCTAAAACATTTTTTTTTAAATCCTGCACACTGAATGCTTAATTCATTGGAAATAAAGAAGTCACTTCAGCTGATTGGATGAACTTGAAAAGGAAGACAAGCAAAGACAAAGCCATTTGGTAACAGACGAGGACACACAAGAAAGCTGTTTAGCTTCATGTCATTGTTTACCAAAGGATTCTTTACAAAATATTAATTAGCGACACTGAGCTTACAGGGTAATAACTTTCCAATTACCCACAATGAAAGAAATTTCAAGAAATCAGCATCCCACCATCCAGCTCTCCGAACTCCTGCCGAATTTCTGGATTATTGCTTAGCAATGTTGCTCACAGAAAGAGGCAGATAGCTGAGATAAGAATATGCGTACTGTATATTACAGAGAGAGCTTACCAAGTCCCTCCCTGGGCTCAATGGATCTCGGTCTGACTCAGCATGGTGTTTCTTTCATTCACTCCAAGGCCGTAGCTTTGTCATTAAAGGGAACATGAGTGTTAGACCAGAAGCTCAAAACCCGGCAACGATCACCAAACCTTTTGCTGCTTTCGGAAGAGAAGCAGGCATAGCGGCGACAGAGCACGAAAGCAGCCTACAGAGTTAATGAGCCTCATTTTTTCCACCAGGATCCCTCCTCACAGAAAGCATCACTGATTCTCATCCTTTACGCAAAAATTTGTGCAGAACTGATCTTAGTGAAGATTCAGCCACCTATGTCTTCCCTAAGATATTATACTTCCAGGTCTGGCGCAGAAATCATCACTGCCACTGCAATTTCTAGCCCACCTGCATTCCCAAGTGAAGTTGGTCATTAGGGACTACCATGGAGCAATGGGGCCCTGGGCAGTCACCCTAATTTCACCTCTTCTAGGGTAGGGTTATCTTATGGCTATAGAAAAAGGAGGATGGATTGAGACATCCGGGTTTTACTTCCATTGTGGAAGTAAAACCCGGATGTCTCAATCTGTCCTTTTTTTCTGGAGCCATATGGTAACCTCATCCTAGACAGAAATTTAAGTTCATGTATAGATCCTGTGAGGAAGCTGGGTGGTGGATTGCTGATGTTTCAAGAGCCCTGAGAACTAAGATGTATATTATTTATGCTTCTTATTTTATATTATTTGATGCATTGTTGTTGTATTATGCACAATGTGATGCTCTTATGTTGTTTTTGATATTGTTTGCATCGATAAAAATTGTTTGAATCTAATTGAACCAACATGAGAATTATTCAGCTGTTGTCATTCTGTGAGAATGTAAGTCGAAAACAGAATACACACAAGTAAACAAATAGAGCAGTGGTACACGGAAAGCTCTCAGATACTGTGGGTTCATAGACAACAACGCGGAAGACAAAGGCACGCGCCAACAACTGAGCGCAAGACGGAGGCGCGCGCCGAAGAAAATTACTGTTTTTAGGGGCTCCGACGGGGGGTTTTGTTGGGGAGCACCCCCAGTTTACTTAATACAAATCATGCCGGTGTTGTGGGGGGTTGGGGAGTTGTAACCCCCCACATTTTACTGTAAACTTAACTTTTTCCCTAAAAACAGGGAAAAAGTGAAGTTTTCAGTAAAATAAGGGGGGTTACAACCCCCCACAACGCGGCACGATTTGTATTAAGTAAATTGGGGGGGTTCCCCCCCACACACCCCTGTTGGAGCCCTAAAAACAGTAATTTTCTTCGGCGCGCGCCTCTGCGCTGCGCTCAATTGTCTGCTCGCGCCTTTGTCCCGGCGCACTTTTGACCTGACACCGATACTGTGTTCAGACAGAGAAGCACACTTAAGAATAATACATGCTAGGTTTCATGTGGTACACTGACCTTAGAGCGAAGGACATTGGCACACCAACAACTCCGCTCAGTCAAATGCGCACAGCGACAAGTGTATGCATGAAGGGAATGGAATTGTCGGGGAGCAATTGTAAGTGTAGTGGGGGTGTTTGCGGCAATCTTTTAATTTAGAGTGCGTCGGCATTGAGCACCTCCACTAAAAGCGCAAGAGCGCGTAATTATAAAAGGTTCCCCCCACCTGCATCAGAGCAAAAGCGCGAGTTGTAATCGAGTGTGTAGTGGGGGGAGGTTCCCCACACACACACCCTGAACGAGAGCGCCAAACCCTCCCTGAATGACAGTGGGGGTTCCCCCACCCCACACACGCATCCCCCTTGAGAGTGGAAAACGGAAGGAATAGAGCGGCACGCATGTGTCCTGCGTGCAAATGCCAGGGCTGAATTGTTGGCGCGCCAATGTCCTGCGCGCATTTGACGGGTCACCATTTCATGTACACTCTAACAGCGACCCGACCATAAGGCATGACTAGGCAGTCGCCAAGGGCAGCATTTTCAACAGGGGTCGCAGCACAGTAAGCCCTGAGATGCAAAACTCAAAGAACTACAAGTATAAACATCATGTTGCATTTAAAGCCATGAAGTCCAATATTGCATTTTGAAAAAATGTGCTGTAGGATGAGCATGATAGTAGGGTTCAATTATCACAAGTTTAGAGGGGGGAACTAAAGGCTGATGGTTCAGGTAAGACGCTCAAATACTCTTGCACGTTCCCTGGTATTCTGGGACAGATTCAGAAACCTTTTGAGTCTCTCTAGGAAACTGGCCTCCTGTTGTTTGACGTTTGTCAATTTATGTTCAAATTATATTAATTAAGAGCAAAATATAAACATATTCTTAACAATGCGCAATTCACAACAACCCTTAAGAAACACCAACCCTGATTTTTACTGAGATTAATGTAGGAAAGGTTAGTGAAGGAACCTATATATTTATGTTTTTCTAAATTAGTCATTTGGGTGGGTGGGAGGGAGTAAAAATGATTGTTCATATATTTCTGAATGATGAATGTGATTTTTCTAACAAAATTATTCTATGTACGATTGTTTATTGCACTTTGATAGTTTGGAAAATCAATAAAGATTTAAAAAAAAAAAAGAAACACCAACCTCGTTATGAACTAAAACCTCGAACGTTACCTAATCACAAGCCAATATGTACAACAAAGTAGCAATTGCTCTCATAACAATCAACATACTGCACTCAATTTCCCCCACCTCCCTCCCATCAGAGTTGTAAATGTTTTCCATAAGTGTCGAGTGCTACATCCTCACAGGAATGTCCCCTTACTATTCAGACACCCACTGCCTGCTCCATCCACCTCAACCATTACTTTAAGCAACTGTGGCTTTATCTCCCTAAACAAACTCTGGAGGAGTACCGTAAATAAAGCTTAATTTATTCAAGGCTTGAGTGGTGATGAGTGTTTAGACATAAGAGGGTTGAGACAGGAGCCATAGGCCAGGCCGTAACCTGATCCTGGCATCTGGAAGACTTTTCCTTTTCCAGGCCTTTCTGGATACTCTTACCTCACAGTCTCTACTGCTTGCATAGGGGAGGCGGGACAAAATAAAAGACACTGTCCCTTTAAATACACAACCAGAAAAGGCTGTGCCATAAGGAACAGGTTAGTCAGGTCCTGGTTTTATGTCACTGCATCAATGGCCTCCTAGCCCTGTAGCTTTTAGAAAACATAGAGGCTTGGAGTATACCAGAGGAGAAGGAATGGGGAGAATTGCTGTAGGTTAAGAGATAAGAAAATCATCATTAGAATCTCATTTCTCCTGCTGACACTTCCTCTGACCTAAAGCAAATCCCCATTTCCTGTTTCCATAGTTACCCACTTAAACTGTAAGCTCTTTAGGGAAGGCACTTCTCTCTGTAATCTGTCTTGAGAACTATTTGGAAAGGGGGGCTGAAAAAAATGAAAACTAACATCTAAATTCTTGCCTGTTCAGTACTGATTCACTAACACTGCACAACAAAGTTTTTGCTTCCTGAACACTGCTGGGTGTTTCTTATAGAATTTTGGGTGCTGATCATGAATATTACATCAAAAATTACCCATCACGTACCATTTCAGAGAAATCTTCAATTTTGTCGTGATTTTTTCTTATATTTGGATGCAAACAATTTTTTCTCCCATAAGTGTCTTATCAACAACGGTTTGTGCCGCCTGGGTATGTCCATGCATAAAATCTAGCCAGGTTGGAAGCTGTTTTATGGAAGATGACATCCTGGGCATGTCTGGGCAGGTCTGAACGAGCTTGCGCTGTCTCACCATGCTATAATGGTGGCTTCCATACACCGATCCTGCTCATTTGGTTAATATAGATAGTCCGTGTGTGTATATAGTATCAGTATAGTAAAGTATAGTAGTATAGTAGCTGTAGCAATATAACAGTAAGTAAGCTTGATGCTATAGACATTTTGGTGTCGGGCAATATGTCTCGTCGGTGTCGTAACAGCCGCGACACATTCTGCTATATCTGTGGGGAATATACACTTACGCCTCAGAGACGTTCGATGACTGCCCTTGTAAAGAAAGCCTATCATCTGTATTTTGGCTGCAAAATAGGTGATCAAGACAAGCAATGGGCGCCTCACATTTGCTGTGCGACATGTGCTGTTAGTCTGAGAGCCTGGCGATGCCATTTGCTGTTCCGATGATATGGCGAGAACAGAAAGACCATGTGACGGACTGTTATTTCTGTTTGACTAATGTGTCTGGTTTCTCTGCCAAAAACAAGAAGTCAATTGAATATCCTAATCTGCCTTCAGCAATGAGACCCATGCCACATGATGACAGTCTTCCAGTTCCGAAACCACCAGAGGATTGGACCTTAGACGAACCAGATGAAGAAACTGCAGTGCAGGGTTCTAACAGTGACATTGACCCGGATTTTGAACCATCCTCATCAGGCGATCCACATCTGATAACACAGTCCGAATTGAACGATTTGGTCAGAGATTTGGGTCTGTCAAAAGCAAAAGCTGAGCTGCTAGGTTCGAGACTGCAGGAATGGTGTTTGCTATCACCAGGTACGAAAATTTCTGTGTTTCGAGACCGGCATCATGATATAACCAAATTTTTTGCACAAGTCGACAGTCTCTGTTTCTGTTGTGACATTGAAGGATTGTTCTCGGTCTTTGGTTGTGATCACAACCCGGAAGAGTGGCGTCTTTTCATTGATTCGTCAATGTTAAGCCTGAAAGCTGTTCTGTTGCACAATGGCAACGTTTATCCTTCAGTACCTGTTGGCTATGCAGCACATATGAAAGAAACATATGAGAATATGGAAATGTTACTAAAGTATGTCCAGTATACCAGGTATAACTGGAATATCTGTGGAGACCTCAAAGTCGTTGCTCTGTTACTAGGACTGCAGCTTGGCTATACAAAGTACTGCTGTTTCATCTGCGAATGGGACAGCCGAGACAGAGAGTCGCACTATTCTAGAAAGAACTGGCCACTCCGTAAAAAGTTAGTTCCAGGACAGAAAAATGTAGCACATGAATCGCTTGTTGACCCGACAAAGATATTTTTGCCTCCTCTTCACATTAAACTGGGACTCATGAAGAATTTTGTGAAAGCAATGAACAAGGAAGGGGAAGGTTTTCGTTATTTAAGACAGATGTTCCCAAGAATAACTGATGCCAAGATCAAAGAGGGTATTTTTGTTGGCCCCCAGATCAGACATGTTATGAGTGACAAGCGATTTGAAGATCTGTTAGTTGGGCCGGAAAAAATTGGCTGGAAAGCCTTGAAAGACGTTGTTGACAATTTTCTGGGCAATTACAGAGCCCCAAACTACATTCAGCTGGTAGACAAACTTCTCAAAGCATACAAGAGAATGAAGTGCAATATGTCACTCAAGATTCATTTCCTCCATTCACACTTGGACTTCTTCCCCGCAAATCTCGGTGCTGTGAGTGACGAGCACGGTGAAAGGTTTCATCAAGACATAGCTACGATGGAGAAACGATACCAGGGCAATTGGAATCCGTCAATGCTTGCCGACTATTGTTGGATGCTACAACGTGATGCACCAGACACTGAATATAAAAGAAACTCGGGAGCAAAACACTTTTAATTCTGTTTCATTTAGTCGCTTGTGCGAAACGTAAACTTGACTATATATTTTATTGTCAGTAAACATAAAAATGTCTATTTCTCATAGTTCTTACGTGATGCAGTAAAACCAAAACCATATTTGAGCATACCAAGTTGGTACCTGTCATAATCACCAAAAACTTTCAGGAATCAAGACTTAACCAAAAAATTGTTGTGCAGTGTAATCAAACGGATGTTTCTGCCATACTTGATTGGGTATCTTTACGAAAAGGAGAGGCTCACACAACATGATCTGGGATTCAGCAATAGATTCTCTTGCAGGGAAATGGGTTTAGAAACCTTAGCATATTTCCACTGGTCACAAATTCATCCTGTATGGCGGCCAGTGAAAAGGGGACTGTGCTTTTCCTCACTTCCGGGCCAGAGCTCGGGTCAGCTGGGGGGCCACTGTGCAAAAGGCCATGACTGGGCAGCTGCTTGTGCAAGATAAGTTCACTGAAAGCCCGCAGGCTTTGGTTTCCACAGCTCAAACCCTAACAGCAAATGAAACAAGCTAAAAATTCATAGCACAAACCAAAATAATTTTGGGGGGTACCCTTTCTTCAATATCCAGACTCTTTCAAGTCACTGGCCTCATGTGTCACTGCTGACTGGTAACTCAGAAGGGAAATGTAAGTTTCAGGGTCTCACTGCCAGGTGCTAACCCAGTGAAACTTTCTACTGTAAGGTAATATTTTGGAAAAAGTAGAAACAAACTTGGTTACTTGGAAAAGCACACAGGCAGCTGTGGGAGATTGTAGGCCACTGAAGAAGACTTTATAATATGGCGATATGGTTTCGGTGAGGTGTTTGTTACGGATTTTAGTTAAGAGGATGGGGAGGGGCTTTATATCGTTGTGGACCATGTGGTGGGGTGTTAGCTTTTTGGGGACAAAATCATTTTATAAACAGAAAGACTTTTCAGAAGGCACGCAAACACATCAAAAAAGTATCAGTAAAGTAAGGAAAAGGCCACTGACCACAATTGTGTAGTAGTAGGTGCTTTGCTTATCATTAGACAAGCAGTACATGTTTAGCTTAGATAAGAAGACATCAATGGATTTAGTCTCTGTACCAAAAATTTTTGAAAATATTCTGTATTAGAAATGTTTTGTAATCAAAGTCCCCTTTTCTGTATTTTTCCGACCTAATAGAACTAATTCTCTGTTCCTGAAAACTTTGTGTATGTATCCTTGTAACCCGTTCTGGGCTCCTGGGGAAATAAAATGAATGAATAAATAAACTAACAAGGGAACAAAACTGACCCAGAAATAAACATACAAGAAGTGAACATACGTGCCCATGCAGCTCGAAACAATATCTGCTATTTGCAATGGTGACAGACTATTTTCTGGGCTTGGGGCATGGGGCAGAAAGGTATACACTTCTCCCTCCGTATTCACTGTGAGAGGGGATTAATAGACCCGCGAATACAGAAAAACCGTGAATAACTTTTTCATATGTTTATCACTGTTTTCAATTAAAAACCAATCGTGAATATGGTGAAACCGCGAATAACATGGTGGGAGACCTGGCCTGTTCCTGAAGGAGAGGCAAAACACGGTGAAGAAAGTGCTTGGAACCAGCAATTTTTCTCTGTAAACGCTTGGAATCAGCGATTTCTCTATGCAAGCTGATGTAATTTGGGGGGAGGAGCCAGCAGGTTAAAAACCGTGAATAATCGAAACCGTGATTGTTGAAACCGCGAATACGGAGGAAGAAGTGTACACAGTCTTCCCCACTGCTGCACCAGGAAAGCTGGCAATAAAATTGAAGCACCTATGTCTTGATAACAAAAACTGAAGGAATAGTGCATCCTTTAGACAAGTAAGAGTGGAGGTTTGGCCTAGTGGTTACAACTGCTGCCTCAGCACACTGAGGTTGTGAGTTTGATCCTACTGTGACTCTGGGCAAAGTCACTTATCCCTCCATTGCTCCAGGTACCAAGATTATTTATTTATTCAATTTTCTGTACCGTTCTCCCAGGGGAGCTTAGAATGGTTTATATGAATTTATTCAGGTACTCAAGCATTTTTCCCTTGTCTGTCCTGGTGGGCTCACAATCTATCTAATGTACCTGGGCAATGGGGGGATTAAGTGACTTGCCCAGGGTCACAAGGAGCAGTGTGGGTTTGAATCCACAACCTCTGGGTGCTGAGGCTGTAGCTTTGACCAATGTGCCATCCCCTTCCCCTCTCACAGAACAGACAGGGAAAATACTTGAGTACCTGATTATTATTCAGTGTATTGTAAACCGCTTTGGGTGAATCGCAATAAATAAGGGATAACCTTCTCCATTTCTCCAGGAGTTCAAATTTCCCTTTTTCCTTAGTCAGTTACAAACACTTTCTCCACTATAGAGTGTGTGCGCATCGAATAGCACTAGGTCATCAGTGACAGGAGGCCAGGCTTGATTTAACCCACTGCATCTACCAACTTGTGTTTCCTGCTGTGCTTGGAGAAACTGGAATTTTTTTTAATTATTATTTTATTTCAAGACTAGAGTGTTTCTTCCAATATTCAAGGCCAGCAATGGAAAGGAGACAGTAGACAGTTATTCTCCTAGGACAAGCAGGATGAGTCAGCCACATATGGGTGTTGTCCCAACACCTCCCAATTTGCGGATAAGCTCTCCAATAGCTCAGAGAGATTTTTTTTTTTTCTCTCAGCACGTGCAGTGCCCGGGCCCCACTGGGCATGCCTGAGCCCTACCCATTTCCCCCTGCTTCCCCCTAATCCCCAGTCTTTAGTTTCCGCCCGTTCCCATCGGTCGGATTTTTCTACAGCTCTCCATTACAACTTTTCTACTCATCAACTTGAAGATGCCTGAATCATCTAAAGAAACAACTGGGATGCAGGAGGAGGATGAACACACTGGATCCTCATGAATTGTGCGCCCACTGATTGGATCCGGCGCTCGAGGTTTCCGTGTGGCTTGCATTGTGCGCACATGTCACCACGTGCACGCAAGCTAAGGAAGAGGGCACTGAGAGACTTCATGAAGAGAAGTGAGGCCCGAGAATCTTCCCCCAGCAGCCATCCTCATCGGAGCGTAGCAGCGGGGGATCCACAGACGAATCCGGTGAGGAGCCTCCAGGACATCCTGGCTCAGTCAACCCCCCGACTGCAACTTGCCCGGTCGAGAAATCTCTCCCGGAGGTCCTGCATGCTGTCGCTAGCCGCCAGCCCCTGCAGGAAGCCGATAGGAGTCTCACCAGACCGAGAGATCTCTCCAGGAGTTCCTGCATGTTGCTGCTTACAGCCAGGCATGAAGAGAAGTGAGGCCCGAGAATCTTCCTCCAGCAGCCATCCTCATTAGAATGCAGCAGCGGGGGATCCACAAGCTACAGTGGCAAGGAGCCTCCAGGATGCCCTGGCTCAGCTAACCCCCCCGCCTGCATTTGGCCCAGTAGAGAAATATCTCCCGGAGTCCCTGCATGTTGCCGCTTAGAACCAGCCTCTGCAGGGCAGCCGATAGGAGTCTCGCCAGACCGAGAGATCTCTCTAGGAATCCCTGCATGTTGCCACCTACAGCCATCCTCCGCAGGGCAGCCGATAGGAGTCTTGCATGCTGCTGCGTAAATCCACAGCCTCTGCAAGCAACAGATCGGGGCTTTCACCCTCCAAACGGCATGCTGCCTCTTGCAGCCAGCCTCTGCAGGGAGCCGATTGGGGTTCAAAGGTAAGTCCTATCTGCTTGTTTTTGGGAAAACCTCTGATAATCTGTTGCAGCCCCGAGGGCTCTGCCCCACCCTCCTCCCAATCTGAATTTAAGGAGAAAGAATCTCCCATGCTTCTTTCCCTTGGAGGGGACCTGCAGACCTCTCCCCCCAGTAAGAGACATGCTGCCCCAGAGTTCAGCTCATAAAGGACATGCAGAAAAAAAAAAAAAAAAACAACTCGATGTTTCTTTCCCTCTTGGGGTCCTGCAGAGTCTACAATTCACACCTTTCCCACCCTGCCCCCCTCCCCCTCTCATGTTGGGAACGAGGAGTCTGCCTTTCTCAGCAGGTGCTGATATCTTGAGAGATGCGGTATGTCAGACCATGCCTCTCCAAAGGTAGGGGTTTGAAACTCCTCAGTCTAAAAAGCTGTTTGCTCTTCATAAAACCTAGGCAGAGTGCTTTTCCAGCTAGCATGAGGGACTCTGTACTATTCATGATTTCTATAGCACTGAAAGGCATATGCAGCGCTGAGCTATTGGAGAGCTTATCCGCAAATTGGGAGGTGTTGGGACAACACCCATATGTGGCTGACTATCCTGCTGTCCACGGAGAACCTACGTTACAGGTAAGTAACTACACTTTCTAGCTGAGTGAAGGAAAAAAAAAATGATGGAATGGTGAAGCTGGGCCCCAAACATTAACCCCCTCCTCAACTGAAAGACACCAAACGCATAAACAGCGAGCAGAAACACACTGCAGGTGAAACCTTTCCATGTGACTTCATACAGTCATTTCTGTCTGGGGGGGGGAGGGAAACTAATGAAAGACAGAATGGAGGGGAAAGCATTTTTAAGAAAATATATAAACAATATCTCAGTATCTCCAACCTTTTCTTCCCAGAAGGTGCCATGAGCAGGAGAAACTCATGATCCTTTCCAAGGCTGAAGGCAGCAAGATACGTTCAAAGGTCCTCTTTCTTTGCAACCTTCTGCCTGCACATTTCTATTCCATACATTTGAAAGGTGCTTTGTAGGCCTAAATTTCCACATTGTGAACCTCAGGCAACAGGCTAAGAGATTTTGAAAATTTTTTGCTGCAATTCTCTCACAGCTGGAAATGTTAATTCACAAGATCTCTGAGATCTAACTGATTTTTTTTAAAAGGGTTATATCAATGGCATATTGTAATTAGTCAGTGCCAAGCCCAGGGCCACCAGCTGCACACCCATAGCACCGCACGTCTTTGGACATATGATCTAACCACAGATTAGCATGGTTAGAGTATTAACACAGGTATGTAAACATTCCAAAAATGACATTTATCTAAGCCGGCTATTGTTATCATGGAATTATAACTGTGAAACTCCAGGAAACCTAAACAAATTATGCCTTTACACCAGTCAGAAGCAGAGGCCTACAACGTATGGAGTGGTTTATATCACTGTACAGCACAGCCATTCGAAATGATACGAGTAGGATATGTTGTCAACCTTTCCCCTGTCCTTTCATACTGTCAAAATGGAACAATAGGAAAAACCCGAAATTTCAGGCTGTCTTTGCTGTTGTCAGTCGTACACAGTATTCTCATATAGCACACACTAAGCAGAATAAGCATCAATTCCACCAAGATAAAACACAATTATGATGGGTAGGGAGACGCCAGTTTCCAATATCCTGAGATTCATCTTGGTGATTCTGTTTTAATGACTGGGATTCTTTCCTGACCATGAAGAAACAGAACATCTTATTAAACCATGGGGTGTTTTTTTTTTCTTTTTAATCTCTTTTGGAATAGTAGATATTTTGCCCTTGCTTGGTGGAAAGAAGACTTGCTTCCTATAACTCAAGTTTTAGTAATATACTCTCCCCACTTTTTATGAAGTCACGTTAGGCTTTTTTTTTTTTTTTTTTAATCACTGGCCGCGGCGGTAAAAACTCCGACGCTCGTAGGAATTCTATGAGCGTCGGAGATTTTACTGCTGCAGTTGGCGATAAAAAAAAGCCTAACAAGGGCTTCATAAAAGTGGGGCGATAACGATTAGATTATTCCAATTCATCATATGTGAATTTACCTAACACTCAACAGCAGAGACTTTACAGAACACCTGATATTGGCTGTGACTGTATTATCACTACACACTTTGTTACCATCACTAAACTCAACTAGGTGCTTTGCATTAAGCAACGGATAATAATATAACGCAGCACCAATAGAAGCTGAACAGAAAATGCGCTAAATATTTATGTTATGATTTTTCACAGTTTAATAAATGGGGTGGGAAAGTGAGTATATGCTAAACAGTTCCTAGTTCAGGTGACACAGACTAGCTCACTGAAATTTTCATCTAGAAAAGATGCAAATGACTTAGAAAAATAAAATCACACACCCTTCTGAGGCATTGCTTGTAAATCTGATAAAAGCGGAATTCATATGGATAATGATGCAAGAATTTAATTTTGGCACAGGATAGGGCACTGAAAGTGCCTAACTTCTGTCCTGCCAAATTTTGCTCTGATTATAGAAACCAAAGATTGGCACATAGGGTAAGGAGCCATTTTCAAAAGCAACTCCCACTGCTTCCCCCCCCCCCCACCCCCACTCAAAAAAAAAAAAAATGTATTACCGTAGACCAACACTAGCAGCAGAGCACAAGTTTAAAGCCACTTTTCAAGTACTGGAAAAGTTTTACAGCCTTCTCTTGCATATTATTCCTGGGCTCGTTCTTGTTTTATTTGATTTCAGGCTCAGTTTAAAGAACAGGAGTAAAAACGGGAACACGGAAATAAAAAGGGGAACAGGCAAGAAGTTCCAGAGTTATCGGTGCATCTTTTAGTGAGCACAACACTGCGCCCTATTATTTTCAAGGAAATAATTTCACTGCTCCAGATTTATGTAGGGCTAAAATGACTTTTTGCGCTCTCTTTTCCCGGATATTTTTCATGCACTGTATTTTCCTTTGTAGAAACCTAAAATTTGGTGCAAGTGCAAAATTCATTAGGTAGTCTAAAAGCCAACAGTTTTGGGGGGTTTTTTGATGGAAAGGAAGAGGTGAGTGCTGAGCATCCTCTGCACCCAGCCCTACCGAGACTCGCTGGTTACCTGCCTAGACTCTTTTCTGTTTGAACTTCGCTATGTTTTCAGAGCCAAGTAAATGCACATTTCCGCTTTGGAAAACTGCTCCGGAAAAATGATGCGCTTATATTTACACCTGCTCTTTTAAAAATCACAAATTTCGAGGGATCATTTACATGCACATGCTTTATTTTTTATTTTTTTTCTCAGCTGCCCATATAAATGCAAACCCTGCCCCTAACAATCCTCTGCTTTCTGTGGGGTATATAATGCAAAGAAAAAAAGAATGCTAATTTATAAAAAAAGCCTATATCTATATGTACAGTACACCACTGGTTTACCTGATTAAAAAAATAAATAAATAAAAAGCTTTTGAAAAGTATTTTCTAAATGTAGCTTTTAATATTTTAAAAATCCCTCTGGGTGTTCGGATGGTCTCTTTAAGCAAAGAATACACATAGAAAACCTTCACTAGAAGCAAAATATGACTCAAGTCATTTGAAAACGGTTTAAATACAGCCGTGGCAATGCCAAACCGCACCTTATAAAATCAACCTTTAACCATTCATTTATACACACGCCACCTTTAACCTCAGCAATTACATTTATCTACGCCAGATTGCATGCTTGGAAAAAAAAAAGAAGAAGAAAGGACATAGAGGTAATAATGGTCTGCACAAGAAAATGACAGAAAGGAAACGAGACGTCTGATCACTACAGCAAAAAAAAAAAAAAACCTAAACTAAAAAGCACCGGAGAACTTCCCACAAGCATGCAAAGACTTTAATGGAGCTCACACCCCGCTTCTTTTCGGCTCCTGCCCCTCTTGTTTCTCAGCTCTTTTTACAACTTAAAAGAAGCAAGAAACCTTTGATCTGGAGTCGGAGAAACCTTTGCTTCCCACTTTTCAGACAGGATTTTTAAAAAATCATTATTTTTATGCTTTTTTTTTTTTTTCTCTCTCTTAGCCAGGCAGCTCTCGGAAGCGGAGTCACTTCGCTTTTGCCCGACCTCCTCTCCAACCCCGCATTTGGGCTGGAAGGGGCAGACACAATCTGCCAGCTGTGTATTAGTGGGGGGGGGGGGAGCACCGATCCGGGGAGGGTAGCCGAAGATTTTCTGCCTCTCCCACCCCCCGGGATATCGGATGGGAAAACGGAGCAGGAGCTCGGGTTTCGTGACTTTAACTCCCCCCCCCCCCCCCCACCGCCACCGAGACCAAATTCCAGCAAAGAACACTGAGATCGGGGCAGAAGGGGGGGACCGATCCGGGCAAGAGAAGCTCTCCAGGCGCTCTGCTACTCACCCAGGGGCAGGAAATGCTTGGTGTCCATCTCGGGCTAACTCATGCCAAACGTCGGAGGGCTCGCGGGAGCCGCGCGGGGGCTACGGGGATCGGGCCCCGGCTAAGGCCAAAGGCAGAGGGAGTTGTTGCAAACTCAGCCAACAATGTAACTAAAGTACTTGTGTGTGTCTGCCTCTGCGCTCCGAGCCGGGGGACCCGGCAGGGGGAGCTCCGACGGCCGACAGCCAGCAACCCACAGGCGTACATCGAGAGCTCGCGCAGCATCCCTTACGTATACAAGCTGTCACAACCCGCGAGGACTCTGTACAGATGCTGATACTACACTTCCCAGTGACACCGCCACACGAGGAATGCATTGGATACACCATCTTGGCCTTTGGCTGGTTAAGATCCAAGCACAGGGGTTCTACCAGATGATAAGGATGATGCTAACCTGGTGAAGGGAAAGGATTTACACCCTCCTAATCAAACCCCATTAGCAGATGCTGTGAGGCTGCAGCCAACTAAAAAAATTATCAGCTCAAATCCTGCAGAAATCGTGGATAAAACAACCCTTGCACATTTACACCAGCTGAACAGCAGGAGTAGATGGATGCTATTTTGTGAAGCACATCCATACATTGTGATAGTAGCCAGTTATGGCCAGAACACACCCACACCAAATATTGTACCCTTACACTACTCTAAAGGGCCATTTTGCTTGTGACCAGCAAAACCACAACCACTAGTTGGAAATGCAAGAAAAAAAACTGAGTTCCAGAGTTATCCGTCTGGGATCTAATATTGCAAATTAACATTTTTTTAATTCCATTTACATATAACCTTTTTTCACAAATTACTAACTTTCTCTTTTAGTTCGGTCAAAGTCTGTTGCGTGCTATATCATGTCTCTATCCATCAGTCCCTAGCTCCTTTCCTCCCAGGTCTGTGCCATTACCCCTATCATCTGTGTCATCATAAAGTTTGTTTTATATTATTACCATAGCATATACAGTCAAACCTTGGTTTGCGAACATAATTCGTTCCAGAAGCATGCTTATAATCCAAAATACTCGTATATCAAAGCGAATTTCCCCATAAGAAATAATGGAAATCAGACGATTTGTTCCAGAACTCAAAAAGTTTAACACAAAATACAATACGCACTCGTTCGTTTAGAACAGTCAAAACATTCCCGCAGCGTCATGAGAGAGAAGAACCATCGGCTCAGTTGTGATGATGTGATGCTTGTATTGCAAGACTTTGCTCGTTTAGAACAGTCACTGCACTCTTGCAGCGTCAGAGAGAGAAGAATCATCAGCTCAGTTGTGATGTGTAATAATAATAATAACTTTATTTTTCTATACCGCCATAATCTTGCGACTTCTAGGCGGTTTACAATCAAGATACTGTATATACTTGTATTGCAAGACCTTGCTTCTATATCAAGTTAAAATGTAATCAAATGTTTTGCTTGTCTTGCAAAACACTTGCAAACCAAGTTACTTGCAATACAAGGTTTTACTGTAGTTTGTTATATCCTGTAATTTTTAACAAGGAATCACTGCGGCTTACAATAAGATTGGGATCAGTTATTACATTAGCAATTAGATTCTAGAGCAGGGGTGGGCAACTCCGGTCCTCGAGGGCCGGCATCCAGTCGGGTTTTCAGGATTTCCTCCATGAATATGCATGAGATCTATTTGCAAGCACTGCTTTCAATGCATATTCATTGGAGAAATCCTAAAAAAAAACCGACTGGATTCCTGTTCTAGAGAGTGTATTGGGTAGCGATTAGTCATTACAGTATAAGGAGAAAAGATAAGTCTTTAACATTCTCCTGAAGTTGTAATAGGAGGGGGGGACCTGATATAAGTGTAGGGGTAGGTTTTTCCAGAATTTGGGGCTCAGGGATTTGAAGGTAGTCTGGAATAGTTGTTGTTGTTTTTTTTCATTTAACGTGATGAGGTGAGGGGAAGGACAGTTTAAGACGTTGCATCTTTCTTGCATTATGGAATGAATGAGGAATCTTGATATCCACTACTAGTCCGCCAGAGTTGTCACTATAAATTGCTTTATAGACCATGCAGGCGACCTTGAAAATAATCCTTTTTTTTTTTTTTTTTTCATTGGTAGCCAGTGCAATTCTCCCTTGACCTCCAGAGGCTGGGATAATATTCCCATTCTGACTTCAAAAAATGTTAAAGGCATCACAAACCCCTGAAATTAAGAAGTACGCTCAGGGCCTGTAGCTACAATTCCTTCGTGGATGGAAATAAAAGCCTTTACTCTCTTTCAGTAAGTTCCTTACTGCTATACTGAGGCAGGCTGGAAATCAAGGTTTAAGCCAGTGGTTCTCAACTCTGTCCTAGAGGACCACCAGCCAGTCGTGTTTTCAGGATAGCCCTAATGAATATGCATGAGAGAGATTTGCATATAATGGAGGTGACAGGCGTGCAGATCTGCCCCATGCATATTCATTAAGGTTATCCTGAAAACAAGACTGGCTGGTGGTCCTCTAGGACAGTGGTTCCCAACCCTGTCCTGGAGGAACACCAGGCCAATTGGGTTTTCAGGCTAGCCCTAATGAATATGCATGAAGCAAATTTGCATGCCTATCACTTCCATCATATGCAAATCTCTCTCATGCATATTCATTAGGGCTAGCCTGAAAACCCGATTGGCCTGGTGTTCTTCCAGGACAGGGTTGGGAATCACTGCTCTAATCAAATGTGTTCTAATGATCAAAATTTTGGAGTTGGAAAACTAGGGGCTAGGACAGTGTTTCTCAACCCCAATCGGGTTTTCAGGATAGCTCTAATGAATATGCATGAGGGAGATTTGCATATAAGGGAGGTGACAGGCATGCAAATCCGCTCCATGCATATTCATTAGGGCTATCCTGAAAACCCCATTGGCCTGGTGGTCCTCCAGGACAGGGTTGGGAACCACTGGTTTAAGCCTCTTCCATATGCAGGCCAATTTTGAATATGACTCAACCCCACCGTACTGAAATTTACATGGCAACGTCTCAGAGTGAGAGAGCTGCTGCGGAAAAATAGCTGTAATAGATTTTAGTTGTATGGTATCAATGCAACAGTCCCCAAACTCTCCCTGTGCTGTAGCTGGACACAGAGGAGGGATTTATAATATTAGTATAACAGACACACTATAAACTGCAGTAGCCTGGAGGGACGGAGAATATCCATAGATCTCTGCCAGCCTCAGATGTGATTTAAATATTATATATGAGGTGTGTGTAGCATTCATAATACGATCGCTGTTATTGATAGAGGTCATAAAACAGAGTGTTTTGCACTGAGGAATATGAAAAATAATCTAGCCATTCTCTTAATGTTCTTCCGCGCAGTGCAGTGAATGAAAGAGCGCTTCACGGGGGTATCTTTTTCTTTTACGGATTGCCCTTGGTGACAGTTATGGCCGATTACTTTGAGGGCTGTATTTTGCCCAGCTGATTCAATCGCTGGCTGTGGAGTGTGACAGTCCACCGCACTCAGCGAGCAAGGCTGAACAAGGCAAATGGAGTTTGGCTAGTGTTTTCCCCCTCTCCCCCCCTCACATCTTAAACTAAACTAAACCTTAAGTTTATATACCGCATCATCTCCACGGAAGTAGAGCTCGGCACGGTTTACAAGAACTTAAAAATGAGAAAGGGTAGGAAAAGGTTTACATAAGTTTATAAATCGAGTGGAAAAGTAAGGGAAAAGAAATTACATGTTAGAGAAGAGCCAGGTTTTTAGTTGCTTGCGGAATAAATGGAGGGAGCTCAGGTTCCGCAGTGGGATAGTAAGGTCATTCCAGAGACCTGTGATTTTGAAAAGAAGTGATTTTCCCAGTTTACCTGCGTGGAGAATACCATGTAGGGAGGGGAAGGTTCGTTTTTATTTATGGGCGGTCCTGGTGGAGTCAGGGCACGAGGAGTTGAAAGAAAGTGGGACTAGGGAAGGAAGGATGCCGTGAATGATCTTAAAAGCCAGGCAGGAGCATTTGAATTGGACTCTGGAAATCACTGGGAGCCAATGAAGATTGGCCAGGAGTAGGGAGACGTGGTCAGATTTACATTTTGCAAAAATCAGCTTATTATCCTATCCCACCATGGTAAAAAAAAAAAAAGGGGCAGATGGGCAATTTTCTTGCCAAATTCTATTGTCAACACCTGTATTCTAGACATATATCTATGCTGTTGATCAATAGTTCATCTAAATCTCAAGGGGGCATGTTAGAGGCGGGACTTGGGCGGGCTTATGATCAGGACGATTTTGTGCCACAATCGAACATTTAAGAATACATCCAGGGTACATTTTGGGCATCCGAGTCTAGACCCGTTTTGACAACAAATAAGTGCCAAAAAGGTGCCCAACCTGACCGGATGACCACTTGGAGGGATGTAAACATGAGCCCCCCACACACACACTCCTCCAGTGGTCACTGACCCCCCTCTCTCCCCCCAAAGATGTGAATGAAACAGTATATATCAGCCTGTATGACTGCTTCGGATGTTATGGTCAGTCCTAGTAAAGCAGCAAGCAGGTTCCTAAAGTAGTCTAGTGGAAGGTGCAACGAATTATAGAGATAGGGACTGAGCGACCCAAACCCATATCCCACTACTTATGGTGGAATATATGAGCCTTCCAAAATCCATACAAATCTCTTTGTACCTACACATACTGTAGGTAACATCTGCATGCATATGAGCTATTGTGGTGGTGTACAGTTGGGTCTGGTAGGTTTTGGCTGAGTTTTGGAGGGTACACCATACACTATAAGAGGGTTATGGTGAGATGCGTACCTGGGCCTTTTTATGTGAAGTTCACTACAGCGCCCCCTAGGGTGCCTTACTGCCCTGCTGGGATGTCTGTGTGGCCAGTCTATTAAAAATGCAGGCCTCTCCTACGTCCCAATGGCTTGTTCTGTTTTGGATTTGGATTTTTCAGAAATTGTTCATAAACACATTCATTTTTGAAAAAAAAAAAAACACACCAAAATAAACGTTTTGGAGTTTTGAAAGTGGCCATGTTTGGAATTGGATTTTTGTGTGCCTTCTGCGAAATCATATTGAAAATGGCCCTCTATGGGTTACAAGCAGTGGCGTGGTAAGGGGGGGTAGGGGGTGATCCTCACCGGGTACCCATCCTCCTCTCCACCCCCCTGCTCCTTCTCTGCCCCCCCCTACTAGCATGCACACACGTCCCTTCCCTTCCCCCATACCTCTTTAATGGTCCCAACACGAGCAGTAACCCCAACCTGCTGCTCGCGCCAGAATTGGCTCTTCCTGTGACGTTCAGGCACCTAACAACAACCTAATTTGCATGTGAAATTTAATTGACAGGCTAATTGGCACCAATACCTGGCATTTCAACAAGTAATTTTTGGCTCTAATTAGAATTAATTACAAATTCTGCACATAACACGTGAGTGAAAAGAGGAGACACAGAAATGGGCAGGTCAAGAGCACATCATGGGTGGATCAGAGGTGTTCCTTTCAGTTACTTACATACTTATAGAATAAGGGCATCCACGCCTAAATTTAGATACAGGCATTTGCACCACATTTTCGTTGGTTCAAATGGCTGCACCTAAAGTTAGGCACGATTCCCAGGCATAAGCGCTATTTTATCAACCTAACACAGCACAGTTGATAGAATAGTATTTTTTTTGACACCATACATGAAATATGGGCATGACAATTAAGTTCATGAACTCATCCTAGAAAAAATGCTTCATACCTCATTGCTGAATGTCGCTATGGTCACCTTCAAAGTACTGCCCTTGGGAAGCTATGCACCAATGCCAATGCCTAGTCCACCCTTCAGAGCAATTTTGGAACGCTTTTTCTGGAATGCCCATCAGAGCTGTAGTCGTATTAACCTTGATGTCCTGAATGTCATCAAAATGCCTTCCTTTCAATATTTCCATTATCTTCAAGTAAAGAAAAAAGTCATTGGGAGCCAGATCTGGTGAGTAGGAAGGGTTTTCTAATACAGTTATGATTTTCCTGTCAGCCGACGATTTTGACAGACCGTTCAACAAATTTTTGCAATGTTTTTTGTCAATTCTGCTCGTTACTGGCCTTTCTTCATCAGTGACGCCTTCTCTCCCCTCAGAAAAATGTTTAATCCAGTTGTACACTACTGTTTTCATCCTGGCATTATCCCCATAAACGTGGACTAACATGTTTAACGAGCAATTTGATGTTTGTTCATTGCTCTAATTCAGGGATCTCAAAGTCCCTCCTTGAGGGCCGCAATCCAGTTGGGTTTTCAGGATTTCCCCAATGAATATGCATTGAAAGCAGTGCATGCACATAGATCACGCGTAATGCCTATCTGCTTACCTACCCTTCCCCAAAGGGATGCACCTACAAAAGATTCCTCAATAGAACTCTCTCGTTGCAAGCTGGCAGATGGACAGACTGCCTGACCACCCTCATCTCATTTGCCCCATCTTACTCATCCTTCAGGAAATCTCGCAAATCTTTCCTCTATGACAAATTTCTCGAACCCCCCCTCACCAAATAACCAAATTCTACCCCTCAATCTAATACTTCCTTCCTTCTTACTAACCCCTCCCCTTCTTGGCACCCTCCTGTAATTGATACTGGTTGCATTTTTTCCTGTCATTCATCACCCTGTATCCTCGCTTTTTCTAATACTATTCCCAGCATAAGAGGATGACAAAGAGGCACATTCATTTACATGGATTTAGTATGTTTGGGGACACAATTAGGTGGACCATGAGCAAAGTTGAGATTTTCATGTCCTGTTTTTAATATAATTTGATGAAACCCCCAGTCTTCCTTCATCAAATTTAGATACCATTTTTCCAAATTGGGGCACTGCTTGGGAAACATTGGCCTAGTGCAGGGGTTGGCAACCTTTTAATAGGAAAGTGCCATTTTCTCCAAAATGTTTGACCCAAGTTTTACAAAGATCCGCAAAGTGTAGCTTCTCTCCTCTCCAACCCCTTGCAGGTCTTTGCACCTCTCATCCCTCCCTCCCCTGCCCATCCTCCTCCCCCCAACCCATAGCTTAGGTTCTCTCCCCTCTCCAGGCCTCGACCCTTTAATCCCCCGACCAACCCCATGATTCCCTCCCCCCCCTCCAGTCCTACCAAGGTACCTGGTGGTCCAGCGGAAGTCTTTGTGGCAGGAGCAAGGCCCTCTCGCTCCTGCCTTTTCACGGATGCCTTCTAAAATGGCTTTTCATGGATGCCTTCTAAAATGGCTGCTTTTCACCCTCCATTCCACACAGAGTTTGATGTAAGAAGCTGGGAAATGACTTCACAAACACAATTACACATTAGAAAGTAGCTAGTGTTTGCACACTTTAATAAACTCTGAAAATGCTAAATTGGCAGGATTAAATAGCAAACAGACAAATAGACTCTTTAGTTAATTAACTGTAGTTAAATAATGCACAGAAAGTTTTACAAAAAGAAACTTTATTGCAAAAAAATAAATTGGCCTGCAAAATAATTGAATATTAATCACATGGACTAGAGACAAACTTTTTCATGCATTGCCAACTTGCAGGATAGCATATTAGCCTTCCTTGTGATCAATTAATGTGACATCACTGTGATTACATGACTGCAGGGTCACGTGATAGCTAATCCTCCAATTGGAGGACAGTGTTCCCTCACCGGTATCTGACAGCTGCCTGCTCTTCCTTCTTTCTACTCTCATGTAAGAAGTCTCCTTTTCTCTGTCATTTTTTCATGCTTTGGCTCTTTCCCTTCTCTCAACTCCAGTTTGACAGTTTGAAATTTGTTAATAGATGGTTTTCTTTCTCTCTTTCTCTCTCAGCTTTCTTACTTAGTGGTAAAAGCAGCAAGAAGCTGGGCTGCCACTTCCCATAAAGGGCTGAAGACCAAAAATGGAGCATATGTAATGATTTAGTGATGAAACAGATGAAACAAGGAAATAATAATAAGATCAAAAAGTCACATATATGTACCACTCTGGTGAGTTTTGTGGAGGGGATCCAAACATACAAAGGTTGATGTAGAAAGCTACACGGTAGAGTTGCTGACTGCACACAGATTTTAAAATGAGCTTTCAACATAATAAATTGTCCAATGGATGCAATATTATGAGTGTAAAAATTACTGCCATGTTAAAAATGCTACAGTAATCTGCAGCTCATTGTGATTGGCTTAGGCCCTGATAGGAAGGGAGAGATCTTTTTTTAAAAAAAGTCACCAGCAGTCTACATCTCCTTTCCATTCACCTCTGCTAACTTAAAAAAAAAACAAAAAACTGGGGCCTAGTGGCACACCTCTTTTCATCCTACTCCCCCCTCCAAAACCTCCTTTCCTCTGACTTAAATAATGTGCATGAAAGAGGAACGGGACTTGGGAGTGGTAGTATGTGATGATCTTAAGGTGACTAAACAGGTTGAAAAGGGCAAAAGCTAGAAGGATGCTTGGGTGCATAAGGAGAGGAATGGTCAGTAGAAAAAAGGAGGTATTGATGCCCCTGTATAAGACTCTGGTGAGACCTCATATAGAATATTGTATACAATTCTGAAGACCACACCTTCAAAAAGATATAAACAGGATGGAGTCAGTCCAGAGGAAAGCTACTGAAATGGTTGGTGGTCTACATCATAAGGCGTATGAGGACAGACTCAAAGATCTCAATATGTATGCTTAGGAGGAAAAGGTGGGAGAGGGGAGATATGATGGAGACGTTTACGTACGTGGCATAAATATGCATTAGGCCAGTATCTTTCAATTGAAAGGGAACTCCAGACCGAGAGGGCATGGAATAAAGTTGAGGTGATAGGCTCAGGAGTAATCTAAGGAAATTCTTTTTTACACAAAGGGTGGTAGATGCATGGAATAGTCTCCCAGTAGAGGTGGTAGAGACAAAGACTGTCTAAATTCAAGAAAGCGTGGGGCAGGCACGTGGGATCTCTGCCGCGGATAGACAGACTGGATGAGCCATTTGGCCTTTATCTGCCATCATGTTTCCATATATAAATGTGTGCAAGAAGTGGCAGATTCACATGCCTTCCATATGATGAAAGATATACTCATAGTCAGGGAACCCGCGGCAGAATAGCACTGCTGAAATACGCGGAGACATTTTTTTTTAACTATTTGGAAATAATCTGACTCTTTCACAGAATTACTGTAAGAATGATTTCCTTGTATTTTCTGGCAGCATCTTTCCCTTGCTCATTCTGGAAGGAAGTGCAAAAGATCATTTATATTACTGCATTATTTAACTTAATGGATGATGGCAAATAAAGGCCAACATGGCCCTATCAAACCTCCCCAGGAAGAATGTTGAGTTTGTATCTGTCAGGCACTACAGGTTACTTTCCCCAAGCTTGGCTCATTGGGGTTGTACCTGCCATAGATGGCAGGTCACTTTCCCCATGCTTGTGTGGTTGGGGTTGTACCTGCCATGTCCGGGAGCTTACTTTTGCTCTGATTTCTTAGAAGTGTTCTATGCTTGCCTTACTACTACTATTATTTTTTTGTATTTCTTTAATGATACTAGATGTACATAACACTATAAAGAAACACTTGTAGTAGTGGTCTCCAATGCACTGGAATGGGATGCACCGGGAAGGGGCCTTAAGTGCCTGAGCCAATCAGAGCCTTAGGCCCCTCGAATGCACTGGGGAGGAGCCTCTCTGATGGGCCCAGATACCTTACTGGTCCAATCAGAGCTAGATCCAGTGAGAGGCCTAAGGCCCTGACTGGCCCAGGTTGTTTAAGGTCCCTCCCATAGGGGATGCAATGGGGAGGGGAAGGCCTGCCATCGTAAGTAAGGGGGGGGGGGGGTGGGGGTTGTCGGATGTACGGGGGTTGCTTGGCAGCGGGAGAGAGTGGGCATCTCTCCCACTGCCGGGTGCTGTTCGAGGGGTCATTGCTTGACGGCGGGAGGGAGTAGGCATCTCTCCTGCTTCCGGGGCAGGAAATGTCGGGTGGGTGGTTGCTTGACTTCGGCGGTTCAATTTGTTTTTTTGGAGGTTTTTTTGCATTTATTCGGCGCATGTGTCCATTGCTATCACCAGCGATGGGCACATGCAGATTTAGCGAATCTTCACTAATCTCCGCCAACCTCATTTGCATGAACATTGTTTGGAGAATGACTCGCTTTTTTAAAATTGCTACAATAACAGCTGTGACAGCAGCCCATCAGTTTTTAACATGGATTTTTTAGAATCTAGCCATCAGATCAGCAATGGCAGGGCCTTCAGGGGGGGGGTTCAGAGAATCTCCAGCCCAAGAGCCCTGCTTTTTTCGGGGGTGTTGCTTTTTGTTGCAGTTTGACTGGTTGAGAAAGCTGCTTACTCATAAGAACATAAGAATCGCCGCTGCTAGGTCAGACCAGTGGTCCATCGTGCCTAGCACTCTGTTCGCGCGGTGGCCCTCTGGTCAAATCAAACCGCATCAAACAAAAAGTAAGCACAAAAATTAAAAAGCAGTGCTGTAGAGGTGAGGATTCACTGAATCCCCTGAAAGTCCTCACCAATCACTACTGCTTGCATCTAAAGTTACTTGTGTAACTTATACTATTAGTGTAGTGGACTCACATTAATATCCTATAATGGCAATTATGTGCTTAACTGCCATTATAGATTTCATGCTCAGTACACACAATTTAGGCAATCTCTACCGAATTACCTCAATATGTGTTTAAACATTATGGGATGGGTTCAGTAAATGGCACTGAAAAGTAGGTTCCGGGAAAGACTCACATGTAACACTATTCTATAAAGCAGTGGTTCCCAAACCTGTCCTGGAGGACCCCCCAGGCCAGTCGGGTTTTCAAGATAGCCCTAATGAATATGCATGACAGAGATTTGCATATAATGGAGATGCCAGGAATGCAGATCTGCTCCATGCATATTCATTAGGACTATCTTGAAAACCCGACTGGCCTGGGGGTCCTTCAGGACAGGTTTGGGAACCACTGCTATAAAGGGTGTGCTGGGCTGAGTATATTAATCGTTTTCCATATGCCTTACACAGAGAAAGTGCTTTATAAAATTACCCCGAGTTTACCTAGATATATACACACCTGCATATAATCACAACATGCACACACTGCTCCTAGCTATACACGTGTTCTTATATATGGACTGTATTTCTATATTTTTAGTAGAAATGAAACAGTAAGCATTATAGATTATCCCCCCCCACCCCCACCTTTTACAAAACCTTAGTGCGTTTTTAGCGCCAGCCACAGCGGTAACAGCTCCGACGCTCATAGGAATTCTATGAGCGTCGGAGCTATTGCCGCCGTGGCCAGCGCTAAAAACCATGCTATGGTTTTGTAAAGAGAGGGGGGGGGGGGTATGCCAAGTATTTTATGTGTTCAAAATAGTGGTTCTCAGTCCAGTCCTCAGGATGCACCTAGTCAGTCAAGTTTTCAGGATATCCACAATAAATATGCATTACATATATGAGACATATATATATATAATATATGAGACATAGAAAGGAAGTTATCAATGTGGGCTACTGTAAAAGCCAAATATCTAATAGAAATAACAAACTTCTATTTATAATGACAGGGGTTGCCATACAGCTCATTTTAAGGAATTGAAAGAATTGGGCTCGATTAAGTTACAATTTTTGGTGGGAATCGCTGTGTTACATTTTTAAAATGGAACGTTTCATGACTATACAGCAAGGGTGTTACAGAAAGTTTATGGATGTTTGGGAGCCATTGGCTAAATTTTGTAAGGAAGAAAAATTGATTTTATTTTATAGACTTGTAAACATACACATCCAGGGTGGTTTGGTGGGTGGAGGAAGGGAGTTGCATTGGAACTTGATTCAGGGTATATATGGATAGTTTCTTGTGGGTTTTATTTTATTTGAGTATTGGGTGGGAGGGGGGGGGAAATTTAATTGTATGTTAATGTCTGAAAGTTTATTGTGCTTGTCTTGTGATATTTTATGTATATGAATTACTTGTTGCACAATTGTAGTTTAAAAATCTGCTAAAGATATATTTTTTTAAAAAACAAAAAACAACCAAAAAAAAACTGGGCCTGTTATTGTAGCATAAGGTCTCATTGCATAAAACGAGACCCTGGGCTAAAATAGCATAACTTATGGTAAACTAATCCATCCTAACAGTAGCCCACATTGATAACTTTCTCTGTGAGAATGAGGTCAGGGCTTGGATTACTGTCTGCTGTGAGCAAGAAAAACTTGTGCACAGAGGAGGCATGAAGTGCAGGGCCAGGGCATATCTCAGAGATGGGTGCAGTTTTCGATAATCTTCTGAGCCACTGTCTGCACATAAAACATGCCTTAAATGTAGATACAGGTACACATAAGTGAAAAAGCAGGTGTGCCAAATGACAGCACTCACTTTTAGTCATTCCTCATGTCACCATTCCTGGGGGTATAGTTTGGGCAGAGCAAGATGGAGGTGTGACAAACATGTATATTTTATATACACTGAAGCACATGCATAGAGTACACACACACATATTTACACTGCCTTAGGTGAAAAAAGAATCATCAGCTCTGGCAGAGTACAGATAGATGCTGGAATAAGCTCTGGGGATTCCCGAGTATAGATTGCCCAGTAAAATTTGCATTCAGATAGGCTCTGCAGTATTACATCATGAATAAGCAGACTACATGGACCTTGTGGTCCTCTTCTACAATCATTTTTTTCCCCTGATGACATTGCGGATATTGCTACATTGCACCAAATTCAATTGTACTACAAGCCCCTGACTATACAAGCTGTAGGGGCAGTCACGCTCTCTTAGTGGGCTTGTCGCAATCCCCCTCAGCTGGGGGGACAGCCTCCTCTTTGGGCTCTGCCATCTTGTCAGTCTGAAGAAGTCACAGGCAAAGCAGCACGGGTCAGAGGCGGGTCACCAGGCAGGGACAGGAGTCCAAAGCCAGGTTACCCCTCCCCCTGGGCTGGGCAGCCCTGACACCCCCTCCATATCGCTGGAGACACTTGGCTTTCTGCAGGGGGTCCTGCCTGCGCTTGGGATCAGCTGACAGAGCCATAGAAAGGCCTGTCAGTTCTCTGGTGACTAATAGGCCTCTCCTGACAAGTACTGATGAGTCCCTCCAAGCCAGATAAGACCTGGGAGGGAGGAGGAGGAGAGAGAGAACAAGCAAGAAGAGAGGGGGGTCCCAGGCAGGCCTGGCAAATTTAATAATTCGCCAGCCTCTCCCAAGCACAGCTAATGGGATTCCAGGCAGTGCTAGAGTGGCATGGGCCTGGGGTATCATCCATCTTGTGAGCACCTTTTAGAAAAATATATATAAAAGGAAAGAAAAGGGACTAGTGAAATGATGGAGCCTCTCGGGGTCTTTGTAATGCTCTCATTCCTGGGACAGAGAAAGATTCGTCTTTTTAGTGTTGCCATGGTATAGAAATCTCCCATCAATGGGAAGACCGCTCAACAAGAAACTGCTAATGTTATACACCACATCTGTTCCTTAACGTAGCCTCTGTCACCCCATTGTTAAGTAGTTGAAGATTCTCTGTGGTTAAAACAGACCTGCCAGTCCCGCCTTAATTTCCTCAGAGCTGATCATTTAAGCTGTCTTGTTACAGCACAAAGGTAAAAATCTCTTTCATTTGCTTTCCTTTTTCCCCACTGAAACCAGGGATGCTTGTAAGAGTAAATAAATCAGAGAAACACACACTGTCCTGAATTTTGGAAAGTCATAAGAACATAATAGCCTAGGTCATACCAATGGTCCATCTAGCCAAGTATCCTGTTTCCACAGTGGCCAATCCAGGTCATAAGTGCCTGGCAGAAACCCAGATAGTAGCAAGGGCAAGCAGTGGCTTCCTCCATGTATGTCTCAATAGCAGACTATGGACTTTTCCTCCAGGAACTTGTCCAAACCTTGCTTAAATCCAGCTACGTTAACCGCTGTTACCACATTCTCTGTCAAAGCTTCCAAAGATTAACTATTATTTGAGTGAAAAAATATTTAATTTTTAGAAGAACTAAAATGCCCCGCCCCTTCTTTTCTCTTCACTTTGCAAATGAAGCAAACTCCAGTACATTTCATTGGGATTTAGGGTTATATCCTGCATTGGAATTATAAAGATGGTAACAACAAAATACAAAAATAATTTACAAACAATGTTACCAGAAAATTAGCATTTTAGAAAAACGGTGGAGAAAAAGCCTCAAGAATATCATTTATGAGACGGCAATCAATTCTGATTCAAGCCGCTCTTATATTATCACAGGCAACAAAAAAAAACTCCACTTGAAAAATGCAATTTTTAACTGGGGATAGTCCCCACCACTGTGCACAGGGTGTAGAATGTCCAAAAAAATTGATTATATAATCATCTTAAAGTGCTTCGCTGATTGTCCAGCTCTCTTCAATGTGAACCGCCTAGAAGTTGTCTGATTGTGGCGGTATAGAAGAATAAAGTTATGTTATGTTATCTTCCTTAGAGCAGCATCACCGGTATTTCAAACAATTCACTCTGGGATGCCCTCAATAGTACTCTCTCCACTGCGCTGCAATCTTTATCTTCTGAGCCTTTCCGACAAGGCCCTTGTTTCGCCACTATGCGGCTGCGTCAGGGAAAATGCAATGGCTCAAAGATTACAAGCTTGCCAACTTCACTATCCTTCCATGGCTGGTAACATTGTTTAGACATTATTTTTATATATCCTTCATTCCCACATCTTCAAAATCACATTTGATAACTGCAGTGGCGTACCTAGCATATGTGACACCCGGGGCCCATCATTTTTTGGCACCTCCCCCCCATCTGCACGAAAAACATGATTTTTAGTAACAATCCACACATCACACATGAGTACCTAGGAAAAGACAGCATCTTACATATGCAGTGAGCAGTACAACATCAATACACCCATTGTAAAACTAAACAAGCCAGACTAGTACAGATCAATCCTACACCATCAATCCTAACAGAAAGCCATGTCTTTCGAACACACAGAACACAGAAAACACCTTTGCCTAGTATGGAATATGTAATCACAAACTAACCCCTCTCCCTTTTACAAAACTGTAGTGTGGATTTTAGCCATAGTGGTAACAGCTCTGACGCTCATAGAATTCTGGGCATCAGAGCTGCTAGCACCATGGCTGGCACTAAAAAACACTCCACAGTTTTGTAAAAGGGGGGATAAAATAGAAATACATAGACAAAGGTTAAATTGAACCAGCAAGAAGCTGGACTCTGCATACAATGCAACACCACAAAAACAGTGACACATATCTCCTAAAGCAATAAATAAATAGAAAAATGTTTTCTACCTTTGTCTTCTCTGGTTTCTGCTTTCCTCATCTTCTTGTTACTCTCTTCCTTCCATCCACTGTCTGCCATCTCTCTGACCCTATATGGCATCTTCTCTCCTTCAATGCCCCTTTCAGAAACTGTATGCCTCCCCCTTCCATCTCTCCTTTCACCCCATTGGTCTGGCATCTCTCTCCTCTCCTTCCCTCTCCCATACCTCTCTTCTGCAATCCCTTTCTTCCCTCATTTTCCTTTTCAATTTATTTTCTGCATCCATCTAGATTACGTTCTTGCTACCTTTTTTACTGTCTACCTACAGCTCGCCACCTCTTTCCCTCACCCCCTCCAGTATTTCCCTAACTCAATCCTTTTCCTCCGTCATATGCCCTCCTTTTTATTTATCCCCTCCTTCCATCACCTGCCCCTTCTCTCTCTTTCCCCCCACTTCCATCATCTGCCCTCTTCTCTCTCCTTCTCTCCACTTCCATCATCTGCCCCTTCGCTCTCTTCCCCCCTCCTTCATAAGAACATAAGAATTTGCCTCCGCCGGGTCAGACCAGAGGTCCATCCCGCCCAGCGGTCCGCTCCCGCGGCGGCCCTTCAGGCCTATCACCTGTGCAGTGGTCCCTGACTATTCCCATAACCTACCTCAACTCCTATCTGTACCCCTCAATCCCCTTATCATCTAGGAACCTATCCAAACCTTCTTTGAAGCCCTGTCACGTGCTCTGGCCTATCACAGCCTCCGGAAGTGCGTTCCACGTGTCCACCACCCTCTGGGTAAAAAAGAACTTCCTAGCGTTTGTTCTAAACCTGCCCCCTTTTAATTTCTCCGAGTGCCCCCTTGTACTTATGGTTCCCCACAGTGTGAAGAATCTGTTCCTGTCTACCTTTTCTATGCCCTTCAGGATTTTGAAGGTTTCTATCATGTCTCCTCTAAGTCTCCATTTTCCAGGGAGAATTGCCCCAGCTTTTTCAACCTGTCCGCATATGAGAAGTTTTCCATACCCTTTATCAGTTTAGTCTCTCTTCTCTGGACTACCTCAAGTACTGCCATGTCCTTCTTGAGGTATGGCGACCAGTACTGGACACAGTACTCCAGATGCGGGCACACCATTGCACGATACAGTGGCATGATGACTTCCTTCGTCCTGGCCGTGATACCTTTCTTAATGATACCCAACATTTGGTTTGCTTTCCTTGAGGCTGTCGCGCATTGTGCCAACGCCTTCAATGTTGTGTCTACCATCACTCCCAGGTCTCTTTCAAGGTTACTTACCCCTAGCAGTGATCCCCCCCATTTTGTAGCTGAACATCGGGTTCTTTTCCCTACAAGCATGACCTTGCATTTCTCTATGTTAAAGCTCATTTGCTACTTTTTTGCCCACTCTTCCAGTATCGTTAGGTCCCTTTGCAGGTCCTCGCAGTCTTCTGCGGTTCTAACCCTGCTGCAGAGTTTGGTGTCATCCGCAAATTTTATAACCTCACATTTTGTTCCCGCCTCCAGGTCGTTAATAAATATATTGAACAGGAGCGGTCCCAGCACCGAACCCTGTGGAACTCCGCTCGTGACCCATAGCCAGTCTGAGTAGTGGCCCTTTACTCCAACCCTCTGTTTCCTGCCTGCCAGCCATCATCTGCCCTCTTCTCTTTCCCCAGTTCCATCATCTGCCCCTTCTTCCCACTTCCATCATCTGCCCCTTCTCTCTCTTTACCCCCATTTCCATCAGCATCTGCCCCCTTTCGCTCCCTACAACCCAATTCCATGCAGTATCGTTCCCCCTTATGTCTCTTTCCCTGCAATTCCTTCAGCATCTGCCCCTTTCTGTCCCTCCACCAAGCATCCATACCACCCTGACCCCCTTTGTCACCCTTCAGCATGATTCCATATCACCCTGACCCCCTTTGTCACCCTTCAGCGTGATTCCATAGCACCCTGACCCCCCTTTGTCACCCTTCACCATGTTTCCATAGCACCCTGACCCCCCTTTGTCACCCTTCACCATGTTTTCATAGCACCCTGACCCCCCTTTGTCAACCTTTACCATGTTTCCATAGCACCCTGACCCCCCTTTGTCACCCTTCACCATGTTTCCATAGCACCCTGACCTCCCTTTGTCACCCTTTACCATGTTTCCCCTTTCATGCCACCCTGACCTCCTTTCTTTCTCCGTCCCAAAGATCCCGCGATGACTGCTTCTGCTCCGATGGAAGAGGTAAGTGACGTCAGAGGGGGCTGGGCCGGCAGACACAATTAGTTGCGACAAGATCCCGCTATGACTGCGGCTGCCGATCACCCCCCCCCCCCCCCACAACGTCACGTACCTCTTCCAGTCATCGCGGGACCTTCTTCACTTCAGTGCGGCTGCCGACTCTGCACTAAGTAGGGCAGCCGCACTGAAGTACGGTTTGAAGCAGCACGGGAGGTTCCGGATCCAGCCGGCTGTGCACCCCCTTGGAGCGTGCACCCGGGGCGGACCGCCCCCTCCCCCTTGGTACGCCACTGGATAACTGTATTTGCAGAAATTCATAAATTCAGTTATTTAAAGGTAGGGTTACCAGACATCCAAGAACTCGTGGCAATCATTCAGCTAGAGGCTCTACGCCTAGCAGGAGCACAGGAAGATCACTCGGTTCACAACTAGACCACCAGGGAATTGAAAGGTACATAGAGGAAGCTGGAGGGAGCTAAAAATTGTCACAGTCGTCCGGGACAGGAGATGGGAGGGATCCCTCCTGTCCCAGCCCACCGTGAGACTGCCAGGGAATTCAAAAGTTATGCGAGGGAGGTGGGAGGGAAGTAAAAGTTTTTAAAGTTGGCGGGAAAAGGAGGCGGGAGGAATCCCTCCTGTTCCAGCCCACCACTGGACCACCACGTCTTACAGCAGGCCCAGCAGAGGCCTGTAACAGGTTTTTTTTTGGGGGGGGGTTTGGGGGTAAAGGTGAGCGCTGGTCTGAATATAAGCCAAGACTCTCATTTTTGTGCCATTTTTTGACCCAGAACTTTCAGCTTTTATTCAAGTATATACGGTAATAGAGCACTTATTCTATGAATTTAAAAAAAAAGATTCAATAGGCCCCCAAAGTTGCTAGGACAAAAAGCTTTGTCCCAGCAACTTAAGGGGGTTTAAATACAGAATAGGCAAAGAAGTGATACGAAAGTAAAAGCCAGCAAGCATATTAAAGGTACAGTCCTGAAATGAATCTGGATACAATAGTATTCATCTGAATTTGTGACATATTATTTTAAGAGATAGTGAGACAATTAAGAGTCCCACAGAAACTGTAACTGGGCTTATTTATTTTTACTGTGTACAACTAAAAGGTTAACTCTTCAAGCAAATGTGAGTTTCATCACTCATTTAGCCTGCATTCTAAAAATTAGAAGATTTGAAAGCAGCCTGGTTATTTACATCTGATTCTTAGCTTCAGTTACAACAATTATACTAGAAACAGACGGCTTTCAGAGAAAGCCATAGGATTTGTGAAATTGGCACGTAAAGGTCTGTATTTGTAAAATATACAATTTTCAGTGAAAAATAATGTTGTATGTTGACTAGAGTTCTTGAAAACCAAAGAAAGTTCATTTATACAGAAAATAGCATAAAAGGTTTGGAACTAAGCTTTTCAGTTATGGCTGTTATTGGAGAGCTTAGCACATTATCCTCCAGATTCTGTACAGGGCTTCCAAATTTGGATGCGGATCCCAGATCTGTGCGTAATCTAATTAATCAATTAAGCATTAATAATTATTGGAGTTAACAACACTTAACTGGCAGTAATTAGGAGTTACACATAGAATTGCCCTGTGCCCTATAACATGCGTGCCTAAATTTCATAGCATGAAACTCCAAAGAGGGCATGGCATGGAAAGGACATGGGGTGGGTCAGGGGCGTTCCAGGAAATTTGGCGCAATATTATGGAATACCTGATTTCCATGCCTACTGCCATTAGTTGGGTGTCAGCATTTATACCAGCCTTTAGCAGGTACCATGTTTCCCCGAAAATAAGCCCTACCCCGAAAATAATAATAATAATAATAACTTTATTTTTATATACCGCAATACCACAAACAGTTCAGCCCTAGCATGATTTTTAAAGATGCTCCTAATATAAGCCCTACCCCCAAAATAGGCCCTAGTTAAGATCAGCCCCGCAGCACCCTCTGAATGTCCCTGACACTCCCCAACTCCATCCCTAGTTAAAAATATATATGTATTTATCCAGGCTTCCACTATTTCTGGGCTGCTGCCCACCATCAGCCATAGCAGGGGAAGATAAATACATACCAAAAACAATAAAAAAGATTTGAACAGGGGATCCAAAATGGCTGCATGCTAGACTGGCCCGCTTACCTCTCTTGTGGAGCCGGCTAATTTCTTGCCTTCTTTCTAACACCGCGATTGTTTCTTCGCGGTGCTTTTCTTCTTTACATAATGCCACACACAAAAAGAAAGGGTCTTCTGAGGTCGGCTCCCTCGCAGCTCAGAACCTCCACACCGGTGCAACAACAAACCCTCGAGAGGTTTCTGAGCCAGCTTACAACCCCGCCTCGCGGAGAAGAGGGCCCTGCTGCAGGTTTGGCCGATGGAGCGTCCAGCCTCTTGGGGCATGAGATATCGCTGTCCCCTCCACACTCTAGGACACCGCCGTGTCCGATGTCAGCATGGGTTGCCCTGGTAGGGGTTCTAGGAGTGGAAGTCGCTGATCTGGAGCTGAGCCTGGAGGGAGGAGCACCCATAGAGAAGACAAACAAGCAAACAGCTTTGGGACTTGCAGCGAGTGTATCGCTGCCTTCGGTTCCTTCGGTGGTAACTCTGAAGACCATTTGGCAGATTCTACAGAGGCTCGACGGCAAGCTAACTGAATCGACACAAGAGGTACTTAGCCTTTCAAGGAAAGTAGATAATTTGTCACAAACTATAGAACTAACCAAACATGACTCTGCTGAACAATTAACATCTGTTAAAGTTGAATTAAAAGATTTAAAAGATATAACAACCCTGGTTAGAGACAAAATTTATGTTCATTCTAAATTGGAACAATTCGAGAATTTTAATAGGAGGCTAAATTTACGGGTATTAAATTTCCCAAAATCACCAGCTTTAAATGCCTATGACTATTTCAAAAAATACTTATTGGAGATTCTTAAAATTCCTCAACAAGCTATTCCTCCTTTTAACAAAATATACTATATCCCTACCAACCTGACTAAGGCTGATGAAGAAGGAAATTTTTTGGTACAAAAAGACTTGACTGCAATTTTGGAGGGAACCCTCTCCGAGGTAAAGGAAAGGGGGACCCTTCTAGTCTCCTTTGTATTTGAACAGGACTTAAATCATATAATGAAACTCTATTTTCAGAATTCCCATCAGGATTTTTCTGTACAAAGAATCTGGATTTATCCAGATGCATCTAAGATAACACAGGATCGCAGAAAAGAATTTCTTTCTATGCGTAAGTAAACAAAAGAACTGGGGGCATCTTATTTGTTGGCATACCCCTGCAAATGTTTGGTTCGTTACCTTGGGACTAAGTATACTTTCTTTTTACCGTCACAGTTGAGAGCCTTTTTGGACCTTAAAAAGCTCTCTGGAGAATAGATGTGATCAGCTGGACTTAGAATTATGGGGTTGTTAAGCATAGTCAGCTTTCTGCTAAATTAATTAGTTTTCCTTTATTTTCTCCATGAATTTAATGGATCTTCTTGCTAATTTGTGGTCTAAGAAAGACAATGAGTAGTATGCCACTAATGCTGTTTTCCTTTTTTCTCTTATATTTTATGTTCTGTATTTCTGAAACAAGTGTATCACTTGCGGTATATCATAAATCAATAAAAAGATTAATGATTAAAAAAAAAAAGATTTTAACATAAATACATACTGAAAAAATCAGACTTGTCAATTCAGCGACCCCCCCCACCCTAGTGAGACCTGACATACCTCCGTTCTGAGGCCTCCTAAAGCAGCAGCGGCAGCGCTCTGAATGGGTTGCTTTGCGGCCTTCCCCGCCCAGACCTTCCCTCTGCTGTGTCACAAAAGACATCATCAGTGATGCAGCAGAGGGAAGGCCGTGAAGCAGTCCGTTCAGAGTGCTGCCGCCGCCGCTGTTTTTGGATGCCTTGGAGGTATGTTAGTCTCATGGTGGGAGTGTCGGTAGGGTTCTGCTGCAAAGGGGGATGGGAGGGAGGGATAGAAAGATGCTGCACAAGGGGACGGGTGAGAGGGCAGGAAAAATGCTGCACATGGGTGAAAGAACCCTGTCTTATTTTCAGGGAAACACGGTAATAGTACTTGTGCCTAAAGCTTGGTATCAAGGCCCTGATTCTATAAATGGCATCTAACTCCTAGGCTCCATTCGGCGCAGTTGTCAACCATCCACTAGGTAAAAAATATACACCAAAAAAAGGCAGACTTGATACATGCGAATAACTCCCAGATCTTTAAGGTTTCAAATGTTCAACAGATTAGTGGATCTGTGGGGAAAAAGGACCTCAAGTGCCCACAGGTGTCAGATATAGATTGTGAGCCTTCGGGACAGCTAGGGAAATCCAAAGTACCATTTTTATTTATTTTATTATAATGTATCATTAATCTATCTTCATTGTAAACCGCTTTGAACCTCACGGTATAGCGGTATATTAGAAATAAAATAAAATCAAATCAAATCAAATCTTGTCTGGAGACCAAAGCGTGGGCTATCATTGAACCAATCAAACCTCTTATCCTGTCATGGATACCGCTAATCTAATGTTAGCTACAAAACAATAAAAGTTATTTTAGCTTTTATTATTATCGGTACTTAGCTTGTGTTACTGGTAGGTGAACAGCCGGGATTATAAAAGTAGTCATTCTCTCCATGGAGAATCCCATTTCACCACAAAAAGGGCTTCATCAGGAGATAGGCCCAGACGTTCACCGTAGCTTTAAGGGAACACTGCATATTTTCCAAATAGAAGCAAAACACGACATAATTGGTTTTTAATGGTGCTTTCAATTATCAATGCTGATTAAGCCCATTTTAAAAAATTAAGTTAGGCGCCTAGATCAGCTAGGCGCATCAATCTATGCGCCTAATTTTCTGCACTGTTAATAGAATCTGAGCCCAAATGTGCACTAAGCTAGTACTCTGTAAAGAGCACCATATGGGAAGTCAGCACAAGGATGCTGTGTACAATGATCAATGCAAGTTGCATGGACAGAGTGGTGTAATAAGGGGGGCAGGTGGTGCAGACCGCCACGGGCGCCATGTCAGTTGAGTGCCAGCACCTCTCTGCCCCGCCACACCATACCATTCTCATGCCATCCTTTCCTCCCACCCCATACCTCTGTAGTTCTTCACTAGTGCAAGCAACTTCTGCCTGTGGCTCGCGCCAGCCTGGTTCCCCTCGGAATCACTTCTGGGTCACGGCCAGGAAGTGGCGTCAGAGGGAAAGCCAACTGGTGCGAGGAGCATGACATAAAGGAGTCCATGCCTTTGAAAGTATTTCTGGGAGGGCCTGAATGTTGCTTTGCAGCCTCATCCCCGGGAGCCCCCTTCTCATACAGACTAGTATTGCTTTTCTTACTTCCCTTTCTTATTTTGGATGGAATGGCACAAGGAGTTTCTTAGGTGCTGGTGAGCAACATAACCTCAAGCAGAAAAAAGTGAGGATGAAAAGATAGTCCTTCCTTAGGAACACACAAACTTTATTGGAGAATCACATAAGACAGATTACAGCTTAGCTCCACACGGCTGGTGTTTCGGCACATAAATAATGTGTCTTCATCTGGAGTCATTGTGAATCCTCTCAAAGGTGTGAGATTGATAAACAGTAGGGAGTAATCCTGCTGCTCTGGTGATTTGCTCTGTGTGTGGATTGTTCCCTACTGTTTATCAACCTCACGCCTTTGACAGGATTCATAGTGAGTCCTGATGAAGACACATTATTTATGGGTCGAAACACTGGCCGTGTCAAACAGCTGTAATCTGTCTTATGTGATTCTCCAATAGTTTGTGTGTTCCTAAGGAAGGACTATCCTTTCATCCTCACTTTTTTCTGCCTGTGCATCTACTGCGTGGGGTACTTCTTTCCTGTTTCTTTTTGAGCAACATAACCTTATCATATTGGTTTCCTTCTGCACAGATTACTCATCTCCTAGTTAAGATGTGGATGCCACATCACCCACTGCTGTTCCCTTACTCCTTCAAAATATATGTAATTAAAATTTGTGCATCTGCTACACGGAAGGTATAAATATATTTGTTCCACCAAAATTATTTTAATATCTTTCTCAGATAAGATACACTGTGGATATTTAATTACTTGGATCCATAAAATATTCTCTTGCATTGACTTGAAGGGCATAACTTAGGGCCCCTTTTACAAAGCCACAATAAGTCCTGGTGCGGCAAATACGATGCAGCTTATAGGAACCGAATAGACTGTGTTGCATTTGCCACGTAGGAATCATTATCATGGCTTTGTAAAAGGGGCCCTTAATGATAGTTTGAAGTTGATCTTTAATTATTATGGGGGTCCTTTTACTAAGGCTCGCTAGTCGTTTTAGCGTGCGCTAAACGCTAATGTGTCCATAGACTATAATGGGCATGTTAGCTTTTATCGCGTGCTATATTTGGCGCATGGTTTGTGTATACCCCTGTAAAAGAAAATCACTCCCAACACAGTATTTTTACTGAGTTGTCGGAGCGTTGTACATCCTGTCCTCCATTGCCCCAGGTACAAAATAAGTGCCTGTTCCAGCGGTGGGCCGGGACAGGAGGGATCCTTCCCACCTCCTGTCCCGGTCAAGTCTAAAAACTTTTACCTTACAAAATCAGGTACAGATGATTACCTTAAAGGCTAGATTTACTTATATTAATGTGAATGATGTCCAAGGTTGTTAATAATGGTGCTTAGATTCAAATATGTGAGAAAATTATACAGAATACAATTTTAATATATTGGCATTATATTGACAGTTTGTTTTAATGTTTTATTTATAATTATAATTATTAGTTTGGTGATATTGCCCTTTATTTATATTCTTTATGAAAATTAGTGCCACTGGCTAATTTATTTATAATTATTAACATCTTTGTAAACCGTATAGAAGTATTACAGTATGTGGTATATAAGACTAGTAAATGAAATGAATTGAGAATAGCATAAACATATTTTAATGTGCTTCAACACACTTTAGTACATCTGACTCTAAGTCTGTACTGGGCAAAGAAAGGTGAAGTGACTTGCCCAGGTCACAAGAAATGGAATTTGAACCCTGACTTCTCTGATTCTCAATCCCCGCTTCTACTCTTTCAGCCTAGTTGTATTGGTAATTGGTTCAGCTCGTATTTATTTCTTCTGTTCAAATGAGATGCCAGAGGTCTGTTTACATAGCATTGCATACCAGCTTTTGCAAGAGGAATAATAGCCAATGTAACATGAAAACAAGAGAAGTGAACCAATGCATCAGAGAGCAAGAGTGTGTGAGGGGGGGAGGTGAAGCAAGAAAGAGAGAGAGAGAGGGAGAGAGACGAGGATCTGGAAGATCGGGCATGTAAAGACATGAGAGACCTTGGTGCCTCTGCTCCCAGAAATTCGCATTCATATGTTCTTTTACCCAGAGGATAAAAATTCATTTCCCAGATAGTCTGGTTTCTCAGCTCATTTTATAATGTTTCATCCTACATACAGTAGCATAGTAAATGACGGCAGATAAAGACCTGATGGTCCATCTAGTCTGCCCAACCATACATGCTCCATAAATTAATTTAATTTAAATAGTCCCTTTTCTTAGATATTTCTGGGCCAGAAACCCAAAGCTCTGCCCAGTAGCGTGCTTAGGCTCTGTCTACGGGGGTCTCCATCAAAGCTCACTCCAGCTCGTCTTAACCATCCCAGCCATCGAAGCCCTCCCCAGCCCATCCTCAACTGAATGTCCATATACGGGACACAGACCGTGCAAGTCTGCCCAGTACTAGCCTTAGTTCCTTTAATATATATTTTCTGATTAGAGATCCTCTGTGTTCATCCCATGCTTGTTTGAACTCTGTCACCATTTTCTTTTCCACCACCTCCCTCGGGAGCGCATTCCACGCATCAACCACCCTCTCCGTAAAGAAGAATTGCCTAACATTACTCTTGAGTCTCCCACCCCTCAACCTCAAATTATGTCCTCTTGTTTTACCATTTTCCTTTCTCTGGAACAGATTTTGTTCTACGTTAATACCTTTCAAGTATTTGAACGTCTGAATCATATCTCCCCTATCCCTCCTTTCCTCTAGGGTATACATACATCTTGTTAATTTAATAGCCTCTTTTGGGCCTCAGAGAATACCAGGTTCATTGTGGTTTGCTGTTACTGGAATAATATCAGAATTATTCCTTACCTGAGTTTTTATGTGCACAAAGGTCCCTTCTTCAGATTGCCTGAATTTCTGTAAGATGGGGTTTGTGTCCAAGCACCTGAGAAAGTCCCTTGGTGTGCACTCTCCCTCAGTTCCACTGCTAGCTCTGAAGCATCCCATATAGCAGACACCCTCGTTCAGACATATGTCATTACTGTATAAGGTATGCCATATTTCTTGCAAAACCCTTTGGTTCATTAGCTTGTCTCCCTCTTGAGAAAACCTGGTATCTAAAGGGCTAGGTTTCGGGCTCAACTGTTCTACCGTGCTGCGTGAGCACTGTTAGAGTTGAGTGCTGTTCAACATACTGTATTTATACAAGGATAAGAAAAAGCATGCCGGAACACTCCCGGCATAGCTAAACTTAACATGATGGGAGCCACATGTGGGATCAGGCCTGGGCTTAATTCATTGTGAATTAAGATGCCATCAGCACCCAAGCTGAGATCATGATTATCCAACAATTTAAGAGAACTTGACCAACTAGACTGTCACCCGCTGTGACAGCTAGGTACCTTTGTTTGCCGCCCCACCATTCCAGCTGAGGCTTAATTATCTGGCGAGGACCACCTTGTTATTAAACTGGGTCAGATGAACTTGAAGTTACACCTCCAATCCTCACTGCCGGGTGAAAATTGAGGAGTGAGCTTGTTAACACCAAAAATTAGCCCAAATTAGCTCGGGTGACCGCCAGCTGCAAGAACGCACCTCAAACACAAAGAACAGTGCCAAAAAAAGAGAACATAATATTCACAATTAACTCTGAAGTAAGGAAAGGAAGGGGTGGGAATGACTTCAGGCCTCAGGATGGTTGTCAGTAAGCTGCCCAGGGCACAGGGAATTTGCGGCAAAATTAAACTTAAAAAATAGTATCCAGCTTGTGCCTCTCTTTAAGTAGCTACTTCCTCCCAGCAACCCCCCCCCCCATGCACCCCCAAAAAAGCCTTACTGCTGTACTGAGACTTGTTGGGTGAAGGCGCAGTGTCACCCTTTGTTTAGAGATGTTCTTGGGACTTGGCCCTCACCTGTGATTTTTCATAGTGAACCTAGTAAACCAGAGCAATAAACTAGAGGTCTTTATTTTAAAATATAAAAAAGGATTTGAGCATAGGAAAGATTCTGTATGTCCTCATTAGTGTTGCCAACTGGATCCAGATTTGTCCAACAGGGCGATCCAGTTCTGGATCTGTCCCATTGCCTGCAGGGACTTGTAGTCTTGCTTTCCTTAGGGAATACAGTACATAAACCATAACTACTGTTCCATGCATGCAACAGAGTAAACTCAGGGCTGGATCAACCCTGTTGGGTGAATCTAGATCCTCTTGGCAACCCTAGCCCTTATTCTGTTCCAGCTCTATAAGCAGCCCTTTCCATTATACACGCATCCCAGTCCAGTACTCTGTGCTGCTGTTCCATCTCACCTAACCCATCTGCAGGTTGCAGCAATGAAGTGCCCTCTTCAGTTTGTTTTATCTTCCTCTACTGGGCTATGAGTAGTCGTTACAGCCCTAGAGAATCATGGTTTCTTTGCTAGCACCAATACCTATTATGTATTTCTTATCACAACTCACAAAGGGGTCCTTTTATTAAGAGTGTTCTAAAGATTAGCATGCACTGAATGCTAAGGTACCCATAGAATATAATGGATGCCTTAGCATATAGCATGCACTAAATCAGTTAGAGTGCCTAAATAAAAGGATCTGGGTTTCCCTCAGGGCCAGTAGGATTATGGAACCTCTGTCTACACAAAGGGGTTGGAAAACTTTCCCCCTCTTTTACTAAGGTGAGTTAACCGATTAGTGCACGCTAATTGAATTAGTGTGCCCTAAATGCTAACATGTCCACAGACTAAGATGCACGCGTTAGCATTTAGTGCGCACTAATCGGTTAGCGCCCCTTAGTAAAAGAGGGCCTTTGTCCTCATTGCCATAGATTACCTCTTTTTCAGCATCTCTCCTGAATTTAAGAAGGGCCATTCACTGCTGGCTCCAGGTCATTATATAACGCTACTTATAGCTGTAAAAATATATTATCAACAAAAATTAAATTTTGCAACAGTTTTTTCAATCCTTACTTCTGTAATCCAAATCAACCATTTGCCCAAAGATTTGTGATTTATGTATGTATTTCATTTTGACTTTCTTTTTTTTAATAATATTCATTATGATCTACCTGTACTAGCAGCTCTATTGATTAGCCATGTCAACTGTCCATTGTAACTTCCTGGGTAACTGACCCAACCTCTTGTAATGTAATCTGACCTTGAACTGAATATTTATTTATTTATTTTTTAAAATTTCTATACCATTTATCACTAAACGCTTTACATAATTTACATACATAATAAGACAAACACACAAACAATCCTCAGAGATCATATCTGCAAACTAACACCAAAGCTTATATAAAGAGATCGTGAATAATTCATCAATTATACCAGAGAAACAAGTTATTGGCTAGAGAAAGGTGTCCACAAATAATTGAGTCTTGAGTAGTTTTCTAAACAAGCCCTTTTCACGGCAATTTCGTATTTGACCCACAAGGGAGTTCCATATTTTAACTCCTGCACAGCAGAAAGTCATCTTACCGGTCTCCACAAGCCTTGGGTTCGCATTCGTTTTCAGTAAAATTCTCAGAATGTAATGATCTGTTTGATGAATAACTAAACATGTTATTTTTAAACAATCTGGTATGATTCCATACAAGAATAGATCATTACTGCTTTACATTGTATTCCGAAAACAGCTGGTAACCAGTGCAATCGTTAGAGGTAAGGCGAAAGTGATCATATTTCGGCAATCCCAAGATCAATCTTGCTACTGCGTTTTGTACAACCTGCAATGCCCTGCACCTTACTTTTGCTATTCCAAGGTACAGGGCATTGCAGTAATCAAGTCTCGATAAAACCATAGCCTGAACTACTGTACAAAAATCATATGGCGATAGCATGGGTTTTAATCGGTGTAACAGATGCATTTGTGCAAAACATGCTTGAAAGGTCTTGGTTACTTGTAAGTTCATTGTAAGGCCAGAATCAAGCCTTACAACTAAACATAAGAATAGCCTTACTGGGTCAGACCAATGGTCCATGGAAGAACATCATCAATTACTTTCACTTCCTTAGGCAAATGATCATTAGACTTTCCTACGAACCTGATTTCCATTTTATCCACGTTTAGTTTCAAACCTTGTTCTCCCATCCACTCCTCAATTTTACACATATAAAGGCGGAATAGGAAACCTGATTAACATAACATTATGTACTTTAAATAATCATATTGATTGGATATCCTATGTAATCCCTCTGAAAAATGCCTTTTGCTACAAAATCAGGGAAGGGGTAAAATGCGGACCTCACGGACTTGACGGACCTTGCGGATCTAAACCCGTACGGCCTTAAAAATCTGAGGTCCGTGTCGGTCCGTGTCCGTGGCGCTTGTAGTTTCTGTCGCTGACAGACCTTGATGAGATTTTTGCACTGACGGATCCGTCTCAGCATAGGGAGGGAAAAGTGTTAGGATCCGTAGGCGCTAAAAATCTTTTCGAGGTCTGTCAGAGCCAGAGACTAGTGCTGGAGCGGCAGAGCAGAAGCCAAGAGAGCGGGGACATAGGTTTTGGACGTGCGTTATGGAAAAGAAGTCTCCAAACTCCAGCACATCGTTCTATCGCATCCGCGCATGCGTGGATGCCATCTGGGGGCAGGGTTGGGGGCAGAATGGGGCATGGCACAGGTGGAACGGGGTGAAACTGGGCAGGCCTGGGGGCCTAGTTGTCCTGATTCTCCTGCCCGAGTCCTAGTACAGAGGAACACTCTTGAGGTCCTGACTGCTTGTGGGGAGAAAGTCTGGAAGAGCATTTGCAAAGAGCAGACAACAGTAAGGAGAAAGAAGGGACAGAACAACACAGACTCCGGACAGAATCTGAGAGTGTGGTAGACCCATCTGAGAGAGAAAATCGTGAGTGAACAGACTTTGGCTGACAGAGTTTGTGTGGAGTGTAACAGCTTGGCAGGGAAGATACAGTGGCCCCAGACTGCAGAGAGAGGAGCGGCTCACTGCAAGTGTGAAGGAGTTGTATGAACAGAGTGGGAAGCACAGTGGAGATGGCTTGGAATGGACTTTATCATTGGCTTTGGAATCCGAATCAACTCTGTACATCTGAAGGAGTTGTAAATAGTTCCTGTTGACTCTACAATCAAGTTAAATTAAAGTTCCAGTTATCAATTGCCTCTCTGTTTTAGCTTGACTCCTTGATAAGAGGTTAGGTGAGAGGCTGGGCATGGTGATTGGGACCCCGGAATTACAAGTACCCTAGCCTACCAGGTTTACCTGACCCCAGCCTACACCCAAGTAATAACAGAGAGCATTACTCTGTGCAAAGTGAAGTACTGGTCTAATCATCTTTTTGTGAGCCCAAGGGGCAGGTATCTGACCTAAAGAACTGGCCAATGCTCGCACTCCATGAGCGTGAGTGGGACCTGCTTGTCTGGTTATCTGCTGCATAAAACACTTATAATTTTTTTGGGGGGACCTTACAGTTCCAAATTCACTAAGCAAAATGTCAGAGCCACAAATCTATAGAGCAGGGGTGTCAAAGTCCCTCCTCGAGGGCTGCAATCCAGTCGGGTTTTCAGGATTTCCCCAGTGAATATGCATGAGATCTATTTGCATGCATTGCTTTCATTGTATGCTAATAGATCTCATGCATATTCATTGGGGAAATCCTGAAAACTCAACTGGATTGTGGCCCTCAAGGAGGGACTTTGACACCCCTGCTATAGAGGCACTGATGGCAAAACTGACCTGCTATATCCCCAGCAGTACAGCAGGATCAAACCAGGGCTTATACAGTCTCCCTTCCAATCACTCCAGGCTGGACAGCTGCTCTGACATCGACTCTTGCAACCCTCACATTTGACAAACTAATTTCTCCGGGCTTGTATTTCATGTGTTTCAGATCTAGCACTGCTGTTGTGACTGGCTAGAAGTGATACAGGCAGCTCAAATTTCACAGAGGACTGTGTACTTGTGAGTGAAATGTCTTCCCTCCCTCTGCAGCTCATCTTTCCAAAACAATTCAGTGCTGAGCTTCACTTCCTGCTGGAAAAATACTGTTTCTTTTCTGCTCCAGAAGCTGTTTAGCTTATGAGGCTTTCCTACAGGTGTATTAGTGTTCCACATGTACTGCCTGACTACTTATACTATCATGCCTGTTATTAATTGTTGTGTCTTGGTTGTATGGCTTGTTAATAACATTAGAGGTGTTGCTCTGCATCAGTGGTCTCAAACTCAAACCCTTTGCAGGGCCACATTTTGGATATGTTGGTACTTGGAGGGCCTAAGAAAAAAAATAGTTAATGTCTTATTAAAGAAATGACAATTTTGCATGAGGTAAAACCCTTTAGAGTTTATAAATCTTTCCTTTTGGCTAAGTCTTAATAAAAATATTGTCATTTACAGCTATAGAGACATGTGATCAAGAAACTGTTTTATTTTACTTTTGTGATTATGCTAAACATACCGAAGGCCTCAAAATAGTACCTGATGGGCCGTGAGTTTGAGACCACTGCTCTACATGTAGCAGTTCAAGGAGAAAAGAGCTTCATCACGTATTATGGGGAAAATATTTATGTGAGTAATTGGATATTTCTTTGACTCGGCTTCAATGCACAAAAGCGTTCCGTGGCAGTAAGACTTTTAAAGTACTCTTACTGCCGCAGAACGCTATCCTCCCAGTGCACGAAAGGCTTCTCCATGGCTGTTACTGATCCTCATAGCAGCCACCGACAGTGGCATAGTAAGGGGGGTGGGGTGGGAGGCAGTCCACCCTGGGCACAGTCTTCCTAAGGGCGCAGCACCCCTCCTTCTCTGCCCCCCCCCCACTCCTCTCCTTGCTGCGTGCATGCCCCTTACCTTCCCCGTACCTTTTTACTTCCCTGGCATGAGGTTGCTGCCTGCGTCGGCATCGGCGCTCTCTCTGACGTCACTTCCAGGACCCGCACCTAGGAAGTGACATTAAAGGGCGAGCGGAAACCGACGTGGGCATGCCGCTCACGCCGGAGAAGTTAAAAAGGAACGGGGAAAGGGGCGCACAGGCGGTAGGGGGGCAGGGAGGGGCAACACTGCTCCAGGCACCGCTCATGTTTACTACACCACTGGCCACTGAGAACAGAATGCAAATACCTTGCAAGCAGGTCATTAGTATTTAAATGAGCTCTCCTTGCGATGCACAAAAGGGAATGTCTCCCCTCTCCCCTTATATGGGGGCCCACAAAACATGCAGAGCAGCAGTGGCCATTAAAAAAAAAATTGTTGGAGCTGCAGCCAGCTTTTTGTTTTATTTAATGTGTGCAGCTGTTTGTACATATGTTATAAGCTCACACAACTCATGAATGACAGCTGCACCATCCTTTAAAAAAAAAGTTATTCATGGCTCCGGAGCCGGCAGGGGAAGCCGCAAATCTGCTCAGCAGGCAGCTGCCGCTCTGCCATCTCACCGATGGTGGCTCCGGAGCCTCCAAGAGCTGGGCAGAGAGAAGGAGGAGGAGCTATGCCTAGCAATTGCTCTTCTGAGCAAGTGCCAGTTCCAGTCCCTCCCCCTTTTACCAGGGCTGCTCTGCGTGAATAGCATGCATATAATTTGCATGCTATGGTGCTGAGTATCACACGATAAAAGAAAAAAATCCCTCCCACCACGGTATTTTTTACCGTGGTATTGGAGTGTTGTGCATCGAGGCCTGAGTGAGCAGAAAGCTGGATCGAAGGAGAGCACTAGATGTGGTGTATTTCGATTTTAGCAAAGCCTTTAACATGGTTTCACACAGGCGTCTAATAAACTGAGTGCCCTCGGTATGGGCCCCAGACTGTGTCAGGAACTGGTTGAGTAGAAGGCAACAAAGAGTGGTCAATCAAGATTGCTCTGAGGAAAGGGATGTTTCCAGTAGTTTGATTCTTCGGCCTGTTCTTTGTAATATTTTTATAAGTGGTATAGCTGAAGGGCAGTCTGGTAAGGTTTGCTTCTTTGTGGATGATATTAAAATCTGCAATAGTATAGATATCCCTGATGGTGTGGATAAAATGAGGAGGGACCTAACAAAGCTTGAGAAATGTTCTGGAATTTGGCAGCTAAGATTTAATGCTAAAAATTTAAGGGTCATTATTTGGGCTGCAAAATCCAAGGGAATGGTACAGTGTAGGGGTGAAGAACCTTTGTGCACAAAAGAGGAATGGGACTTGGATGTGATTATACTGTATACTCGTATGATGATCTTAAGGTGGCCAAAGAAATAGAAAAGTTGGCGGGGAAAGCTAGAATGATGCTTGGGTGCATAGGGAGAAGAATGACCAGTAGGAAAAAGGAGGTGATGATGCCCCTGCATAAGATTCTGGTGAAACCTCATTTAGAATATTGTGTACAATTCTGGAGGCTGCACCTTCAAAAAAAAAATATACACAGGATGAAGTCAGTCACAGAGGGTGGCTACTAAACTGGTCAGTGGTCTTCATCAATAAAGCATATAAAGATCTCGATACGTATACTTTGGAAGAAAGGCTGGAGATGGGAGATATGATAGAGATGTTTAAATACCTACATGGCATAAATGCACAGGTGAGTCTCAAGTGAAAGGATGCTCTAGAATGAGGGAGCATAGGATGAAGGTGAAAGGGGATAGACTCAGAAGTAACCTGAAGAAATACTTCTTCACCGAAAGGTGGTGAACTCGCATGGCCTCCCAGTGGAGGTGGTGGAAATGAAAACTGTATCTGAATCCAAGGACACTTGGGAGAAGTACATAAGATCTCTAAGCGAGAGGAAGGGACAGTAGGTGGCTTGGAAAGGCAGACTGCATAGGTCATATGACCTTTAGCTGCATGTCTTCATTATTCCATGTAAGGAGCATTCTGTTCCCCCGGGGTGGTGCCTGCTTCTTCTGCTGGGGCTATAAGTGACTCCTGATACAAAAGCTAACCTCTTTTAAGCATCCAGCAATTAGTTAAAGGGAGAAAGCTTCACACCGCAATAAAGCACATACTCACGCTTGGCCAAAAAGCAGAATAGCGAGTTATGTCATCTCTGGTATATCAGAGTATCTAAAGAGAGGTGAACAGGCAAACAGATGGCACTAGTTACTACCAGAGTCAATTGAAAAAAGAATGGAGCAGTCAAGGTCTTCAAACCAAAGGGAGTTTAATAAGAACCATACATGTGAAACAATGTCATAACTCAACTCATTCCCTACAGACTAGTTACCCCTATACAGTTACAGCAGGGCAAACGCACCCCTAAGGTGATGCAGAAAATTCCTCACGATAGGAGAAATATTTGATACTGCACCCATGACCCCCATCAAGGCGAAATAGTAGGTGCAACTTGGAAAACTTGCTGCAGGGATTAAAATGAAGTCGTTTTCTGACTAGGCAATGAGGAATAGGCCACCTGAAAGACACTAAAAGGGGAAGCTATCAATGTGGGCTACCATTAAGGTGTGTTATGTTATAACTAACGTGCTATTTTAGTACAGGTTCCATTTTATGCAATGAAATCTAGTTACTAATAGCTGGGGTTAAGTGTAAAATAACACATCTTAAAGGTAGCCTACATTGATAACGTTCCCCCTATTTAAAGTAAAAATGTTATATTTATGAGCATTTCGTATACTGTCCCCCCTTTCTGAATTGATGTGCTCTTACTTTTTTCTATGGCACCTGAGTCAATGAAGGGTTAAGTAACTCGCTGAGGGTCAAAAGGAGCAGCACTGGAATTAAACCCACAACCTCTGGATACCGAGGCAGCAGCTCTAACCACTAAGGGCTAGATTCAAAAAGCCCACCGATCGTGTTTGTGATCATGTGCCGACCCGATTCACTAACCTCTGCACCGATCTTCCTCCGAGCCAATCCACACATGCAAATGAGGGGAAATGGCTTGCAAAGTAGGAAGGCAGCGATTTACTAACCAAAATCAGCAACACCGACTGGGCTGGCCAATCAACAAAGAAGCGACTGCTGGGGACCAATCATTCATGTCCTTTCCGACTGCCCTGTTCTCTGCCACCCTGCTCTCTAGCCTGACTCTCCTGCTCTTGCTGCCCTGCTCTCTGCTGACTTCAGTAAACTGCATCTCCTGCTCTCTGCCCCGATTCTCCTGCTCTCTGCTGCCCTGCTCTCTACTGACTTCAGTAAACTGCATCTCCTGCTCCGATTCTCTTGCTCTCTGCCCCGACTCTCCTGCTCACCCTTCCCCACAGTGCGAGCCCATGGTTTTAACCTGCGGGTTTAAAGCGGGTTAAAACCATGGACTTGCGAAGTAAAAGTAAAAAAAATTAAAAAGTTTCCAGCTCTGTAAGCATGCGCAAACCATCTACAGGCAAAGAAGATGGTCTGTGCATGCATCATGAATGCTCTGTAGTGATTCATGTGGTCGGTGGGGGGCATGTCTCCAATTGCCCCCATTTGCATGAGGACGCATTGAGAATCAGTCGGCCTGCCATGGATCGGGTAGGATCGGAGGGCTTAGTGAATCTAGGCCTAAGTCACTCCTCCACTCTAGAAATCACAATCACCACTGCATGTAATAAAAGTGAGCCCTGTATAGGGCAATCAAGCCATTGTGACATCACTGATTAGATTAGCTCATAGGCATTGGTGGAATGAGACATTATGACATCACAATATCAGTTCTGGTTACCAGAGACTGAAGCATTTCACACTAAGGAGGTAGTTATCAATGTGGGCTACTATTAAGACATGTTATTTTGCTACTAACTCGTGCTATTTTAACACAGATCCCGTTTTAAGCAATGAGGCCTAGTTACTAGTAGAGTGGATGAATGGCCTAGTGCAGTGGGTTCTCAACCCTGTCTTGGAGGACCACCAGCCAGTCAGGTTGTCGGGATAGCTCTAATGAATATGCATGAGATATATTTGCATGCAATGGAGGTGACAAGAATGCAAATCTGCTCCATGTATATTCATTAGGGCCAGCCTGAAAATCTGACTGGCTGGTGGTCCCCTAGGCTAGAGCTGAGAACCACTGGCTTAGTGATTAGAACGGCTGCCTCAGCACTCTGAGGATATGAATTCAATTCCCACTGCAGCTTCTTGTTACTCTGGGCAAGTCACTTAACACTTCATTGCTCCATGTAAACTACTTTGATTGTGTAAACCACACAGAAAAAGCAGTATATTATGTCCCATCTCCTTTACTAATAACTGGAGTTATTAGTAAAATAACCTTTCTTAATAGTAACCCACATTGATAACTTCTTCCCCCCCCCCTCCCCCTGAATATACTCTCTTATCCTTAAGACCAGAGATTCTGGAGAGAGACAGAACAAACAGCACCTTTGGTCAACCTGTTGTTTGAGTGCGTTCCCCACACAATTTACAGTCTTGCTGAGGCCAGCGTGTGAGTGCTCCAATGTGCTCATCAGTGTTAAGAAAGAGAACTTTAATGGACGGACACAAGACGTAGTAATGATACAATTTTCAGAACAAAAACTAATTTCGCTTAGGTAAAAAACCAAATGTGATTCTTTCTATGCTACAACCGAAGTGGTATACATATTACACACAGGTACTTTCGCTATCCCTGGTGGGCTCACAATCCAATATTTGTACCTGGGGCAGTAGAGGGTTAAATGACTTGCCCAGGGTCACATGGAGCCACAATAGGAATTGAACCCTGATCCCTGCCCACTACACTAACCATTAGGCTATCCTCCGCTCCACTTACAGTATCTTCTGCTATTGTTAAAGCAAAGAGTGATGCATCTGAGTTGGACACTGTATGAGAACTAGTCAATATTGTGAGCAATGGGACTGACTCCTGACCTCCCTAGAGCCGCCCCTCATATACTGTAGAATCCAATCAGAAAAGGGCCCCACCCAACGACCCCTAGTAGGCTCTCATGTCCAACCATTGAGAGTGGCAAATATTACTTTAAGACTCTCGGCTTAACCACATACAGCACCTTGGTTTCTTATTGTAAGAGGATTTTTCACTAAGCCAGTCATCAATCATTGCATCCACTGATCTAGCTGCTAGATCCCCTCTCCTATACATTCTATAACCAAACTGAGTACACTTCATCAACAGAAAGCATCATTCATACAAAAATTGTCTCTTGAGATGAGCAGATGGCTCTGTGCTATTAAAAATAGGATATGCTAGTCTGGGTTTTACCCCCATGGAGTCCTAAAGAGAATGGAACAACCAATAAATGTATAAAATCCAAACTGACTCTGCAAATCCCTCATAACAAGGAAAGGTGGGGGCAGATTGAGAAGAAGGGAAGACATGTAGGGGAAAACCAAGGACAATAAACACACTAAATCCACAAGACACACTCAACACAGCCTCTCTCCTGAGTTGGCCAAAAATATATCCCCTATCATTTTCATCTCCAGGAAGAAATTGTTCTATTATATTGTACATGAAAAAGAAATGTGCAAACAAGTCAAGACAGAATGGCAAACCCACAGGAAACCAAACTTGGGGTTTACTGTGTCTAAAAACAGCTTTAAGGGAATACAGAGTTGGTTCAGAGATCTGGATCCTGTTACCCAAAGACAAGAGTTGCCGAATTACACATTTTCAGACAAGATTCGTACAGCACCATGTGATGCCGGCTAAAATAGAACTCAAAGACCACAGTGTGCAGAGCTAAAGCATATCAGAGAGTGTGGTGTAGTGTAGTGGTTAAAGCTACAGCCTCAGCACCCTGAGGTTGTGGGTTCAAACCCATGCTGCTCCTTGTGACCCTGGGCAAGTCATTCAATCCCCCCATTGCTCCAGGTACCTTAGATAGATCATGAACCTGCCAGGACAGATAGAGAAAAATGTTTGAGCACTTGAATAAATTAATATAAACCATTCTGAGCTCCCCTGGGAGAGCAGTATAGAAAATTGAATAAATAAATGTCTGAGACTGAATTCTGAGGACTTTCTTAGAGATCAGGTGACACTTGAGGGGAGGATTGCTGGCCTAGTGCCTACCCCTCAGTAAGCCTGGCTTTAAGAGAGAGGTCGTAGAGGCTCAACATTAATGATAGTTTCCACAGCAACCCACCCACCCCACATTTCTCCAGCTGATTTTAACAAGGATAATCTCCAGAAGCACCTAACCCCCCAAACCTTTTGTCAGATCTGGAAACTCATCCTTTCCCCACACCTGAAGGGGTACTGAGGGAGGATCTGCTCTGCTAAGGAGAAGAAACATCCATTGGAATATCTTGCCTGCTGGCGGTAAACTTGGGCTTCAGTAGGTTATTTCATTGCAGTTCTCTCTTTTCTTTTCTTTTTTTAGCTCAGTAAAATCAGTTAGGCAATAGTGTAGCCTTTAGAGTCTCTGTTAGGGTTTCATACAAAAAAGTGTTTTAGTCAAGATCAGTATTTTAGGTTGCAATTCAGGGCATAAAATCAGATTAGGGCACAAATGTTGAGGAAAGTCTCTGGTATTAATTCCCTCCCACTCACCCCAATGTGGAGCTTTTTGATTTATAGGCTCTTCAGCCAACCAGGAACAAGGCATTGCTTTACTAGGATTTTTCTGCTTTTTCTGTTTTTTCCAGGTGTAAGTGCTGGTTGCTGAGGCAGGGAGGAGGGGCACTTCTGGGATTGGTTGCCCACTGCCCAGCACATGGCTCAGCTCGGGAGCTTAATGGAGTTCTAAGAGAGGAGAAAAGTACTGAGAGGCAGACCCAGGTGCTGTAGAGGGTTTTCCCGACATGAGGGTCATCTCAGGTGGGGTTTTCAGGGAGGTGGGAGAGGTCTGCAGGCCCCCAAGAGGGAAAGAAGCATGGGAGTTACTTTCTCCTTTTTTTCAGATCAGGAGGAGGGGCTGCAGGAGTTTATCAAAGTTTCCCAAAGCAGGCAGAAAGGGGAAACTGCTGTCGACTTACCTTGATGCATGCAGGGACTCAGGGCAGAGCCCGGGCATCCTGAAGGCTCCTTACCCCTGCCAATTTTACATACCCCATTGCTGCCTTACAATCAGGCTGGCTGTGCAGGCTGATTCCCAAGCTTCACTCCTTTCCATGGAGTTTCTCAGTGCCCTCTTCCTCAGCTGGAGTGCTCACGAAACCAGGTGGGCACATTTCCAGGAGGGCTGGTTCGGTTTACGTGCGTGCGGATTCAAGCAGGCACAATGTAAGCAGGGGTCAGCTTACATGCTCATGAAGACATGTGGGCACAATGCAAGCAACACGGAACCTCGTGCGCCGGATCCAAACCGTGGACGCACAATTCATGAGGGTCCAGTGCATTCATCCTTCTCCTGCATCCCAGGTATTTCTTTGATGATTCAGGCATCTTCAAGGTGATGAGCAGAAAAGTTGTAATGGAGAGCTGTAGAAAATCCGACCGATGGGAACGGGCGGAAACTAAAGACTGGAGATTAGGGGGAAGCAGGGGGAAATGGGTAGTGCTCGGGCATGCCCAGTGGGGCCTGGGCACTGCACGTGCTCAGAGAGAGAGAGAGAAAAAAAATCTCTCTGAGCTATTGGAGAGCTTATCAGCAAACTGGGAGCTGTTGGGACAACACCCATAGGTGGCTGACTCATCCTGCTTGTCCTAGGAGAAGTAAAGGAACTGAGAGAGCAGGTGGCAAGACTGAGAAGCATCCGTAAGAATGAGAGGTACATTGATTAAATGGTTCATGAGAAGTCAAAGATTTCTAGCAGTGGAGAAGAAGAGGCTGTGCTGAGAGAAGACAGCTGGTCAACAAGCATTTTGCTACTAGAGTTCTGTCACCTATACCTTAACAAGAGCCACATGTTGACTCTAACTTTGAAAACAGTTTTTGTCTATCACATCCTGGTTTTAAGTTATGCATCAGTTTGTGTTTATATCATTTTCATCAATAACGCTTCTGTGACGTGACGGTATTTTACTGAACAATATTGCATTTTAGGACAGCTCTTCGATCACATATACCAGTAATTTGAAAGTTTATACTACAAAGTGATTGTGCTGCTTTTTCTACCTGTGAATTTGTATATTTTGTTTGTTTTTGTCTAAGATATTATAATTATTATGAATAGACGAGGTTGTGTTAACCATCCTGATAATTTCTGTTATATCATAGAAACATAGAAAATGACGGCAGAAAAGGGCCTCGGCCCATCTAGTCTGCTCACACTAGTGACCCAATTTATTGTACAAGATCAGCAAAAGAATCTGTCTAGCATACAAGCATTATTTTGGCTGTAAAGTTGGCGACTGAGATAAAGCATGGGCACCTCATGTGTGCTGCACTGTCTGCTATTCCAGATTAACAGCATTCATGCTGGTTGTTCAGAATTTTATTGGTAATGGCAGATCAGAGAATTATGCTGAGCTTGTGGAGAACATGCTGACAGCATATCAGCTAATGGGTGCCAGAATGTCACTTAAAATTGACTTTTTACATTCTCACTTTGACTTCTTCCCACCCAATCTTGATGATGTCAGCGATGAGCATGGGGAAAGATTTCATCAAGATATCAAGGTGATGGAAAGCATATCTCAGGGAAAGTTCACTCCCAGTATGATGGGAGACTATTGTTGGTTCTTGAAAAGAGAGACAAATGTACAGTACAAGAATAAAAGACAAGTGTCTCAAACATTTCTGAACATGCTGACATCACTTTTGTGTGAGTTCAGAAGTGTAAATATATGCTGTAACATGTCTCCTTTATTGTCTTTGTGTTTGTTTTCAGAGTAAACTGCTTAACACAAGTTTGGTGGGACACAGTTCATACTCGCAATATTGTGCCAATATGGCAAACTGTCTAAAAAATCAGTAACATGTATCTCAGAAATCTGATGTGCTAGCTGAATTTCAACTACAGAGCTGAAATCAGCATAATTAAATTAAACTAAGAACACTTGTTAAGTTCTCAGTAGCATAGAAAAACTTTTCTTTTGTTGACCAATGTTAAGGAGCCCTGCAACATTAGTACTCCAACTGCCCTTGAATTGAAGACCGGTATTCAATCCTGGAAGTGGAGGGATTAGAGTATCCCAGGAAGAGGAAGGACGAAAGCTTGAAATCCCACAAATGACTGGATCTGTGAACACTAGGAGGCATAAGGCAGTGGTGGTTGGTGAATCCCTTCTGAGGGATACAGAAGCATCTGTCTGCAGACCAGACATGGTGTCCTGGTAGGTATGATGTCTGTCTGGTACCAAAATCCAATATGTTAGGGAGAGCTTGCCGAGACTCATCAAGCCTGATGACTTTTATCTGATGCTGATCATCCATGTTGGAACTAATGATACTGCCAGGTACCCCTGCAAACATATCAAAAGTGACTTTGTGGCTCTAGGAGAGAAGGTGAAGTAGTCAGGTGTGCAGGTGGTATTCTCGTCCATCCTCCCTGTTGAGAGTAAAGGCCAGGGCAGAGAAGCTCGCATCCTAGAGATGAATGCGAGGCTACATGGATGATGTCATCAAGCACATTTTAGCTTCCTGGACCATGGGATGATTTTCCAAGGCCTACTGAGCAGGGATGGTATGTATCTATCAAAGAAGTGAATAAATGTCTTTGGCAGCAGGCTGCCAAATCTACTGAATAGGGCTTTAGACATGAAGCGATGGGGCAGGGTAATCAAAGCCTCCGGGTGAGTATAAGCCCTCAGGTAAGTAAATCACTGAATATCTTTACACAGATCGGAAAAGGGGGCAATGTATGGAAAGCAGTATATACTAATGCTTCAAATATGGGAAACAAGATTCTGGATCTAGAAGCTGTGATGGAAGAAGATGAGTTGGATATAGTGGAGATCATAGAGACATGGTTCACAGAGACCCACAACTGGAATGTAGTTATACCAGGCTATAATCTGTTCAGGAAACACAGGGTAGGAAGAAAAGGAGAGGGAGTAATATTATATGTTAAAGATCATATTAAAGCCACACAATTGCAGGATATGTAAGGCAAGGAAGAGGTACTGTGGATCAATTTGGAAAGAGAGAATGATAAATATATTTATATTGGTGTGATATACAGGCCTCCTTCACAGACGGAAGAAGTGGACAGAGATTTAATAGTAGACATTCAGAATATATCTAAAAAAGGGAAAGTTATACTAATAGGTGATTTTAACATGCCGGATGTTGATTGAGGTATCTTTATTACAGGGTCTTCTAGAAGTAGAGAGATCCTGGATTTACTACAAGGAGAACTGTTCCAGCAGTTGGTAATGTAACCCACAAGGGATGGGGGTCATACTGGACTTAGTGCTTACAAACAGGGAAATTGTTTCTGATGTTACAGTGGGTGATCATTTGCATGGTATAATATTAAGACAGGTATAGAGAGGGTTCATTCAAAAGTAAAGTTTCTAGTCTTTAGAAAAACTAACTTTGTTCAGATAGGGGATTATGTCAAGGCATTGTCTGGATGAGAATGTCTGGAAGGAGTAGAAATGCAGTCGTCAAAACTGAAAGGAGTTATTGTAAGGGCAACAAACCTTTTTGTGAGGCAAGTAAGTAAAAAGGAAAGAGGAAAAAAAGGCCACTTTAGTCCTCAAAAGTAGTAACTGAGAAGGTAAGGAATAAGAGGTTAGCTTTCATAAATTACATAAGATCGCAGAAAGAGGAAGACAGGCAAAAATATCTGGAAAAGTTAAGAGAGGCTGGTCGAGTAGTCAGGAAAGCAAAGATGCAAATGGAAGAAAAAATAGCTGACATGGTAAAGCAGGGAGACAAGACATTTTTTTAGATATATCAGTGATAGGAAGAAGTGCAAAAGAGGCACTGTGAGACTCAAAGGTGAAAGGGAGAAATATGTAGAAGCTGATAAAGAAAAGGTTGAATTGCTTAACAAATATTTTTGTTCGGTGTTTACGACTGAAGTGCTGGGAGTGGGACCACAGAAGACAAATGCGAATAGGGATGGAGGAGTGGTAAACCCTGATTGATTTTCAGAGGGTTGCGTTTGTAAGGAGCTAACTAAATTAAAGGTAGGCAAAGCGATGGGGCTGAATGATGTATATCCGAGGGTGCGGAAGGAACTTAGGGAAGTTTTGGTGGCTCCACTGACTAACCTTTTCAATGCTTCTCTAGAGTCATGAGTGGTACCGGAGGACTGAAGAAAGGCAGATGTGGTCCCTCTCCACAAAAATGGAAGGAAGGAAGAAGTAGGAAATTACAGACCAGTAAGTCTGACTTCTGTGGTAAGCAAATTAATGGAAACGCTTTTAAAACAGAGAAAGGTGAAGTTTCTGGAATCTGGTGGATTACAGGACCGGAAGCAACATGGATTTACTAGAGATAGGTCTTGTCACACATATCTGATCAATTTCTTTACCGGATGACCAGAGAATTGGATAGAGGGAGTTCCCTAGATTTTAGCAAAGCCTTTGACAGTGTTCCACACAGGCATCTAATAAATAAACTGAATGCCCTCAGGATGAGCCTCGAAGTGACGGACTGGGTCAGGAACTGGTTGAGTGGAAGGCGACAGAGGGTAGTGATCAATGGAGATCACTCTGAGGAAAGGGATGTTACCAGTGGTGAGCCTCAAGGTTCTGTTCTTGAGCCTGTTCTTTTTAACATTTTTATAAGCAATATTGCTGAAGGGCTGCCAAAACCTGCAATAGAGTAGACACCTCTGATGGTGTGAATAACATGAAGACCTAGTGAGGCTTGAAGAATGGTCTGAAATTGGCAGGTAAAATTTAATGCTAAGAAATGCAAGGTCATGCATTTGGGCTTCAAAAACCCAAAGGAATGATACAGTTTAGGGGGTGAAGAACTTATGTGCACGACAGAAGAGCGGGACTTGGGTGTGATTGTATGTGATGATCTTAAGGTGGCCAAACAGGTTGAAAAGGTGATGGCGAAAGCTAGAAGGATGCTAGGGTCCATAGGGAGAGGTATGGCCAGTAGGAAAAAGGAGGTATTGATGCCCCTGTATAAAGACTCTGGTGAGACCTCATTTAGAATATTGTGTGCAATTCTGGAGGCTGCACCTTCAAGAAGCTATAAAAAGGATGGAATTGGTTCAGAGGAAGGCTACTATAATGGTGCATGATCTTTGTCATAAGGCGAATGGGGACAGACTTAAAGATCTCAATATGTATACTTTGGAGGAAAGGCGAAATAGGGGAGATATGATAGAGACATCGTGAACCGTGCCTACATAGGCGTTTTATGGTACCTAATGCTACTTCTGACTAGCCATGCCCATAGTGGTGTTAAATGCCGTAAAGCACCTAAGTAGACGCAATTCTGGCACCTTTTATTTAGGCATCAATAACGCTTTAACTTTAATGGTTTTTATCATGTTAAATGGTGTTTCTCAATTAACTTAGGCCCTGGTAGGGCACCTACCGATGGCTACGTTTAGGCACTGTTTATAGAATTTCCCTCTTTGACATCATGGGAGCAAATTTGTGGAATGTGCACTCTTTTGAAAGAGGGCGTACTAGGCGCACATGTGCAGTGGTTCACGCACGCCCTCTTTACAAACAGTGCACACCCTCTCGAAAGAGTGCGCACTATTATCGGCAAACAATAAAATGCAAATGGGGGTGTGGTTTTATTTTCTGGCTGTTTTCCTTTGATAGCGACATGGGACATTTCAAATACGGTTGCAAACGAGTGCCCAGCTGTAAAGTCAAGCCCACTCAGCAGCAGAACAGGCAAATGAGAGGAGAAATCGGATTTGCTCTGCTTTCTACCCACATTAGGCCCCACCCAAAAAATCAGTTTTGCCTATGCCTCTAGATTGTGACATTATAATGTAGCATGCTAGGCCATACTGTACTTTGAATATGTTCATTGCTGTAATTGTCTATTGCTTATGATTGATGTTATGTAATTTATCTAGATAATCTATAGTACGCAATTCTTTTGGTAATTCCTATAATTTGTATTC